>NC_138371.1:149804246-149825358 GCF_054177405.1 Leptonychotes weddellii
TCGCTCTGGAGCTGTCACAAGAATCCCCTTGCTCGCCTTGCCCAGGGCCAGGAAGCATCGCAAGCAGACCGGCAGAGCTGCTAGCAAGCCCCCTGAACACAGCAGAAGAGAACTGACCACAGCACCTGAAGTTGGGGTGTTCTTTCTCACGGGGATGGCCAACCTGCGGTGTACGGAGCAGCGATTCTTGCGCATAATGACTGAAGACCCACCAGAGTCGAGGGGAAGAGAAGAATGGAGGAGAGGGGTAAGTGTTCTAGAGTGAGGATGGGGGTTATAACAGGAAAGGAAATCGAAGAGCAAAGAAAAGTGTGCAGCAGGCAGCTGAACTCCCCCAGCAGGCCCCAGGCCCACAGGCACGGTCGGCCTGGGCGTGATGATCCAGATTGGCTCAGAGAGGAACCAAGTCTGAACGTAGATCTCCCTATTCTGGTAAAACGGGTCTCTTTATCACGTACGCATCACAATGACTAACCCGCCTGATCCCAAACTCGGTCCTCTAAGACCATTTTCTAGGTGCTCCCAGAATCCCTATGCTCAACAAAAAATCTGTCTGTCCTCCTCCCGTCCCCTCCCCTGGATCTAGAAAAAATCATAGCTCGTAATTTTCTGATTTATTGGAGTAAGAGGAGGCTTCCCAAAACCTAGCTAACATCAAGAAGCCCTGTGGAGATTGCTAGTCTTATTGTTACTGCTGCTAGCATTTGATATTAATTTTGTATATTATGCGCTAGCACTAGATGCAGACCCTTCAATGATTATATTTCAAAGGGACAGACCTCAGTCCTTGAGAAACTTTTCTAAGTTGTAGAAGATTTACATCTCAAAGGGACAGAGAAAGAATGTACAACTATAATTTGTTTGTAATATATATTTTTTTAGTACAGTTGAAACACAATGCTACATTAGTTTCAGGTGTACAACACAGTGATTCCACAAGTCTATACATCATGCTATGCTCACGGCAAATGTAGCCACCACCTGTCATCATGCAACACTATTACACTACCATTGAGTAGATTTCTTATGCTGTACCTTTTATTCCCCTGATTTATTCATTCCATAACTGGAAGCCTATATCTCCCATTTCCCTTCACACATTTGACCATCCATCTGACCCCATCCCCTCGGGCAACCATCTGTTTGTTCTCTGTACTCCTGTGTCTGGTTCTACTTTTTGTTTGTTTATTAATTTGTTCTGTTTTTTAGATTCCACATATAAACAACTGCAAGTTTTCTTTTTTTTTTTTTAAGATTTTTATTTATTTATTGAGAGAGAGAGAATGATAGAGAGAGAGCATGAGAGGGTAGAGGGTCGGAGGGAGAAGCAGACTCCCTGCTGAGCAGGGAGCCCCATGCGGGACTCGATCCTGGGACTCCAGGACCATGACCTGAGCTGAAGGCAGTCGCTTAACCAACTGAGCCACCCAGGCGCCCCAACAACTGCAAGTTTTCTAAAGTAAATGCTCTAAGAAAAGGGAGGTCAAGGGCCTAAAGTCAGGAAGAAGCCTGTCTAAAGGTTAGTCAAACTGAACATTTGGCCATCTTGGTTAAAAATCACTTCAAATTTTATGAGCAATGTTATTCTTCAGGCAGCATATTTAGAGGGAATTATTGAGTTTCTTAGATGAGTAAAATAATTCAACTTCTCAGGCTCTGGGACTACAACACAGTGTGAACTGTGTTATCATTGCCAAGTCCTGTATGGCCCAATGTGCTTTTTACTTATGAGGAGCCCCACCTCTGTCCTGGTTTCACCCAAGATATCCCTGGAAATGAAAAAAATCAAAGGCGATATTGGCTGATGTGCATGTGGACAAACTACCACCCTTTAAAAGGAGAGGCGTTTACTTTTGCCTCGGCAAATACACGCCATCTTGCCTATCAAGCTGATTAAAGCATATAGGACAAAATGTCTTCTAATTGCGCCAAATCAGCTCACTTCTTCCAAGACTTATTCATTTGTCCATTTATTCATTAAATGTTTATGTGGCAGGATTTGTGCTAAGCAATAGATGACATTCTCCCAAAGGAGACACAAACTCACCGTACCTACAAAACCCACTTTCAGCGGTCATAGCTAACATGATATTAATATGATAATAATAAATATTTACTCAATATTTCTGACAAGACCTATGCAAAGTACTTTGCATCATTTGTATTACCTCATGGTCCTAAGAGCCTGCTGAGTTCAGTGCTATTATCATCAGATCCCTACTTTACAGATGAGGAACCTGAGTCTCAGAGTGGTTACGTGAATTATCCAAGATTAAGTGGCTATTAACAGGTAGAAGAGGGACTCTAAACCTATGCTCCCGATCATGTATTATAATCCCCTGCTGAATACTATACAGAGCATTATGTGCCTCCTTCATGAATTCAGTGTAAATTCAGCAAGTACATATTAAGGATTTAGAATTCACATTGTTAGTGGAAATGCCTCTGTTTCAGGGCAGAGAGGGCAAGAAATGGTCTCTAAGACGCCAGTAACACACAAGGCTTGATGCTAAAACTCAATCAAAGTGCTCCCAGAGCACCAGCAGGGCACATGGTTTGGTGAAACAAAGAGGGCCCTGCCCTGGAGAAGGCTACATTCATTTGTGCCACATGCCCCCAACTTCTGGCCATATTCACAATATTTGCTATCTCCATGTGTCACTTGTACTGTTATTTATTTAATATTTATCTTTAAATAGACCCACTTGATACCACCATCCCAGTGAATGGAGGGGGAAAAGGTGGATTTAATTATTGCCATTAAAATGAATATAGCTCTATTAAAAGGTAAAGATTCACCTGTGTACTAAGTTCATCTCAAGTGCAACTTTTGGAAGGACTACTTGCCCTCAGTCTACTTTTGGTTTCCTCTTCCTCACCCCAACTCTGGGAAAATGCTCTAGGCTTTTCTCATTTTTCTCTACCCTCCAGGCACCTGCCACCCCACTGCACACATCAGTGAGTCTCCAAACCCCATTAACTCAGGGCCTTCATGGGTAACTCATGAGATAGTCTGATAAAGTAACTCCTTGGAAGGTGTTCACAGAGTAACAGCCATCGATAATTAGGAATTTGCAATGATAAGCATGAGACAAATGTGTAACATGGATTATGTTATTCAGTCTTCATAATAGTGTGATGAGGAAGATATTATTAACTTCTTTTTATATATGAAGAGACCAAATGCAGTCTGCATTCGGACTATGTGAAGGGAGGTCAAATGGTTTGCCCGATGTCCCATAGCTAGTATGTTGCAGGCCTGTGCACCTCCCAAATCTAAATACCCTTCCATACTAAGATGGTCAACTTTTCTATACTGCTGCTAATGGGAGCCCTACGCTTAGGCCTGAGAAGGATCGCCCTCCCCATCCCACCCATCCACCACCCACTATCTTCCTCTGTGTTCATCTGCCACATGGTCACCACACACACACACACACACACACACTTCAAACTTCCCATTGTCTACTGGATATGGGGTAAAGTGCAGACCTCTTATAGCATTCAAGGCTCATCACAATCTGGCCACAACTTGGCTTGCCTGAGCCGCTTCCCTCTCACCTCACAGCCATATTGGATCTCAGCCTTCTTCGGCAGTCTGCGTTCCCTTGCAGCTGTGCACAGATGTAGCCATGAGCACTGCAAGGGCAAAGCAGGGGCACGAGCTTGGAAATAGAGACCTGTTTGAATCCCCAAATTGGGCAAGCTATTTAACCTCCTCTGCTTTTTTACATAAAAAAGTGGTCATATGTCTCCCGTGTTAGAATTGGGCTAGGTGATCTACCTAAAGCACGCCACCCAGTGCCTGGTACTTTACTTACACGGCAACTGGCGCCTGCCAGGCCCTCAAACACAAGTCGCTATTATACCTGTGCCCATGTTGTTCCCTTGAAAACTGCCTGGAATTATTTTTTCCTCTCATCTTGGTAAGTGCATATCCATTCTTCAAGCTCGAATATCACTTCCTTTGTGAAGGCTCTCCGGATTTCTTCAGGCAATGTTAACCCCTCCTTCCCCCACCATTCCCTAGCACTCAGCACCCACCTCAACTATAATATTTTCAATTGGCTTATAATCGTCTATCACTTGTTTCTCTCTTCCATTAGATCATGAGTTCTTCAGGAGCCTATATATCTACCAAGTGCAATACTCAGCGCATAGTAAGCTGACAAATGTTTGTTGAACGACTTAATGTGCTTCTCCTTCCCAGACATCATTTGTATTTGAATAATACTATAAAATTAAACTGAAATTTTAGGTACTGAAGCAGAAGCAGTGAGGTAGTGTGGATGAAAAGTGAGATATTTCTCCAAAATCCCCAAACACATCTACTCTCTATGCATAAAGCCATTTTGGTTCCAGAATCATCGTCTGCAAATTATATTGATCTTCCCTTAGAAGCATGAGGGAATTTTTGTGACAGGAAAAGATAATGCTTACAAAACCTTTTCATTGTAAACGTTGATTATTTATGAACTCTTATAGGAGAGGGGCCCTCTGGATGCTGGCACATGAGAGAAGCCATCCCCCCCAATTTATAATAAATGAATGTTGGAGTAAATCTCTTCATTAACCAGATAGAGAAAGGAATTCACGCTCCAAAGTAATCACTCGTCTCTTCAGCCACAAAAGCCCCGAAGACTTCGCTCCCTGAACGTTGTGTCTAATGGCACAAACCTTTGTTGACCTGTTTAGCACAAGCAAGACTTCAGCAGGTAGATTCTACAAAGCTAGCAGCCCAACGCAAACACACAGCAACACTGCCTGGAAACCGGTGGGTGGCCTTGGCTGGTGAAAACCTGTCCTTCAAGCAACTGAGGCAGGAGCCCATTAAAGGTGTTAATTTTACATGATGTGGCACGGCAAGTTTATAAATAAATAACAAATGAACATTCCCCACGGTTGCTCTACTCTGAATTTCTGTGTACCTGCTACAGGCCCAGCAACAGCAGGAGCTGCTCAGATGCCAGATCTGGAATTGCTCTTCAAAAAAAGTGAGGGGGGAGGCATTTCTGTCACCGAGACTTGATAAGTTTTGACACTTACATCACTGGATCCAGACACCTTTAAAAAAAATAGCCAACTAATCCGTCCTCTGTGGTTGGATGTGCTCAATTTAAGATTATTATCATGAGCTACAAGAACAAAACACAGATGTTAGAGTTTCAGAAAAATGTACTGTGGGGGACTATTAGTAAAAAATACTGTTTAAGATATATAACATATGTAACTATTAAATACATAAAAATCCCATGTACCAAGAGGCAAAACATGATGAAAGTTGTTGAATATTTTAAGTACCTATATTGCTGCATAAAATGGTTCTGTGCAGTAGAATTTTCTACTGCAGGAGATTTATGAAATTTTGTCAAAGTGGTAGATCATGCTGAAGTCAGGGGAAATACTAGCACACTTTAGGTTGCTTTCTATTTTTAATTAAGTTTGAAACTGCATCTTTACACTTGTGAGTGTGCATATAAGTATATGTAAGTGCAGATGTGATGAACAATAATGCTGATCTATGCAGACATTCAAATTCACTCACAAAATGACCCCCTCCCATTACAGAGCAAATTACTTAATTGAGGCTGGGGCTGTGCAATCATAATGAACCGGAAGGAGAATGCCGAAATTTGACCAGCATGGTTCACCCTCGCTTATTTTAGCAGGGGAGGAGGCAGGAATTAAACGAGCCCTATAGGGTGCTGACCGGGATTTCCAAATGGAGATGAGCCATGAAGACTAAATGCTGTGTTATTTGTTGTGTTTACCATGTCGATAAAGATGAAGATTGACTGAGCTTGGGTGCTTGACTAAAGGCCATCTAATGCTTATTCGAAGGGAAAAGTTTCAAAGGCACCCTAGAGTATTAACTGCAATCCAAGTTATTCAGGGTCCAAAATACTAAGCCAGTATTAACAGCGGTGGAGTCAAGGGCAAATAACCACGTCAGATGCACAGAAGTGAAAGTCTACAATGAAGAAAGCAGAGAAAAAAAGAGAAACAGACACAATGCAAACAGTAAACCCTCTCTAGACATGACCCAATTCACCTTAAGCTCTCCTCCACCTCTACCCCATCTCCATTCCTCTGGGTCAACCTCTTCTCTGAATTTCCAGTGCACCCGCAGTCCATACCGTATAACCTACCATGTAATTATATAGTCTTCTGTCCTGTTCATGTTGTTTAATATGTAATTGTTTTCATCCTAACTAGACTTAAATTCTATTTGGAGGTCAGGAACTACATCTCGTATATATGCATTTTCCCCAGGGCCTAGCACAGCTTTATGCACATTAAAAGTTTCAGCAATTGCTCATTGGTTGAGTCAATATCAAGTCCTTTTTGACCTCCAGCAAGTATTGATAGCAAGGACCATCCATTCTTCCTCCATCATACCGCATCTACACCTGTTCCAGTGTTCCTACAAAACACATAAACATATACACTAAAATATATGAGGGTATTTTTCTATTTATTATACATTTTATTCTATAACTTCTTTTTTACACAACCATACCTACAGATTTCAACTGCTTTCTAATAGTTGGGTAAAATTCCATCATGTAGTTGTATCACAATGTATCTAGTCATTTCCCTTGCTGCCATTTATTCCAATATTACAATAAATAAATTTATCCATGTCATTTTATACTTATGTTTTTATTTCTTTGTAGAGTCCTAGAGTAGGGCTGTGGGGTTAAAGGTTATTTTGCAAAATTGAATTACTAAATATACCTCCGGTTTACTTTTCCAAAATATTTAGTAAGTCATTCTCCTACTATCTGCATATTTCAATATCTACTTCCCCACACTCTTGACAGCACTGGGTATTATCAAACCTTTTTAATATTTACCAAGACAAAAGGGTTAGGATCAAGATTAGAGCAAAAATTGGTATCTCACACTTTTGTTTTGCATTTATCTGCGAGTGAAGGCAGGTCTCTTCATTGTCCATTTGCTTTTCTCCTTGTAAGAATTACCTTTCATAGTTTCTACTCATTATATTTAATATATGGGAGTTATCTGTATATTAGGGATATTTTTCATTAATAAATGGTAAACATAATGTTCTCCCAGTAAGTCTTATATATTTTTTTAACTCCTGAAGGATAATGACCACATCTTAGAGCCTATCTCCCAATTCCTTCTTGCTAGCAACCAGGCATAGCATATAATAACATGTCCACTGAGAGGATTCAATAAATACCTTCAACAGCTTCAACCAATGTCAGTCAAAAGTGATTTGGTCATATGGTTAAACTGACTAGACAAATACTCATTGCAGAGTGGAGCATTCAGTATCCTAAAAGGTCTCCTTGATCAAGAAAGGCATTTCCATTTTAGTCCGAACTTGGCCTCCAGGTTAATGCCTATCCTTAGCTCCAGCCTCACCCCTGCTTAGTTCCAACAGAGAAGACTTCATATAATGCTTTTGAGATCAAAGATAATTTGTGAAAATATAACTGTAGAGGATATGTGAGGGGAAAAAATTTGAGGAAAGGGATTAAAAAGGAGCTTTTGGTATGCACGCACGTATACACACACATAGCAGTGCAGACCAGTGTTTTAATTCTAGCACAAATCTACTCACTGTATGGTATGTAGGCCCTGTCTTTGCTTACACAACAAAGGGCAGAACATTAAGATACACACAAATGAAGACACATTAGAAACATATGTAAATATAGCAAACATTTACACTGTGAATATCAAGAGGAAACATTTTTTTTTGTGGTGGTGGCAAGAAAAGTTACAAAATCTTCATTCTAGCAAAATTCATTACTATTTCAGGGATTTGGGGAACAATCTAGATTAAAGTATGATGTGAGGACTTTGTGTGAATGAGGTAGAAAAGTAAACCAGGAAACTTAGAATGTAGGTGTAGGAGATACTCCTTCATGTTTTGAAAAGAACCAGTTCATGGATAATCCAGGGTGCTCTGAAGAAAGATTCTGAAGTTTGAGATGGGGCAGATAAGGCTTATGCATCCATTCAAAGAGAATTAAGGTTTGAATCACCATTCTGGAGGCTTGGTCATTTTCATTCCCAGCTGATGGAGCCACCTGCAACTCTACCACCAATTCTCCCTCTGCTTGGATTTATAGGGACTCTGTGAGTCCTGCTACACAAAACCAATATTTCAGTGAAGTAATTTGTTAATTGGATGTCACCGACTAATTGAGGTATTCCAAACGGAACACTCCCTTTAATTGATAAGTTATATGTGCAGAAAAGTGTTGAATTCTAGAATTCCATAGAACAGAATAATATATAGAAAATAAAAATCATTTTCAAGAAATGTTTAATGACACAGGGAAAATGCTCATGATAGGTGTACTGAAACAAGCAAGACATAAAACTGTATCTAGACACTGGCTTCATTTCAGTAAAGGACACACACATATATTTTGTATATAAAAGTGTAGATAAAAGATGGAAAGAAAATACCACAAAATGTCAACAGTGCTTATTTCAATGGGACTTTTCAGTGACTTTTATTTTCTTCTTTTTCTTTTTTTACTTTACAAATAATTTTAAGATGAGCATTGTTATTTTTAAATCATCAAAATCTATTTTAATATAAATATTCTTTTACAGTATTACATTTTTTTAGATTACTTTTAAATTTTTTTTATTACGTTATGTTAATCACCATACATTACATCATTAGTTTTTGGGTTTTTTTGTTTGTTTGTTTGTTTGTTTTTAAAAGATTTTATTAATTTATTTGACAGAGACACAGCGAAAGAGGGAACCAAGTGGGGGAGTGAGAGAGGGAGAAGCAGGCTTCCCGCCAAGCAGGGAGCCCGATGCGGGGCTTGATCCCAGGATCCTGGGATCATGACCTGAGCCAAAGGCAGACACTTAACGACTAAGCTACCCAGGCGCCCCATATCATTAGTTTTTGATGTAGTGTTCCTTGATTCATTGTTGGCGTATAACTGATTTTGGGCTCAGATGATTCTTCATCATATTTTGCCCTTTTATTTTCCCTCAGCTAATTAATCTGAATTCAAAGTTCTCCTCATCCCATTTCCCATTCCTGCAGTTTCCATTTCTTCACAATCCTCTTAACCACCTTGGGAGGACTAAGCTATGGGGGGACGGGGAATGGCGTGCCCACCAGTCTTTGCTTCCAACATTCCCACACTACCTCATATGTGGTAAAGATAAAAGGAAAGAGGAGGAAAAGATTATGAAATTCGCTTTCGGATTCAAGTTTAACCATTATACATCTGTCTTTTCCCATGAGAAATTTTCATACGAGAAAGGAAGTTTACAAGATTTTTAAGCAATAACTCACAAACTTGGTTCTGACAGTTTGTGGTTTATCTATCTATCTATTCACTTATTTTTGGGGGAGAGAGAGTGCTACAAACTCAAGCATATTTCAAAATGCCCCTGTATGTCTTAATACAGTATTGAATAAAAAAGTGAACAAAGGCTTTAAGAAGAAATGTATGGAGGGATTTCTTCACCTGTAAAATTTGTGCTGTGTGGATAGATATTCTCCATGTGATTTTGTGGCACTTAATTTATTATTATTGTTATTATTTAGGTTATGGACAACACAGTGAAATTCACCTCCTTATAAAATTGGGTTCATGCACTAGTGTTTTTCCTTATTTGTCATACTTGCAACATGACACAAGAAAAATGGACAGATTATTGACTGTAGCTCCACCAACAGGAATATTGCATTTTTACATACACAGTTATGACTAAAAGTCACGAGTAGGAAGGAAAGGAAGGTGGGATAAAATTGTGGTTTCTTCTTCATCTACAACAACAACAACAACAACAAAAGGGTCTTGCCATCATATATTTTACTTATGTGGGGGAATTTTCAAACACATGAGAGCAAAGCTGGGTCTTCTTGGCTCTTTGTCAAAGGGTTATCAGCGTGTGTGTGTTCTGAAATACTGGAATAGCTAATAAACAGTAGAACCAGAATGTGAGCCAGGCATTCTGACTAGAGCTCTCACACTGAAGCCTTACCTTGCAATGATGAGCTAACTCCCAATAATCTGTGACACTTTCTACAAGTATTTGCATAGAACGGGATCCTGTCTTAACCACAACAGCTGATTTTCGAATGGTGAAATTCCTGGCACCACTGGAGGTGTTGATCTCAAATTGGAGAAAGTTAGAAATAGATTCTTGCTTTTCTTTGCCTCCAACTTCTACATGTGGTGTGAACTGGGTTTGAATGAGAAAGGTGACAGGAAAAACAAAACAAAAAAACAAAAACAAAAAAAACCAACTGAGAGTCAGGAGCCCTGCGTCTTGTCTTAGTTCTGCCCCCGGATAACTGACTGCTTTTGCACAATTCAGACTTCACACTTCATATTTCCATCAACAAAACGTCAGAACAAATGATTTCTTGTTTGATAAGTCTACAACTAGACCCCGATCTTCCCTGCCCTGTCCCCTTCCCTGCATCTCCACAGCGAATGGTGAGAACAAGTAACTGTGTGTGAGTGAGTGTGGGCACTTGAGTGTACATGTGCATCGTCCATAATTTATTCATGTGGTGTATGATCTGCTCTGAAGGATGGGAAAAGTTGAAGATAATTAGGTAAGTATTTATAAAATTGTGTCCAAGCTTTTTGGAAAGGTAAGAGAACTTTTATCCCCCTCCTGTTGCTAAAATTACAGAATGAGATTCACTTCAAATCTGCTTTCGTCAATTTTATTTTGTCTTTTAATTTCTAACACCTACGACCTTCAATTGTATGTACCAGCACTAATTTGAGCACCAAAAGCAAGGACACAGGATTTCTGAATGATCTCATATCAGAGAAGCCTGATTACTTGTAACTCTGTACAGCTGCGGATATAAACACACCAACTGCTGGTCGGATTCAATCCTGCAAAAACTCCGCTGGTAAAATTGGCTTGATCTGCCTCTAGTTATACAAATCTGAGATGTGTCTTTCTTTTACCAAACCTTAGAAAATGCAGAATGAGACTTTGATTTAGAGAAACAGGACCACAAAGCACAAAGTTGCCTTGACCATAGTTTGTGCTCAATAAATATTTACCAATAAGTTATTTGATAGTGGATTTTGGGGCTGACTAGTCCTGATACTGCTTTAAATCTCCACTCTGTGCATGTAGCTGTTAGACCATAAGAGCTACCATGAATTAAAGAGCAACACTTCAAAAAGGCAGGGTTGGCAAATGGCCAGGAGTCAAGCCATAGGTGGAAAATACAGGATAAAACCCTTGAAATCCAGCTCTCCCAAGAAGGCATGTTTGCTTTTTAGCTGACACAATATACCTCCACCCCAATGACATTTTCCCCCCATCGTGATAGCTAACATTTTTAATCCGTCTTTCACTATAAATTGCCTATATGTGTCTATTTAAGGCCACTTGACTTCATAGTCCATTCAAAATGCAATTTAAAGACACTCATCTAATCCATTTCTTCTAAACAATGAGCCTAGTTTGATTGTAGGAAAAGAAATATTGAAGAATCTTCTAGCGAAGCTTTGAACACTCCCAGGGAAAGGGCACTTTCAGGGAATGGGTAAGTACTTTGAAAACCCTAAGGAGCTTTGTAGCTGGGGATGACCTTACAACCCCTCAACAGCTTTTTGCAAACAAAATCTTTCAAGCTGCATCTAAAAGACTGGTGAGCAACAATTTGAAGAATGAGGTTTTCTTTTGTGCCCGATTACAGAGCTCAGCAGTTCTAACCTTTTTGTTCTATTATATTTCTGATCTAAATAAGGAATTATTTATTACCAGAAAATGGTGGTATTCAGATCATAAGCCTCCTCAGAGCCCCAACTTTGATCCTCAACCATATTCAGGGATTTAGGGAGGAGAAGTCTACTTATTTGGAGAGAATCCTAAAATCCACTCTGAGAAGCTGCTTCTCCAGACAGAAGGCACTCAGGGCTCTGGTCATTGAAAATGAACCTGTCTTACAACTCCTTGATTTCAATTTGTTATCGTAATGCAATTTTCCCAGTACCTTGAAGTTTTAATTTCCCACGTATATGAAATTTCTTCTCCATGCCAAGAAGTAAATGGATTTATTAAAAGCTTAATTCAATGTGAATTTTTGACAAAATTACCAAGGGATTAGTTCTCATTCCTCCATTAACGTTTCCTGGTAATAATCGAGGGATATTCACGATACAACAGAGGACAGGCCCCTGGATATATACGTGTTACACAATGTTTTGCTCTGCCCCACGTGGAATTGGGGTGCCATTGCTAAAACTGAACCCTAAAGATGTTGAAAATCTTAAATAAAGTAGCTAGGAAAATTATCATTTAAAAGCAATATTTAATACTCTTTGATACTGTTTTGGGGGCAGACTATTCCTTGAGTTCTGGGAAAATGATCCAAATTTTCAGCTTTTCAAACATAAAGCACGGACGCTCTTCTGAAATGGAGATACTTGAGACTAGCATCTACAAAGAGCTAAACTGCTCTGGGTGGTAATATAAAGCTGTCTCTCGTAGAGACAGTGTTGGATCTTGGCAAGTTATATTCCCTTCAGAGAAATGTTCATTTTCTTAGTATGGACTGAGTTTCCCTGTGCCTGTTCTGGGAGTCTGGGAGGGACAGAAGTAAGATGGGAGAGGTGGGGAAGGAAGGGAAGAGGGAAGGAAGGCTGGGAGAAAATAAGTAGCTATTAGGCAATTTGTACCAGTGGGCCCGAGGCTGAAGAAGAAAACTCTTTTCAGGGGAAACTGTGAAACATGGGGAAATGTGGAAATGTTTTGAGTATCTGTATTGGGAAGCAGGGATGCAAAGTCATTATAATTTCCATATTAATGGAAATGTGACCTCATTTAAATATGCCCATACTTTATTCTCACCGGTTGGAAATTTAGACATACACAATACATACCAGAAGAATAAAAGATTCCCATGTTACAGATCTTTTTACCAAATTAATATTTGACCTGTTTTAGTGGAGGAGAAATATGGTAGTTTTATATTAACATGCTATAGGTAACATTTAGTCTGATATTTTAGTTGACTACATTAAGCAGATTTTTAAGTTGCACAATATCTTTTAAAAATTGCTTGAGGGTCACCTGGGTGGCTCAGTCGGTTAAGCATCTGACTCTTGATTTTGGCTCAGGTCATGATCTCAGAGTTGTGAGATCAAGCCCTGTGTCCAACGCCACACTGGGCGTAGAGCTTGCTTAAGATTCTCTCTCTTCCTCTCCCCCTGCCCCTCCCCACTCCTGCTCTAAAAAACAGAACAAAAAGCAAACAAACAAAAAAAAGCTTGAGTGGAGTTTCTTAATACATAATGATTATCGTATAATTTGTGATTTATTTATAAAAAAGGATATATTCTTATTGTAATGACTCAAGCTGTTCAATATGTATTTGTTGATTCACTGCTGTGTGTAGGAAACACCCCAGGTAAGTCCTGCCTTCTAGGGACCCATACTTTCTTTGACAGGTAGAAATGTGTACAGATAATGGCAAGACGGAATGCAAAACATTGCAGTTGAGATAATCACGTATGTTCAGAAAGTCCTGAAGAGGCTGATTTCACATGGCCCTGGTGTAATCGGGAGCTTGGGTGGGGATGGGGGTTGGGGGGTGAGAGGTCAGGGAAGATTTCCAGAGGTGAGAATGGTGGAGTAGCATTAACAAGGACAAGAAGCAGGAGCAAGGTGTTCTAAGACAGAAAATCATGGTTGATGTGGGAGGTCGTAAATACGGAGGTACAAACTCTTAAGTACTTGGTTCAATGAGAGCATGCTATTTGAAGTGGGAGCCAGTGGATGAGGAGGTAAGCAGGCTGAGCAGAGGCCAGTATGTTTGAAAACTTGGATATAAAGATAAAATTTCTGCATAGCCAAGTAGATGCCACAAAGCCCAAAGCCAAATCTAAGATGGTTAATTTACTTCTGGTATAAAAAAAATGTCTAACACATTTTGTTACTCTTTTTTAAAATCTATGGGAGTTTAACTCAACGAGTAAGTTGTTATAGGTAGGAACCCTTATAGCAATGAAGAGATAACTTCTTGCTAACAAGGGGAGTAAGGAGAAGGATAAAAAGCAGACATAAGAACCTAAACACTCTGCAGTTTGGGTCACTGAGTATAATCTACTCCATAAATTGACAAACTTTTTCTATAAAGGCCAGATAGTAAGTATTTTAGGCTTTGGAGGTTGTCTGGTATCTGTCATAACTACTCAACTCTTCCACTGTAGCATAAAGCAGGCACACACTATACACAACTGGATGGGCATGACCATGTTCCAATGGGGCTTTATTTACAGAGCAGATAGAGGGCCACATTGGCCCCTATCCTGGTCTAATGCCCCCTAGAAGGGGTGCTGTATTAAAGCACAATACCATAATTGACATTTATAATTATGACCTTAATTCAGCAAGAAATATTTTTATTTTGTTTGGTGTTCTCCATTTAAGAAGTCAGGACAATTTGTAAAGCGTATTACAATATGTCTATCTAGAATTAGAAAGAATTTTGGTACCTAAGGGATAAATATTAAGCAAATGAGAGAAAATAATCTAAAAAGAATAGGATATTTCCCATATGTTCACATAGCTGAAGTTTTTACTCCTATAGATTTCTGTGCCAGCATGTATATAATGCTTACACATGTGGTCTAGACCTGCCTGTCCAACACGGTAGCCACCAGACACATGTGGCTACTGAGCACTTGAAATGTGGTTAGTATGACTGAGGACATGACTCTTTAGCTTTATTTATTTTTGAGTTAAATTTAAGTTTAAAAGCAGATACGCAGCTCAGTGCTTGGAAAACTTTAAAATATATTTGATACAACTTGGGTAAACTGTTTCAACATACCTTTTGGAAATCTAAATACAGATCAACTATTTTTCATGAACACTTAGCATCTGACTTGAGCTGTGGATCGCATTATATTTCTCTTGGACAAAATGACCAGTATGTCTATCTCTCTATTGTCTAGAATATCATATGAAGGAAGTCAACATTTTTCCACCTATATTTGAAGAGTCGAGAAAGATTAGACCACAGAGAGTTTGTGCCCCAGTGAGTTAATGGGAGAGAGGCAATTAAATCCATAGTTCTGTTATTTCAGTTCTTGGCTCATCCTATTGAACTGTGATGTCTTACAAACTCTTAATGGAATCAAATCCCCCCTGAGATAGCTTTAAATCCACATTATTTGGCTAATGTGAATTTTGATGTTTGTGAATAGACCAGGAGCTGAAGTGATCAACTGTAAGCCCCAAGAGATAGGGCCCCTTGCCCTCCCCCAGGCTGCAAGACTGAAGGGCTGGCCCAGCAGCTGCAGTTCCACCAAACACACACATCCTGATGACTCTTTGAGAAGGAGCCAACAAAACCAAGATTTACTCTTTGTCTGCCACATAAGTTAAATGTATGGCAGTAGAAGTAAAACCAGACCCAGGTAAATGATTCACAGTTAAGTTTTCTTCTTCTTTGCCACTTCTCATTCAAACCCAATAACAACAAAGGTAAAACTCAAAGGCAAAAAAAAAAGAATGACTTATTTCTAACAATCTCCAATTTGAGATCTCAACAAGAACATTTTGGATAAGTTTACAACAATAATTATAATTGTTACCTATACTTCTTCCCTGCCCGAAGCCCAAAGAGTGATAATCAAAACATTAACAGGGTGTACACACTGAGCACCAACCTATCAGAATGAATGCTGGCTGGAGCTGGGAAGGAAGTTGCTGCAGCCACTTCATTCCAGATCTCCATTATTCCTTACCTCCTACCACGTTTGCTCTGTATTCCCGGCCTAAAGTTCCAGATGACCTCTAGAGGGCTGCACTGAGCTTGCAGCCACTTTGACAAAGACTCTGGAATCCTTCCCAGCTCTCCCCAGATCTCCCTGCTTATGGTACTGGAGCTGGCAGTCATTGCCCCAGACCAGCAGTTTCTGGCATGGGTCTTATACTGAACTGCTCATCACCCAGAACAACAGCACCGCCTCACAAACAACAGTACCACCCACCATGAGGCCTCTGCTGAAGACCCTGCCCCATCTCGCCCATTGAATTCCATCTTCCACCTTCACAGTAGCTGCAAATCTACCTTTGGATGCAGGACTTGACTACTCCATTGCTCCCATGGAGACCTGCTTCCCCCGCCCCAGCCATTTTACTCTCCATCCTCCCCACCCCCATAACCCTGTCAGGCCATATCTCAGCCTTCCTCCAAGATCTACAGTCCTCTCAATGTGTGAAGACTCCCTCTGTGCTCATGCACCTTTATTCTCATTTGCCTCTGGGACATAAATGGATGGATGCTTTATTTCATTTGGTGGTTATTTCTCACATGTTATGTTCCGTCTATATTTGTAACTTGACAAAGAGCTTAAAAAAAAAAAAAAAACTAATGTTAACTAACTGGAACTTAAGTAAAAACTTAAAAAAAAAAAAACTAATTTTTTTTTCTAACCTAAGTATCCAGTAGACTGGATAAACAAAGACTGGATCATGATATATTCATTCCATGGATATTCCATGGAATAGACACTAAGAATAAATGAGCTACCATAACCTTCACCAACGTGGGTCAATTTCACAAACATCGTGATGAAGTATGGTTCCATTTACATGAAGTTCAAAAGCAGCCTACACTAATTTATGACTTTAGAAATCAGGGTAGTGGCTATGTCTGAGGAAGAGGAAGAGGAAAAGAATTTTAAGGTGGCTCAAGGGAGGATTCTGGAGGCTAGCAATATTCTATTTCTTGCCCTGGACGGTTATTACATGGAGGAGTTCACTTTATGACAGTTTATTGAACCATACACTTATGTTTTGTGCATCATATGTGTGTGTTGCACTCCAATTAAAATGTTGAGAATTTGTTTTCCAATAGACAGGAAATAAAAATAAAATAAATTATGTTCAGTATTCAGTGATGAAGGCTGTTTCTCAAGTGTGAAATAGGAAATGAGTACTTTTGATTTGAGAAACCTCATTGACATTTCTAATGGTGCCAGAAATTTCACCATTAGAAATCAGCCTTTGTAGTTAAGGCAGGATCCTGTTATACACAAATACTGGTGGAAAGTGTGTCACATGTTATTGGGGGTTAGCTCATCCTTATAATGTAGAGCTTCATGTGAGAGTTCTGGACTCAGAAGGTGCAGCTCCCATACTGTGTCTACCATTTACTCATACTTTTGTTCTATTAAAAAGCACTTCAAGACTTAGACTGAAGGCACCAACCATTTTATTTTCTCACAGATCGTGTGAGTCAAGATTTTTGGGAAGTGCTCATCTCAGTGATCCTTTTGCTCCATGTAGCATTGATTAAGATCACTCAGTGATTCTCAGCTGGCAGATGAACTGGTCTGGAGGGTTCAAGACAGTTTCATTCATAAGTTTGTTACTGGACATGAAATGACTCAAAGGCTCAGACTGCCAACCAGAGCATCCACACATGACCTCTCTGTGAGTTTGGTTTCTTCACAGTATGGAAGCCTCAGGGTAATCAGACTTCTCACATGGCAGCTCAGGGCTCCAAGCATGAGCATTCCAGTGATCAAGGCAGAAGCCACATTGCCTTTTTTGTTCCAGATACAGAAGCCAAGTATTGAAACATCAGCCATACTCTGTTAGGTGAAGTGGTCTTAAGTAACCCAGATTCAAAGGAAAGAGATATAGGTCTGATTCTTTAATGGGAGAAGTCACAAGGTCACACTTCCAGAGAACATGCAGAATGAGAGATATTGGTGCAGAGATCTGTCGAAATAACCATCTACCATACTTGCTCTGTGACTTCAGGTAAATCTTTTAAACTCATGAAGATTGTTACTTCATTTGTAAAATGATGGTAATAATAATAGCCATCTCATGGGATTACTTTGAGGACAGATGAGAAAATACATATTAGGTGCTTAGCACAGTACCAGGCTCATGGTAAGAGATCAGGATAAATTATTTATTTACCTCTATATTGAAGTAGCAGGAACTGAGTAAAGTCGAGGGGGACAGAGAGATGGCTCCAGAATAAAAGGCAGAGGGTAGACCTGGGCAGACAGGCAGAGAGGGAAGGAACAAGCAAGTTGCACAATAAGGGATGTTTTCGAAGAAGGCAATGTGGCTCAGAAAACAATGCTGGGCAAGAACAAAAAACAAACTTTCTCAGCTTCCCAATTTTTCCTAGGATTGCCTTGGTATTTTGTCAGGCAAGCAGTGGGAGATGACTTGTTTATAAAAGTCACTTTCATTAGAAACATCAGATTGTCTTCATTCTTGGGGTTGCCAAGGAAAAATAAAAGAGGGACCCTGCTTTTGACACATTCTGTCACTGATAGCAAAGAGTAATCTTTCTTAAGTCTCTAAACAAATGAACACCAACCTTTCTGGGCCATGGTGGTGCCGTGGGACTTGCCACGGAAATGGAAGAATGTAACAAACTTTAAGTGAAATAAATGGATCTCTTCCAAACAACTCCCAGATGAGCCAGGTGAAGGGAATCTGTATTGCAGGATGTTTTATTAATACTTAATGGAAAGAGCCAAAAACCCTTTGCCACTTGGCAGTTGTGAAATAAGCCTCTTTAGCCAATGATAAGAACAGGAGGCTATGTAAATTAACTCTGCACAGAATTAATGTAAGATTTTCAATCATAGAACGGGCTTAGTAAGCATGGTGCATCAGTTGGCAACTCGTTAAATGGTGTTCTATGCCATTTTTTTTTAACTGAAAGAAACCAGAAATATATGAAAGACAGGGTAGATAACAAATGTTATTGCAAGTTCTCTACATAGATTTAAGGCCACCCTTTCAGTTTGTCAATCAAGAATACTTATCAAACACCCAGTGGATACTAAATTTGAGCTGTGTGGAAGCCAAAGCTTCTACAGTCTCAGAATGAACATACAAATTTGAGGATGGCAAAGTCATGTTGATTGTGATTCTATACGAAGGAGATGATTGCAACATTGGACTTTGAGCTTTCTATCAAACAAACAAAAATTTTTAAAAACTAAAATATTTTTAAAAACTAAAAGGCCTACCATGGGCACAGGCCTTGCTATGTACAGTGAGATATACAAAGTTGAGTAAGATCCAACTGCTATTGTCATATGTGTCATAATCTAGTGCAGGAGACAGGGGCAAACATCAATAACCCTTTTATGAAGCTCATAAAGATTGAATATCATAATAGAAATAAAAACATCATTCTTTGGGGATATTTGAAAGAGAGTGATTCATTCTAACAGGGGTATAGTGAACAGAGAAGGCTCATTAAATAAAGTGGAATTTGAGTGAGAGCCTTAAAAAGTAGGTAGTGCTTTGGAGCAATGTCTACGGTCTAAGAATATCCAAATAGAATGAGTAAATTTGGCGGGCTCTAGGAACCGGAAAATACAGAATATTCCAAGAAGAAGGAGCTGAATGTACTGTGAGATCCTTTTGTTTATTTTCAACAACTTGCTGGCACATGGTAGAAGCTCAAGAAAGGTTAAGTAAATGAATAAAGCATTGGGGGATAGATATAGAATTAAAAGGATAAATAAAGGGGGAAAACACAAGAAAAGAAAAGAGAAAAAAAAAGAAATATTTGCATGTCCAGTCCAAAAGTTCAGACCTTCTTTCCTATGTAATGACATGACAGATTGATGCCATAGGACAACCCAACCATATGGGTTAATGATGAGAATGAGAATAAGAGGGGATAGTGGCAAACATGAACTTCTCTTCTGTTTATTTCCCACCAACTCTCATGAGTTACAGATGGGGTGCTTGCCTAATTCGTTAAATTATAAGAATGGTGTGGCAGACTGAGAGCTAAGTTATCATGATTTTACTTCCAACTCTGTAGTTAGTCTTTCTCCACAATATTTTCAAAATTCTCAGGACCTGATCTAATCCATCTTTAAAATGAGATAACTGTGGGGCGCCTGGGTGGCTCAGTCTTTAAGCGTCTGCCTTCGGCTCAAGTCATGATCTCAGGGTCCTGGAATCGAGTCCCACATCAGGCTCCCCGCTCCGTGGGAAGCCTGCTTCTCCTTCTCCCATTCCCCCTGCTTGTGTTCCTGCTCTCACTGTCTCACTCTCTCTCAAATAAATAAAATATTTTAAAAAAAAATACTTTTGTATTTTAAGATCTTTGTTTTAAAAAGCAACAGAATAGTTAGTATACTCTTCTTAATTAAAAAACATTCAGGTTTACTGAAGAGGACTTGGGTTATTCGAGGTTTAATTTACATATAATAAAATTCACCCTTTTAAAATGTTCATTTGAGGGTGCCCAGGTGGCTCGGTTGGTTAAGCGTCTGCCTTCAGCTTGGGTCATGGTCCCGGGGTGCTGGGATCGAGCCCCGCATCGGGCCCCCTGCTCCGTGGGAGGCCTGCTTCTCCCTCTCCCACTCCCCCTGCTTGTGTTCCCTCTCTCGCTGTATCTCTCTCCATCAAATAAATAAATAAAATCTTAAAAAATAAATAAATAAAATAAAATGAGGTAACTGTGGGAATAAAAGGCACAGCATAAGGAATATAGTCAATATTATTATAATAGTGTTGTATGATGACAGATGGTAGTACACTTGTGGTGAGCACAGCATAACATATAGATTTGTCAAATCACAACTGAAACTAATGTAACATTGTGTGTCAACTACAGTCAAATCAAAAAAAAATTAAAGAAAAATTTGATAACTGTGATCATGTTTTAAGCCTTGAAGATACAAGGGGAAAAAAAGAAACACTAGAACAAGATCAAGTCATTTGACTACATAAGGTATAAAAACTCTGGTACAAATAAAAAAAGGCTAAAAGAAAAATGCAATAAACATACAGTAAAAAAATAATTACAGTAAATAAGACAGATAAAATATATTTGTTATATAAAAATATTACTGGGTTTGGTAAGAAAAAATACTAAGAAATCAATAGGTAAATGGTAAAAAGACTAAGTTTTTTTTTTTTTAAGATTTTATTTATTTATTTGAGAGAGAGAGAATGAGAGACAGAGAGCATGAGAGGGAGGAGGGTCAGAGGGAGAAGCAGACTCCCTGCCGAGCAGGGAGCCCGATGCGGGACTCGATCCCGGGACTCCAGGATCATGACCTGAGCCGAAGGCAGTCGCTTAACCAACTGAGCCACCCAGGCG
>NC_138371.1:149825458-149919715 GCF_054177405.1 Leptonychotes weddellii
AAGACTAAGTTAACTGTGAAATTACTCACATAAAAAGAAATAGAAAGCAAAACAGGAAGTAGTCAACCTGGACAGTAAGAAAAATAATGCATGTTAAAATAGATGCCATTTTCTAGATGAAGAACAGCTATGCTTTAATGTTAATAGCCAATTCTGCCAGGGTTGCAATAAAACATACATTTTTTACATTGTTGTGGAAGTACTATTAATTAGGGCAACTCTTGGAAATCTACTTGACAGGATGTACCAAGAGCCATAATAACTGTGAATCCCACTCATGGGACTTGGCCTAGAGAAAAATCCAAAAGAAGGGAAATTTATAGATTTGAAGAAGTTATAATTACACTCGTAATTATAACAGCGAAAATCTGAGAAAGGCAAAGTAAATTTAACAAGCAGGTATTGAATGTCTACCCTGTGCTCTGTGGTAACAGCGAAGGAAACCAGGAGCGTACGGCTGCCGCCATCCTAAGCTCAACCGCGGCAAACCGTACTGAGCATGCTCAAAAATGAGAGTCATTCAAAACGTTTACAAAGGGAGGCTATGAGGCTGCCGTGAGCCTGACCTCTTAAGGCCGAGGTGCTGATTACGGGAAGCCCCTTAGAATTACTTGCGGAGCTTTTAATATATATACCTGTCTAAGCTCCACCATTAGGAGATTCTGCCTCAGGATCTACAGATTTCAGTTGTGGTTTTACTGGTCCAGTTCCCCACACTGAGAAGGTGTAAAGAAAATACACTCATGTGCAGATGTGTCTGACACTGCTGATCAGATAGTTATGTTTGTCAAATGCCCCATAAAAGCATCACAATGCACAATCATGAAAAATCAAATTGCTATAAAATATGGCTTCCATTCACAGGGTGCTGGTGACTCTAAATGAATGTTTTGTTTGCATGAATGTTAAACCTTTAAGTGACTGAGAAAGTGTTATCATAAATATAAGTGGTAAATTTTGTACTGGCCACCAGAGAAATAAATGACTAAAGTCTAAATGGATTTTTATCGTTCACCTTTGCTCATACCACTTTTAAAAACTGAGTGTCTACTATTAAAGGTATTCATAAAAATATATAATTAAATCTGGAACTCACTAGCAACCCTTCCTTCTCTCTCTCTCTGTGCCCATGACATACTGTCCCCAAATGGAAATTGCACTTTGTCTATATTGTGTAAGAGTACCATCTTAACTGTTCCGTTTTTCCATGCTATAATTCTCAAGTTGTTTCCGATGTGTGCGATATTAACAAATCCCAATTGGTTGCATAATAGGAGCCGACAGCCTATACAGTATTAAACCACTTCTACAACACCTATTTTCTGTATGCAAATCAGACAGAAACAAATGTTTGGCCCCAGCTGGGCAAAATGTCCCATTTAGAATTCTTTTCCTCTTCTTTGTTCTTTGATGTTCTGCAAATGAGCTTTAGAACTCCACTCTTCACACAATTCAATTTTACAGACCCATTATCTGAGATATAATGTGGAGGTTAAATATATCAGGGCAGCCATTATGTGAAAATAATTAACAGTAATGAATAATGCACTAATTCCACTGATGAGAGATGGTTATATGTGTAATGAAGTGTTGGGGCAGCCCTGACAAATGAAATTAAAATATTTAAACACTGTTTTATGATATTACTTTGCTCATATAATTTCCTTTACCTACAATGAGCCACTTGGATTATCGTCATTATCTTGACAGCTCTGAAGGATGAAATAGTGCGGGTTAATGTGACAGCGATTAGTCAGCGGGAAAATCCATCATCCAGGGCAGAACAGGCTGAGGCAGAAAAGGCCTCACGCTGTCCTGTTTCCAACACGAGAAGAATGATACTATCAACATCACTTCAATATTAAATGGACAGAATTATCTTGTCATTCAGTTACAGCCTCTGAAGAACTACCTATTTGTATCTGCAAAGGAAAAGTCAGCCTTTCTTAATCACCCATAAAAATATGTTGATGGATTCTTTATATCAATAACAGTGACAGGAACAGAGACAGGAAAGAAGCATGACAATTTAAAAGCAAGAAGTTTCTCCCTCAAGTCCTTACAGTTTTTGCCCCGTAATTTCTACTTAAATTAGAATTGAGTTTCAGAGTCAATTTGTTGAGAAGGACACGGGTGCCCACTTCCTCTCCTTCCTCTGAGATTATTACATCCGACTCCTATTTTGAAAATAAATTCTGCCTCTGCCAAACTTCATTCCATGAATATTCTTTGGAATCATTATTCCTAAGTCTGTGTGTAACTGCCTTTCGAGAGGCAGCAAGTTGGAATTTTTAAAACCTGGTGATGTGATAATCTATCTGCTCTTCATTAAAGTTGATATTAGAGTTCACTTTAAAATATGTGTGGGGAGGGGAAGTCATTGGTCACATGGTGGGGAGGGCTATTACATCACCAACATCCCCTCACATTGTCATCATTCTAGCTAGTTTCTAAACTGACAGGAGGGATATCGTGTCCAGAAATCTTTTCTCTATATAAAATACGTAAAAAAGGTAAAATCCTATTTTTTTTCCTTTATTTTTCTTTTGCTTCAAAACAATTGTGAATAAGTGGAGAAATTGCTGCAATGAGAACAGATTTCCAGAGACTTGTGGTCTAGTTTTCTCTTTGCCTTTGGTTACAAGATGACTTGCTTTGATTCTGCTCCCATGAGTGTAAAAAAAAAAGGACATGCTCATTAAAGAATCAGGTCTAAGTTCTGCCCCGCTTTCCTTTAACTAGTCCTGATATACTGGAAATCCTCTTGTGCAACAATGCATCATTATTCAGAGTTTGAAAAACAGCATGTTTCATATGTTAATATTTAAAGTTAAGTTTGAAAGCCCATTTCCTTTATTTCAAGCCAGAGTCTCTTTGCAGAGTAACAAGGGCACCAACTCTGCTAGCAAACCTTTGCTGGCCTGGTCCTGCTAACATCAGGACACAACAGCACAACTAGGAAAGACTGGTATATTCATAAACACTTTTCAAAAGATAAAATATATAACTCAGTATCTCCTCTAATGCATAGGTATAACAATAGTAGAGCTACCCCTACATCAATGGGATAAGTATACAAATACCATGAAAGCCTCATTTAGGGATTGAAATGCTCATTATTATCTGAATGGACAATCAAAGCGCAATATGATAAAACACTTGTCAACACAAATACTAGAGGAATGCAATAAGCTTATGTAAAGCTTATGTTAATTATATAACATCAGTCTATTCATAATAGAACCTGCAGTTAAATAAAAATATCAAGGCCCATTATATAAGGGGTGGTATTATAATTACTCGATAATTTATGTAGCCATCTAATTTGCAACGTCATACTCAAATGCTAATTTATTACCAGCTCCTATTGCTAGCTCAGCTATACTTGAGGAAAAACCAAAAAAGAGAAAATTTATGCAACACTCAAAAACGATCTGTGTACACAAATTTGAAAAGTGTATGACATCACGTATAACATATATCTCCATCACAATAGGAAATAACCCTTGAAAATAATATTATCTCTTTCCCTTACTTCCTGCATTTGGTTTGAAAAAAAAATTACAATTTGCTTCAATTATCTGACAATGAAGTGCCCCAGTAATAAATCTAACATTAAAAAATCATTTCCAGCAAATTACTCCCATAAAATCAATGAAGGTCAGGCTCAGCTGTAGCAACCAATAAATGACATGCTATTGACAGACTAGATGGACCTAATTGTCATTTATAAAGGTTAAGGGGATAAAACAATCTAATAGAAAGCAGATGTTTACTAAACAAAAACAAAACAAAACAAAAAAATAAAAAAGGAGATGCGTGACATAAAGCGAGTCAGGCATGAACAGCCTCAACGTTCTTCTGGCCTGGTCCCAGGGCAACAACCCCAGTCATTCCAAGTGTTGGCAGCATGCCTGTTTGATTCGGTCAATATTTATCTGCTTCAGGGCTGCTCTGTGATCTTTCTACCTTTTATACATTGAAGTCATGAAACAGACTTTCTGCTAATAGAAAAGGAAGAATTGATAAAATTGAATAACAGTAGCCAGGTTAAAAGCAGTTTGACCCACTTCAAAATTCCAGTGGTTGTATCTTTGAGAATAGCAAACACTGAGAGAAGACAGCTTGCCATTTCTCTGATAGGAAGGAAAGCAGCCTGCTGATTGTGACAGTGATCTTCACCAGACAGAAACCTAGATTTTAAACATTAATATTTTGTTCAAAAATAATTTCAAAAAAATACCTTGTTTGTAAACACTGTAGAACATAACCAAATCAATCTGGAAGGATCTTTCTAGCTAATAATTTCTCCCTCCCCTAAATGTTCACAATGTTTACTATGGGATGATGGGTCAAACTGCTTTGCTTGTGCAGATTTCTCAGAATTGACTCCAAAACTTGTCTTACCTGGAAATGTCCAGGATCTTTCCTCTGAATCATAACATGAGCTCTCAGTTACTGCTTTAATGGAAAAGGGAGCATACTGAAAAGATCCAGGTCTCCGGAAACCATAGCTTCACAGAATCTCTAAAAGTGAAAAGGACCATAGATCACTGAACCCAGCATCTTGGCTTCAAGTTTCAGAGGAAGAAACCCAGAAGCAGAGGGATTAAGAGAATCTTCCCTAAGGGGCTAGGTCAGAACCAGCTCCCCCGTCACCTGACTCCCAAGGCAATGTTCTTACCACACTTAGCCTTGACCTAAAATGTTAAAAGGGCAGAAGTACTGTCTGCTTCTTACAGACAACTGTTTATCAAAATATATATGATCTCAAGGGTGCCCACAATTACATTCTTCATTGCTTAAAAGAGCAAGGACCAAGTTTCTCAAATGAAAAACTTTCTTCTCCTCCCCACAGTGAGCAACTCCCCCAAAATCTGGTCCTTCCTCACATAGACACCCCAGTCACTCCCAAGCCTTAAAATAAAAAAGAAAGAAAACAAGGAAAGAGGAAAGGAAGAAGGGAGGGAGGAAGGCAGGGGGAGCAAGGGAGGAAGAAAATTCCAGTTAACTTTAGTCTCTGAAATTGACCTAGCTATCTCAAATCCTTTGCAGAAAGTTAAAAAGCAAATAAAAACCTTCATATAAAAAAAGGAAATAAATGTGAATTTTATGTATGTTTTAGTAATACCCAAAAACTATTTATTCTTATCTTTTAGGAAATTTCCTAGATAAAAACATAAGATGGAAATTTTTGAACTTCATTTGAAGCAATAAATAAAAACAGGAAAATGGCTATGTTATAAGTTAATTGGTACAATATGGATTCAATATTTGATTTTTTTTTTAGAGAGAGAGAACGTGCACATGTATGTGATGGGGAGAGGGGCAGAGGGAAGGGGAGAGAGAGAGAGAGAGAATCCCAAGCAGGCTCCATGGTCAGCGGGGAGCCCAATGTGGGGCTCGATCTCACAACCCTGAGATCATGACCTGAGCTGAAATCAAGAGTCAGTCACTCAACTAACTGAGCCATCCAGGCACCCTGATATTTTCTTCTTAATGAGTTCCTCAATGTTGAGAAGCTAAAGTCACTAAGCCTTCCCTCAGTTGTTAATAAAAGAACATTTGTTCAAAATTCAAGCATTAATTCTCAGTCCACATTTTTTTGCTAGTAGACCTCATTTCATAAAATATTTCATTTATAATCACAATGTTAAACACACACACACAAACACACACACACACACCAAAAATAGCTGTACGCACCAAAGGCACAATTTATAACAGTCCCAACATTTCTACTGAAACAATTACTCAAGAGAACTTCGTTTTACATATACGCCTAAACAGTGTTTTCCTGAAGACAACCAAAGTGGCAAAAGGGAATTTGTTCTTAAAAGGAGAGCTATATTATAAAATAACCCTAAAGTGATACAACTTCCTCAAATGTGGAAAACCTGAATTCTGGAAGCTACGGCTCAAGAGACTGTTAGTAGCCTTGTTAGTCCCATCTATAAAGTGGAAATAAAATTTTTTAATCTTTTTATTCCAGTTGGACTTTATAAAGATGGGTAAGTCCAGGTTTGGCACCCCCAGCATATAGGGGGTAAAGACATACAGACGGGCTTGGACAGAATCCAGGAACAATCACAAATGATTTAGTTGCTCCCACTTTACACCTCCAATTCACACTCTACTCTCAGGCACACCCACCATGAGAACCCAATGTATGCACAGAGAGCATTTAGCCATCTGCAATTCAAGTGTGATATCAGTATAAAAGCTTTTCAAAACTATAACTCAAGCATAGATTTCTCTCTCAAGATTATCATCCCTTTTCTTGACTTCCACCAAGATGGCTTCAAAATCAACCCTGGAAACAGAAATCATCACCTTCCACTGGCCATGTATCTACTGGCATATTTGCCATTTCTCCTAATGGCACTATCATCCTGACATCAGCTTCTCCATCCTCTTCTCTTTGCCCAAGCAATCACATACCACCAATTCCTATTCCTGTTGCATGATCATTGCCACATTTCCCTTTCTTTTCACTTCCAACAAACCAATGTGGCTCAGCTCTCATTTCTTCCTGAAGAAGCAATATCCCAAGAGACTGGCCTCCCATCTTTTCTCTACCTCCAAGGATCAAGTTTCTCAAACGAAAAAACTGCAGGATTTGATCCTGACTACAGAATCCAAACACTTCACTCTCCATTCCAAAACCTTGCAATCTGACTCCCATCTTTCCCAACTAATATAGAACACTTTCCTCCCAGTTTTATCCACAGGATCCCTGCTCCTCATCATGTACCATTTCCCCAGATGCACCTTACAAGTTCCCTCCTCAGCACTTGGCCCGGATGAAGGATGGGGATTCCTGCACTTTGTACCTCCATTAGTTCTGAAATGCCCCATCTCCATCTCTCCCACCCAAATCCCACACATTCCTCAAGGCCGGTTAACTAGTCTCCCTGCTTTCTGCTCAGAGATGATTGTTTATTCTTGCATTTATTCATATTTACCTAATAAGTGTATACGATAGGAATAGTATTACTTTAGGGACCAAGAAAAGATGAAACTGAAAAACTTGGAAAAGTCCCTTAAGGTTACCAAGCTGTGAAGTAAACAAAGTGTTTTCTTAAAGATCTCTCTGGTGTAAGGTGGAAAGTAAGAAACACCGTAAGAAAGAGCTGCTAAGTGCCACAGAGGCTGAGGAAGGAGAGAGCCATTTAGCTGCATAAAATGGTAGTGACATGTGTCTTGGAAATGAGGAATGGGCAGTGTTTGGGCAGGTGGATGGAGGGAAAAGATGTCTTCTGTGGAGGAAACTGGACACACGAGCACTCCAGTGAATGAAGGGTAGTGGCTTTCTATAACTGTCTTGGCACCGGGCCTCTGATGTTGGTTCCTTTGTAAAGGCAGCAGCTGCTGGAGAGCTTCTGTTAGGGAGCCCTTTCATGCCTAATATTGGTAGGCTACGCAGGCACAACTTAAAAAGAAAGATCTGACAATCAACTTTATGAACGCTGAGCTATAAACATCTGTGCAAAACTGTATAATTTTTAAACCTAATTGGTTGGAGAAATTAACATAATTTATAATATAATAAATTATACATTTATATATAAGACATAAATTTATATATAATATATAATAATATAAATATAATTTATAATAACATAACACATAAACACTGTGTTAAAAATTCAAGATCCTTCAGATATGCAAGATATAGGAAGTGCGACGAGATTTCCAAAGACAACGCTGTACCCTGTACCTTATGTTTTTTGACTGATGCAGACACAGTCTATGGTCAGGTGAGCATGATTACAATTTGCCTGGAGAAAGGAAAGCTGAGTCACTACTTGATAACTGTCATGGAACACAGCACTCCATGAAACATGTGGCATGGAAAGTTACAGATAATCCAAGACATACCCTGAATCCCACTGAAGCCATGGTTTTTTAAAATATTAACTATAGGGCCCCTGGGTGGCTCAGATGGTTAAGCGTCTGCCTTCAGCTCAGGTCATGATCCCAGGGTCCTGGGATCAAGGCCCACATCAGGCTCCTGGCTTGGCGGGGAGGCTGCCTCTCCCCCTGCTCATTCTCTCTCTCTCTCTCTCTATCTCTATCTCTGTGTCTCAAATGAATAAATAAAATCTTTAAAAAAATTTTTAAAATATAAAATATTAACTATGCAGGCACAGGGATCATGGTAGCTAGAAGTATGGTATAGTGCAGGTTATACAAAAGTCATTCTAGTTCTCATTGTTTTCAAGTCTAGTCTTCTTTAGCAAAACCTGACCTGGTGATTGGCAATTTGAGCTAACTGAAAGAGATAGTTGTCAGACAAACACAACTGCTCAACTCTAATCAGGCTTCTTGGAGGGAGGGATTGGTTCCACATAGATTTGAATGACCAGGCATACTGCCTCAAAGGAAAACTGGTATTGACTACATCCTCCCTACACCATAACTTGATTGGAATCCTGGCTCTGGAGCATTCTCTCTGTATTTCAACACATTTTTATACTTAAAAAATAATAAAAAGATTTGAGAAAAAAATTATCTTTAACTGAGACTTAAATTTTTTTTTCCATTTATTCTAAGCTGAGTAATTTCATTCAAGGTCCTCAATGCATTCCAGAAACTCAATATGATTACGCTGCTTGATAAAAAAGACTATGGTACAATGATGGCACATTTCACTCTACCAAATACCAGGTAAATAGAGGAGTCAGAATTGCTCATCAATTTTTCTCAATGCCCAGACCAATACATAAACAAATAAGAAAGAGAATTTTAACAAAGAAAGTAATAATGCATTCAGAAGGCCCCCCAAAATGCATATAAACTTATTCAATGATAAAATTAGGGTTTCCCACATATGGTGTGTTTAAAGATGCATTTGGCTACAAATATCAGAGCCCAAATAACAGAGGCTAAAATAATGAAAGACATTTAATTATCTCACACAGCAATCAGTCTGGAGTGGTTCCAGAGCTGGCTCAAGAGCTCAAGGAGGTGAGGGAGTTGAGTCAGTGTCAATATCACTAAAGGCTTTGTGCTTGTGGTAGGAGAGCTACTTGAGTTCCAAGTATCTTACACACAGAGAGCAGTGCTCTGAACAGGACAATGGTCTGGGATTATCAATATGGCTGCACAAGTAAAACTGGAATTCTGCTGGCAAGAAAGAAGGGAAGATGGCTCTTATATAGTAGGACTCACAGGGGTTAGGGTACTTCATCTTCTAAGAGTGTTCTCACACTTATACCTGAAATCAATAAACTCCTCATGTCTGACACTACAACTCCCCAGTCCACACAGCTCTTTGAAAATCCAAAGCAGAATCTCTCCCCGTCAGTCTAGTTCCTTCTTTCTAGAAGAAAAAGAAAAGATAAATTATCAATGTGAAGTTTTTTCTTTGTCAGATGTAATGTTAGGAGGCAGTAGCCAGTTCAAAACAAGCAACAGATAGTTTGATCATGGGAGAAGCTGAGAATTGATGGTTCACTGTGGGGGAGGGGATAACATGGCTTTACTAAGATGATGGAGATAACTGAAGGCTAAACTAGCTACCACTCTATACTCTTACTACCAGTCATCAATTCACCAATTTCTACTCACACTTCGTCATCAACTCAAGCATCAGCAATTAACTTGTTAAAATTTCCACAATTTTGAAAATGGTAAATAGTGATGTGATGTGTGTGTGTGTGTGTGTGTGTGGTTTATCCAGACCCAGTGATAAACCTACAATTCTGCATTTATTTATTTATTTTTTCTGGAGTTGTAAAACTGTCAGATGATGTTTGTTTACTGAGGATATTTCCAACAAGGTGAACACAGAGACTTTAAGTTATGATTTGGTGCTCAGAAAATTACTTTAAAAATTTTTTTAAATATATTTTTGGCATCTGAGAACATTTGAAGGCCTAAGGTTCCAGGACATCTTGAACTAAAATAGGGTACATTTGAAAAATGTAAGCCAGGTTTCTAGGAAAAAATATAAACAGAAGTACAAATATTCAATAAGAAGACAATATTGCTAAAAGAATGTAAACGTGACAGTGGCAATAAACTGACATTACTTGGAAAATGCTACAGAAAAGGTCAGTAGTTGATCCGATTCCAACCAATTTATCTCATTTATCAATCAGAGATACTGTATTTTTTAATCCCTCTTGTTAGTTAAGAAAACACAGCCCTCTGAAAGACTAATCTTCTCTTCATACCAGTTTTTTGTTTTATTTGGAGCTCAAAACTCATCCCCATGAAGCAGCTTTCGAATTGTATTGGTGAAAATTAGCACGGATTATTTTAAGAGTGGATCAGCTCTGCTGCTAGGCTGCATAGAGGATGCATAAGGCATGAACTTCGGATTCAGAAAGAACTAGATTTGGATGCCTACCCTACCATTTCCTAGCTGTTTGACTTACAGCCAAGTACTTAAGTATTCTGAGCCACTTTTTTTTAATTGGAAAGTAAAGATGAATAAAATAGTTATTTTGCTGGGATGTGATAATGATTGAATCTGATAGTGTGTATCAGTCACAATCGCATGAGATAGGCACTCAAAAAAGAGTAGCCATTCACAATAATAAGAACAGACTGTAGATGTTTAGAAGGAGAGCTTCATGCTTCTTATAATTGTAGATAAATGCCTACAAAAGTAGGGACATTTAAGTAGGAAAACTACTTTGGAGAACCAGACTTTAGTATGCTTTGAATCTTTACCACATGAGATAGATTGGATTACTGTTCAGAAAAATTCTCTCCCTCCCCCTCACTTCCTTAGGAGACATACTCTTTTTATTTCATTGGTCTTGGGTCTGACCATGTTTCTTTTTTGTCCAATGGGATATTAATGGACATGAGGCAAATAGAGGCCTGAAATACTCTTGAGCAGTTGGCTTGCTCTCCTTGCCTCTCCCACTGACCTCAAAAGAACATGTCTGGATTAGCCCACTGATCCTAACAGATCGAAGAAAGACACCTGGAGCACAGCCAAGCTGTCTTCAGTGAGCCCAGCCTAGATTTTCAATGTTCTGCCTACAGACATGAATGAGTCCAGCTGAACCTAGGCTACAGAAGCCAAAAAACATTATAAGAATAAAGGATTAATGTTTTAAGCCACTGAGTTATAGGGACAGTTTTTAAGTAGTACTGCTCTGGTATTGACTAACTTATACATCACATATTTGCTACTGTACTTGGAGAGTTACCATGGGCACATTCATCTGGTTATACCATGGAATTTATTTAAAACATATGACTTGAATACTTAACATGTGGTAGGACTGTGCCAGGCATGGAATCACAGTGGGATACAAATGGGCACAAACCTGAGTCAAGGCATGTATTTAGTATCCCTGGCCCAAGTTAAAAAACATATTCTTCAAGTGATCTTGTAAGTAAATATTACCAAGGATTTTAAACACCAATTAAAAAATAAGAAAACAAATATAAAAAGCATTACATATTCTTCCCTTTTCCCTGGATAGAATATAATGTAACAGCAAATTCCTCTCAATTAGGCCCTTTGTACTTCCAAATACAGTAAATACTTTATGTCTTTCAGGTTAATTTGAAGAAAGTAGTTGTTCAAATGGACAAAAGCAAACAATTAGAGCAAGTACTCAGAGCAAGACAGATTGTCAATAAAAAGAACAACAAAAAAAAGTGGAATCAAAAATAAATTGCTGGAATCTCACTTTTTTTTTTAAAGATTTATTTGTCAGAGAGAGAGGGAGAGAGAGAGCGAGCACAAGCAGGGGGAGGGGAAGGGGTAGAGGCAGAGGGAGAAGCAGGCTCCCCACTAAGCAGGGAGCCCAACACGGAACTCGATCCCAGGACCCTGGGATCACTACCTGAGCTAAAGGAAGCCACTTAATTGACTGAACTACCCAGGCATCCCTGGAATCTCACTTCTTTTCTTAACATACTTTTAATAAAATAGTTTTACATAATGTATTTTATTTTCTTTAGAACAGTTTAATTCCAGTGTTGGCATCATAGCAGTTTGAGTTAATAGGCATTCATCTCTAACGACAACCCTTAGATGCAATCATAGTCAACATGCTAGATTAAAGATTCTAAAATTATGTTTGAATACGTAGTCAAACAAAAAAGAAAAGAAAAGCTAAGTAAGATGAAGGGAGAACTAAAAATCAGGGCAGCAGTTTCACCAAAAGCTCAGCCACTCAGATACATTTTAAAGCCAGATATAATCATAGGAGTGTGGGACTATTTTTAAGGCCAATGTAAGAACAAGCAAGATAATATTGAGAGAGAAGCTTAGATGAAGACCTTTCAGAAAGTCAAGATCTTTAAAGTCCCATCCAGTTAGCGAAATGGACTGGAAAAACTCTTACTTGCTGCTAGACATAGTGTGGAAGATTGCTTATAGGACTTTGTCTCTTGGAAGGAAAAAAAAAGTTGTTTATAAAAATGAAAATTGCTACCTTGTAACTTGTGAAGATATGGCGGGCTAGATTGATATTATCCCTATGTTATGAGAGTCTGAGCTGAAAAATTAAAGCCCTTGGGATCCTGGCCAAAAAAAGTACAATTGCCACACAGAAAAAATATATTCAACCCAAGGTACATGGAACCTTCTAAGAAAACAAAAAAAAACCCAAAACCCCATGTCAAACATGAACTCACAATAAAAAATCAAGGGAACAAACCACCACAAGGGAGCATCAAAAGATATAAACAACTGACAAATGGCACTACAAATAAAATAACTTGAAGGAAAAAAATAAAGGTCTGTCCAAAATTAGCATAAAACAAAGAGAAACCATGATGAATTAGGGTAAAAAATGAACTAAAAATAGGTAGACCTAAATAACAACAAAGTAGAACTTCTAGAAGCAAACTACACAAGCTAACACAGGAAGACAAAAAGATGACCCATAAAAAAAGCCAAGAAACAAATTATAGTGATAGATGCTAAAAGACATTGAAATATCTTCAAATAGTTGGTGAAAATAACTGTCAAATTAGAATTCAATGGAATGCAACAATCAGTTTTCAAATGAACAAAAATAAAAACACTCTAAGAAACACTGAAAATTATTTTTTTGAAGATTTTTATTTATTTATTTGACACAGAGACAGAGAGAGAGAGAGCACAAGCAGGGGAGCAGCAGGAAGAGGAAGAGGGAGAAGCAGGCTTTCTGCCTAGCAGGGAGCATGAGGTGGGGCTTGATCCCAGGACCCTGGGATCATGACCTGAGCTAAAGGCAGATGCTTAACCAACTCAGCCACCCAGGCATCCTGAAACACTGAAAATTCTATCATTTACAGATAATCCATTAAGTAACAAAGAAAGGGTGTGTTTTTATTAAAAAGAAGTTAATAATTTCCTTGGTATGCAAGAAAAATGGTGTGCAAAGGAACTGTAAAAATGTAGATGAATCTATCATGGAACACTACATCAAAAACTAATGATGTAATGTATGGTGATTAATATAACATAATAAGATTTTAAAAATGTAGATGAATCTAAAGAAAGAATAACGTCTAAAATTTAAAATTTTTCATTTAAAATTCAAGAATATCATTTATAATAATAAAGTATGTTGAAAGTATTATAAACAAAGTGAAAGTAAAATATTGAACTACAATAACAAATGCAGTTGATTAGAATCAAAATATTCTAAGAACCTTATTGTTCAATAGGAAAATAGAAATACTGATTGCTTCTTGATACTAAATCAACTATGCTTGGTGAAAATTTAAGGGTAATTGCAAGAACAGGCATTGAATGCATAACTTTCAAATTAAGAGATGAAATAAAAACAACAACAAAAAACTCAATGTATTAAAAGGAGAAAAAGGAAGCAATGAAAAGCATGGTAAATATAACCACAAAATAATACGTTATAAATTAGTCCCCCCAAAGCAGTAATCCACTTAATATAAATGGACTAAACTTCTTTGTCAAAAGATAGAGATGTTCAGATTAAAATTAAATAAGAAAAAATCAAAATCCAGGTCTGTTTACAAAAGAAATATTAAAATGTAGTGAAACAAAAACATTGAATTTAAAGTAATAAAAGGTAAAACTAACCAAAATAAAGCTGGTCAGGCAGTATTTTTTTAAATATTTTATTTTTATTTATTTGAGAGAGAGAGAGATAGCAACAGAGATAGCGAGAGAGAGCATGAGCAGGGAGGAGAAGGAGAAGCAGGCTCCCCACTGAGCAGGGAGCCCGATGCAGAGCTCCATCCTAGGACCCTGGAATTATGACCTGAGCTGAAAGCAGATGCTTAACCGATGGAGACACCAAGGCACCCCTATCAGGCAATATTAATATAAAACAGAATAAACATTGAAGTAAAACCAATTTTTTTTTTTTTTTTAGAGAGAGAGATTGAGAGCAAGCACTGGGGGGGTATGGGGGGAGGGGGAGAGGGAGAGAGAATCTTAAGCAGGCTCCACACCCAACACGGAGCCAGATGCACAGGGCTTAAGCTCACCACCCTGAGATCATGACCTGAGCCAAAATCAAGAGTCAGATGCTTAACCAACTGAGCCACCCAGGCACCTCAACATAAAACCAATTCTTATGGTTAAAGGACTACATTTCCTAAAAATAAAAGAAAAATTCACCTAATAGAACAATCCTGGATATTTGTACATAGAACAATGGAGCCCTAAAATTCATAAAGCCAAAATTTCCTGATTTTAAGGAGCAATACTCAAATCCACCATCAGATTAGGTTTAAAAAAAAATCTCCCAGGGGGGAGATCGGAGGGGGAGATGAACCATGAGAGACTATGGACTCTGAGAAACAAACTGAGGGTCCTAGAGGGGAGGGGGGTGGGGGGATGGGTTAGCCTGGTGATGGGTATTAAAGAGGGCACGTACTGAATGGAGCACTGGGTGTTATACGCAAACAATGAATCATGGAACACTACATCAAAAACTAATGATGTAATGTATGGTGACTAACATAACATAGTAATAAAAAAAATCTCCCAGAAATATGTAGATCAGGCATTCAAGAAACAGATGGAGAAGATGTGAACACCACATTAAAAATCTCAAACTGATAGAAATATATAGAACCCTGTACCTAACAATAAGTGGACACACACTTTTTTAAGCATGCCTGGAGCATTTTTAAAGATTGCCTACGTTGAAGGCCAAAAAGAATGTTATCAATAAACAAAAAATAATTCATTTCCCTGATGACATATGATGTGGACCATCTTTTAACCTTAAAATCAGTTTGTCAATATCCACAAAGTAATTTGTTGGGAATTTGACTGGGATTGCACTGAATCTATAGATCAACTATTGTTTTAATTTGTATTTCCCCTATGATATATTTCTTTGATTCTAAAGTGTACATATGAGATGAAAGATCCAGAATAGCCAATACAATATTGAAGGAGAAGAACAAAGTTGGAAGACTGATGCTACCTGACTTTAAAACTTACTATAAAGATATAGTAATCAAGACAGTGTGGTGTTTGCAGAAGAATAGACAAATAGATTGATGGAACAGAACAGAGAGCCCAGAAATAGCCCCACGTGAATATAATCAACTGATCTTTGATAAAGGAGCAAAACAATAGAGAAAAGATAGTCTTTTCAACATATGGTTCTAGAACATCTGAACATGCACATACAAAAAAAAAAATGAATTCTGACAGAAATCTTATACCCTTCACAAAATTAAGTCCAATTGGATCATAGATCCAAATGTAAAGTGCAAAACTATAAAACTCCTAGAAGATAGCATAGGAGAAAATATAAATGACCTTAGGTTTGGTGATGACTTTTTAGATACAACACCAAAGTCATGATACATGAAAGAAATAATGGATAAGCTGGACTTCATTAAAATTAAAAATTTCTGCTCTACAAAAGACAATGTCAAGAGAATGAGAAGGCAAGCCACAGACTGGGAGAAAATATTTGCAAAAGACATATCTAAGAAAGGACTGTTATCCGAAATATACGAAGAAGTCAGAACTCAACAATAATAAAACAAACAACCTGACTGAAAAATGAGCTAAAGACATGAATAGACACTCAGCAAAGAAGGTATACAGATGGCAAGTAAGCGTATGAAAAAACATTCGACATTGTAAGTCATGAGGGAACTGCAAATTAAAACAACAATGAGGTGTCACCACACATCTATCAGAATGACCAAAATCCTATACCACTGACAACATGCAATGCTGGCAACAGGAACCCTTATTCATTGCTAGTAGGAAGCCACTTTGGAAGACAGTTTTGCAGTTTCTTACAGAACTAAACATTCTTTTACCATACAATCCAGCAATCACATTCCTTGGTATTTACCCAAAGGAGTTAAAAACTCATGCCTACCCAAAAAATATGCACACAGATGTTTACAGCAGCTTTACTTATAATTGTTAAAACTAGGAAGCAACCAAGAAGTTCCTCAGTAGGTGAATGTGTAAACGAACTGTGGTACACTCAGAAAATGGAATATTATTCAGCACTAAAAATAAATGGGCTATCAGGCCATAAGAAGACATGGAGGAACCTTAAATGCACATGACTAAGTGGAAGAAGCTAGCTTGAAGAGACTGCAACCATGTGATTCCAATTATATGACATTCTATAAAAGGTAAAACCATGGAGACAGTAAAAAGATCACTGGCTGACAGGGATCAGCGGGGAGAGAGGGGTGAATAGATGGAGCACAGAGGATTTTTAGGACAATAAAACTATCTTGTGTGATACTATAATGGTGGATATATGTCATTTCACGTTTGTCCAAACCCATGGAATGTACAACACCAAGAGTGAATCCTAAAGTAAACTATGGACTTTGGGTGATAACGACGTATTAATGCAGGTTCATCAACTGTAAGGAATGGACCCCTGTGTTGGGGGCTGTTGAAGACAGGGGAGGTTATGTATATGTGGGGACAGGGGTATATGAGAAATCTCTGTACCTGCCATCCAATTTTGCGATGAACTTAAAAGTGCTCTTAAAAAGAAGTTTTATTTTCTAGGGCGCCTGGGTGGCTCAGTTGGTTAAGCGACTGCCTTCGGCTCAGGTCATGATCCCAGAGTCCTGGGATCGAGTCCCGCATCGGGCTCCCTGCTCAGCGGGGAGTCTGCTTCTCCCTCTGCCCCTCCCCCCTCTCATGCTCTCTCTATCTCATTCTCTCTCTCAAATAAATAAATAAAATCTTTAAAAAAAAAAAGTTTTATTTTCTGAAGTTTTCTATTATAAAATCTTGTAATTTAGTTCTATTAAAAAAAGAATCCATATCACATGGATGATATTCTCTGACAACAATATCAACAGTGATATCACTATCAAAAGATAGTTTAAATAAAAAATCCTTTGTAGAATAAAATATATATTCTAAATAATTCTTCATTGGTTTCAAAAAATAATAGAAATTGGAAGACACTTAAAACTGAATATAAATAAGCATACTTTCACAGATGGTAGAGACCACCAAGGGGACACAGTAAAGGTCCCCTTTTACTGGAAAACCCTTTGCAAATTTATATTGCAAGTTCTAGAACTTCATTTTCATGACTAAAAATTATTGTAAAATAAATTGTCTAACCAGAGAAATTTTTTTTAATCAACAGATTCAGCATAACACCCAAGGAGAAGACAATGAGCAAATCTAAGAAAAAAAAGTCTGGCAAAAATCTAAGTATTTGTAATCAAGATGCAATCTTACCTTTTAAGTAAAGCCTGCTTCAAAACAAATGGAGGAAAATGTAGTTATACCTTCACCCTCTGCCCCCATTTCATTTCTGTTAAACAAATATTTTTTAAGGGCCTACGATAAACAAGACACCAAAAAGGGGGCATGCTGATGAATCAGACCATTCAACACACCCATGAATCCTGTCCTCAAAGAGTTTTCAGACCACTAGGAGAGATCAGCTCAGAAAGGTATCCATTGGATAAAATGTGGCAAGTGCACAGAGGTTTTTCCTGTGTGATATGTGACAACAGAGGATGGAAATGAGCCTCAATTTGTGGTTCAAGCATGGCTTTTGAAAGAAAAGGCTGTGCAGGTTTCCCAAGGCCTCAAATTGGTCTTTTTGTATGCACAATGTAGCCCTCACAATTTAAGCAAAATGTACTAGAGAATTTAAATGTCTCTGAATTTTCCTGAAATATCTAAAACAGGCTCACAAGTAATTCATCAACTTCTCAATTGCATTGCCTGAGGTAACTCAAAAGAAGGACAGAAAAAACAACCGTTACTTATTAGTAGCCCTGAGCAGATATAGGGACTGAACTGGGACCTCTCTCGCAAGATCCTTGCTAAAACTGAGTAGAGCTTTCGGAAACAGTTCCTTAGGGCAAGTAAGCACCAGCATATGACAGCACAATATTACTTTTTTGTATTCCAATGTAAAAATTAACATTCCAACCATCAGACTGGAAAGAAGACAGGGACCAGGGATGCAGATTACCATTATAATGTCTGTTTCTAGGTACTTGGGAAGGACAAACAGAAAGTGATCACAAAGAACATGGCTCAACCTCATAGGACTGAGTGTTATAAGGCAAAAAAAAAAAAAAAAAAAAGTGACTAAGTCACTTGAAATGTTTTTATTTAATCATATATAATTTTTAAAGCAAAACTGATTAAACTCACTCAAGTAAATTTCAAGGTCTTATGCCATTCACATCTGCCCATATATGAGGCTTCTTGAACTTGCCCCTTGGCTCCAAAGCCAGAATGAAAAATTATTACTAAGGAAAGCAGCAAACAGTACTTTGTTCAACAGATCTCAGTCACCTTGCTGCCATGTGGCTCACCTGGGACATCCTAGTTCTGACAATGAATGTGGCACATCGGAAAAAATATCACCTAATCCGCGGCATTTTCCGAGGCCAAGCCTCACTCAACTCAACCACCTGGTACAGTGGGTGTTTCAAAAGCTGCCGCTCCAGGAAGCACTTCCCCGTTACCCATTCCTGCCAAAGTCACCGCCTCTCACTACTTTATTTCCTCTCAGGCAGTTTTTCTTGGAAGACTGGTATTTGTGCCAATCTGATACCCAGTTCATTGTACTTATTTTACATATTTTCGACTTCAAATGTGTCGGGCTGGCTTCAGGGAGACCATGCTGCTTTGGGGGCTAGTTACAAGATTTTTAAGATAGGTTATCACACTTTGAAATGTGTGTAAGTGTGTGCATGTGTATGAGAGAGCACAGGTGTCCGCACACGTGTTTTTGGAATTTGAGTGCTGCAAATGGTAAGTCCCTCAGAGTGTGTTCTGTTTGTTTGCCAGGGCACTTTTCAAGTTTGATTAATTTCCGCGGCAAGAGCTCTGAGGAGTCAAGAGGCAGCCTGTCCTCCAGGAAGCCGGTGGCATTCTTTCCAGGGATGCTCAGTGAAAAACGAAATTAAAAAAAATAATAAATGTGCAGGGCATTGAAACTCACCAGCACCTTGCCAAACCAGACCCAACCATTCGCCACATGTTTCTTGGAATTTAGATTGTACTGGGCTTTGGGGGCTTTCTGTTCCTTTGCCTAGACTTTCTTTTGCAATTATCAAAAATTAGATCTGATTTTGCTTGGCTTCCCTCGGTTTTCAAGCATGGTCACGGTTATTATTTTAAACAAAGGTCAGTTCTCCCACTGGTTAGGGAAAAGAGAGAAGCATCTATTGTTCTGGTGGCAATATGATGCTTGGTTCAATTTCTACAGTTAGTGTAGAGGAATAGGAAAATTGAAGGCAAAAGGCACATTTAAGTATCTCTGTAATGTGAACTTAACATTAGAAGAGGTTTCTTTAACCATATAGAGATATTTGAGAGAGGATTTTTATTCTATGGCTTAAGTTATTCTTTGGCTAAGCTTTTATTTCCTCTTACAGAAGAACTTTCTGGTCCAGCGCCACCTCAGTAGATGTCCTGGAGTCAGAACCATACCATGCACACACACACACACACACACACACGTAGCCCCCCCACCCTGTGTGTGTGTGTGTGTGTGTGTGTGTGTGTAGTATATTCCAAGGAAAGAAAATATAAAATGCCTCTTCTTTTTAGTTTGGCTAGTAACTTCTAATCAAACCAGTTTTAAAGGAGAGGACCTCACTAATCTTGACTCTATAATTACAGGCTCTAGACTCACAAATAAATTACTTTTAAAAATTAAATTCTAGTAGTTACACCACTTAGAGAAGAACTATTGTAGTGGAATTTCATTGAAATGGTAAATAACATGATGCATGTAAAATTCTACACTAAAGAGTATGTCAAAATAGAAAGTTCATAATCCCTCCACGCAGCTGTAACTGAGAATTTCTATGTGTGGAGAGAGAAGCAATGAGGGAAGGGAAGGGTCAAGAAAGGACTAGAGTAGTAAAGCGAAAAGAAAAGAAGTTAGGTTGATTGTCTGGAGACTTTGCAGGGATGAAGGGGTAATGAGAAGGCTGATATCATTACTTGGAGATAGACATAACAAACGCATGCGTGTGTAGAAGCCCAGTATTCAAGAGAATACAGTGTCTCACTTGAGCTTTGGAGTGAAAAACCCAAAGGTCTGACCTCAGACTCAGTCATTTATCAGCTACGAAGCTGGGTCAGTCCCATAACTTCTAGGAGCCTGCATTCCTTCATGTGAAACAGACGAGATAAGCATTTCTTCCTTGAAGCTTTGTCATAAAGATTAAATCACAGAACTAACAAACGGGGTAGCACAGTGCCTGCCTGCCGTATAGTAGGTAGTCATTACATATTAAAGTTTTTCCTTTCTGCTTTCTCCGCCCCACTCACCACCATCCCCACTTGGACCAAACATGAGAGTTTGGAAGTGTTATCATCTGAAATAAAAATTCCATAAAGATGGGTTACATTTTGACAGCAAGCTATGTCGCCACCCAGCTGTCCCTGTCCTCACCTATTTTAATGAAACAATTTTGAATCAACCCCTCGCTGAGCACCATGTAAGCGAGCTAGAGTGTGTCGAATCAGTGCTCCTGCTTAGGCAAGGTTTCTGGAAGGCAGAGGGAAGTCTGAAGCACAGAGCCGGAGTTGGTTCAGTTCAGCGGAAGACCAACTGTGACATCTAAAGGCAGACGGCCGGCTGAAACTCAGCCTTGGTTCAGAAACATGAGAAAAGCTGTCACGCAAACGGCCAATGCTGCTGCTGCGTACGGAAATAGAGACTATATATTCTTTCCTGCTATTTCTTTTAATGCACTTTCCTATTCGGTACAGATCCCTTTTGCAATAAAACCACGAAATCTTTCTGAAAAGTAAATATGTTCTTTCATTAATCACCACTTTCCACTTGCTTTTTTCCAACTTCATGGCTGAGAAGTCTGCAGGACCGCAAACCTTCAACTAGTGTGCTACCTTGATTAAGGCACAAAACGTTAAAAGCAAATTACTATGAAAGTATGAAACAATTTGCACTTAATGTTTCAGTCATATCTGTAAAAAATATGACTTAAATATAGTTTTATTAATAATACATATTTTAATTAAACGGCTGGAGGTGCATCTAGCAGGAAAAATTGAATCTTCTCTGGATTTCACATACTGGTATGATTCATGGGCAGTAAATATGCAAAGCTTTATGCCCATAAGGCAATCAAACTCCAAAGCTGATATGCATGTTTTTATCTAAAAGAATGAAATCTAGTAAGGGCTAGAAATAATAATAATAACAGACTGCCAGAGCAGTGTAATGAATTGGCTCTAGCCAATAGTATCCTTTACCGTATCATAAAATCATCCTTTCAGTCACAATTACACCCACTCCAACATTTATTATTACTTCCATTATTCTCATTACACAAGGAAATCCTGTATGTGTACTTATGCATATTGAAAAACTTCACAAATATGAACAATAAAATCCTGGGATAGGAGTGACTGCCTTCACGAAGCAGGAATGCTTTCCTCTGCAGGATGTTTAGGTGTTGCTTAGTTCCAGAACGACCACACTTTACCCTTGCTACTTCCCTAACGTTTGCCTAGATTATTAGTTTGCTAGGGCTGCCATAATAAAGTACCAAAGACTGGGCGTTAAAGTCATTTAACAACAGACATTTATGTGCTCACAGTTCTGGAGCCTAGAAGTCTGAGATCAAGGTGTCAGGAGGGTTAGTTTTTTTCTGAGGCCTCTCTCCTTGGCTGGTAGATAGATGGCTGTCTTCTCCCTGTGTAGTCCTGCGGTCTCTCTGTATGTGTGTCAGTGTCCCAATTTCCTCTTATAAAGATAGCAGTCATATTGGATTAGGGCCTACTCTAGTGATGTCATTTTAAACTTAATTACCTCTTTAAAGATTACCTCTATTTCAAATACCCACTTTCTGAGATACTGTGGGTTAGGACATCAACATATGAATCTTGGGAGGGGGGACACAATTCAGCCCATAACACCTGGAAATTATCTTTCAGTTGCAAAGTATGATATTACCTGCTCCTAAGCACTATATTTTGCTAAAAAGAAGAGCCTGGTAAATTTGTAAGACAATGCAGAGGAGACTCAAATAAAAGCTAAGGTCTTCATTTATTTATCTTTACTTTGAATTTCTCTGAAAAAATATTTTCATTCTATTTGTAGTCATCATTGTGAAACACTTGCAAAATTAAAAATAAAAAGTTGACCACCTCTGACTAGCTTTCTATTAGTTCTCCTACTGGGAAGAAAAGATGATCTTCTGGAAGTGACTAATGTCTAGAAACTAATGATAAAATGTTTTAGTTGTACTCAGTCGATGGGATCGGCTATAGTGGGTTTACATTACTATAATGAAACAAAAATTCATTTCTTTATCTGGAAGTCCCCTTTGGGACACGGCAAGGGAGACATGCTGTGAGGTCTCTTCCTGCGTAGTTACCCTCACTCCACCTGTGTCACAAGAAGCCCAGGACTTACGTACAATTAGGTATGGATACGGAGCAAGATTGCCCAATAGCCTGGCATTCACCTAAAGTGTGAGGCCATCACCCAGCTCTTAGGTCAGGTTTGGGAGTAGCTGATTCCCAATAGCTTATTTTAATGGCCCAGAAGTACGCATCCAAGTAACTTTTTTGATATTGTAGATTTAAATTTTCTACTCTGATACTCACTCTAATTTTAAACAAATCTACCAAGCAAAAATAAAAGCAAATAAAGAACATAAAGACCAAACATCCTGAGGAATAACACTTATTCCCAAAGAGCAAGCCACATACAGCCCCAAACCAGGCTCAAAAATGAGGGGCTCAGAGGCGCCTGGGTGGCTCATTTGGTTAAGCCTCCGACTCTTGGTTTCGGATCAGGTCATGATCTCAGGATTGTGACATTGAGCCCCTCATTGGGCTCTGTACTCAGTAGGGAGTCTGCTTGAGATTCTTTCCCCTTCCTTCTCCCTCCTCCTCTGCTCCTCCCCCATGGCCCCCCTCACCCCCGATGCTCACTTGCGTTCTCTCTTTATCTCTCTCTCTCTCAAATAAACAAGTAAATAAAATCTAAAAAAAATACAAATGAGGAGTTCATTTCCATGAGTCCATTATTACTCCAAGGAAGTAATTATAATTATTAATTTGTACAAAGTCATGGAATGAGTATTGACAGAATGAAAATTCATCCGTTCATTCAACAAATATTTATTGAGCAGCCAAGTATGCCAGGCCCTGTTCTAGGCATCACAATTTTCTTGAGAGAAAAGAAAATTTAAGACTCTGAAGTTTGTTGCAAACTTCCGAATGAGCAACAGTTCTCTCCTCTTTCTCATACTGTTACATGATTACTCCTGCAATTCATCTTTTGACTTATGGCAATGCAGTTTTCTGATATGATTAATGCACTTTAGTTGAGGTAGCAGTGCAGTTATGAATATTCCAAAGAGTGTAGAAATCACTGATTTGATGTCGGGATGATGGCTGGGTACATGTACGACTCTTGACTGAATGCTGCCACTGTATGGCAGCTATTAGTAATTAAACATACAGTGAAGGGGCACCTGGGGGGCTCAATGGGTTAAACGTCTGCCTTTGGCTCAGGTCATGATCTCAGGGGCCTGGGATTGAGCCTGCTCAGCGGGAGGCCTGCTTCTCCCTCTGCCTCTGCCATTCCCCTCCTTGTGCTCTCTGGCTCTCTCTGTCAAATAAATAAAATCTTTAAAAAGATTAATTAAAAATAACAGTGAATATGTAAGAAGACTTAAAGAAAGCAATGAAGCCAAGTCATCATTCCTTCAACCAAAGCCAGAAGGGGAACAGGATACGCTCAACCCCTCCCCTTCAGCATTCCCCCCCGCCTTTCCCACTACCTGGAGCGCAGGAAGAGCTGGGTATTGGTGTGTCTCCTGGGCAGCAGCCCATGGGAGCCCCTCTCCAAGATCCGTAATCTGAAAGCAGCCACGCTGACTCGTCTACCTGCTCTCCCCACTCAAGTGATTGAGCTGGATTTTCTAGGTCTCCAGAAACTGCCATGCATACACACAGCTGAGAAGGAACAGGGACCCACCCATTCACCTGAACATTAAGCCAAACGTGAACATTTGACCGTGTACAGCTTGCCAGGAAGCTGAGGGCCAATTTGGATGCTCAGTGATTTATAACCGCTTTACTGGCCCTCCTGTTTGGTAACTTTGGTCTTTCTCCATTCTCTCCAAGGTCCTCACTTTCTATTGATAACCTTACCTCATATGAGTTCTTGGTTTCAAGCAGCTCAAAAATAGTCTCAGGTGCCACCGTTCATTCAGTAAACACATTTTGCAAAGTAGTTTTGTGCCATGCACACTGTGCCAGGCCTGGGGAGAAGTAACAGAGAGAGACATGAAGATCCCAGCACTCGAGGAGGTTTACCCCTGGGTCACCAACAGCCCTGTTGGAACCCTGGGTCTTTTGTGCTTTGTCTTCTCTACAGACCTGCCATCCCCTGAGGATGTTGTGGATTTGCTGCCTGACTTAGAATCCTCCTGTCCTTCCTGCCACCCCTTTTCCGCCTCAAGAAGGGGAGACTGCTGCTGAGTCCTGCCAAAATTTCTTCTTGTCACGATGTTCATTAAAAAGATATTAAGTCCAAGACTCAATTCCCGCTCCTTCAAAGCCTAGAGCATAACAAAGAGCTTATTCCACAGAAATTAAAAGCACAGAAGTTACAAAAGTACTAAGTTCAGATTTTTAATGTTTCCTAGATCAATGAAAGTAAGATGCTCTCCCCATGGAAATTAATTCAATTTTAATTCTATTTGTATTAATAGTTATTTTTCTCAGGGAAGGAGGATAACACTTCTGGAGGAGAAGGCCCTAAAAACCATCTCCCTTTCCCCCGCTCCTTGACCCCACCAGAAGGTACTGAGTTAATCTCTGCTGATGAAATGTAAAATTCCTTTAGCTTGCCCTGACTCTGCTAACCAGGGGACAAGCCCCTGTACTGGGTATAACACGATGTACCTCTCCTTCCTAACATATCACAGCTGATATTTAGCTTTTTATTGTGTGAGTCTTTCATTAATGTCTGCTTCCCCTCCTAATCTGTAAGTACCATGAGGCCAGGGACTGCATTTTTTTCTTTTTCTTTCCTTTTTTTTTCTTTTCTTCCCCCTAATCATTACATCTCCAGTGCCACGTACAGGGATGGTACATATTAGATGCTTATTAAATTATCCAGCAATTATCCATATATGAATTAACCAATTAATGTCCATGTCTCCACCTTGGGGATAGATTAGATGGCCAATAGCTGCACAGGTACAGAAAGCAAGGAAACCCACATGCATTCTTTAGAGTGTGCAGAATACTGGATATACTAAGTGTTCAATTAATGTTTAATGAGCGATTGAAAGATTCATTGATTAATTGATTGGTTAACCTGGGGGCTTGTGAGGAGAAAATCACAACCTCCAAAAACCTCCTATGATATTTAGTTCCAGGAAATAAAGGCCTGGACTTGTTGGTCTCAGCAACTTTCTCTGAATTTGAAGCAACTTTCAATCCCTGAGATCCCGGGGAGAAGATGAAGCCCTGGGACCCAGAGAGGAGAGGCTCCAGGGCTAGGGTAAGCCCAGTGCTTCTGCATTACACGGGAGAGTCCTAACCTCTTTTAGCTCATCCTCAGAACTTCTCTAAACCTCCAGGACCAGCCTGGATTTAGGAGATAATGTGTAACCTTGGAAAGTCATGTCACTCCTAGATATTAAAAGTCCTGCAGGTACCTCAAATCACCAACCAAATGTCAATTCACTAGCTAAATTGCCCAGTCCCATGTAGTAATCAGGACCGTGATCTTGAGTTAGAGTTTAAAATTTTCTTCCCTGCTGCATATGGGCTCTTGGTCTTCCTATTCTCTTTCTCCTAACTGAAACTGATTGCACACAGGATCCCTGCCCCCTTCAAATGGGGTGTGTAGCTCTCCCTCCCTCACTCTCCCTCCTCACTTCTTCTTCTCCCTCTCTCTTACTTACCTCCTCCCCTGTTTCTTCTCTCTCTCTCTCTTGCTTATCTCCTCCACTTGCCAGACCTGTTTTTGAAAGAAAGAAGACATGAATGGGGACAGGATAGTTATTATTTGACTGGCACCACCAATGATGTCTTCTCAATGTCTAAGTTGGAGAAATGTTTAAAAAGGACTTTTTCCGATGGCGGTATTTGTACACAGTCTATGGAACTCCCAAGCATCGGGTACCTCTCCTGAAGTTCTTTTGACAAGAACAATGTGTTCTACTCGTCCAACCGCTGTGCTCTCTCAGTCCCCAGTGTCCTGGGAGGTATGCACCAAACAGACTTCCTCTGTTGGAATCCCATTGCCTTTCCATAGAGGTCCTTGAGCAGAATTTTCTAAACTTTATGGTATGGACATTTGCAAGCATTCCCAAAGTAAAAAGAATGAGACAATGAACCCCCATGTACCAGTCATCTAGCCTCAACAATTATCAGCACATTTCAACCCACCCCTGGGGGTATTTTAAAGCAATTCTCAGATTATCTGTATTCACTGAGTAGAATTTAAAATGGTCCTAGGCCAGTTTTTTTCTCCCATGTGACCCTCATCTTGCCCAAAGGAAACATTCATTTACCTGTGTCCTGACCAACTTTGGGGGGCAGATCTGCTCTGCCCAGCGGTCATGTTCCTTCACTCTGCTGCCAAAACAATGTAGGAATCCATCTCTGCTGCCATCTGAACTTCCAAGGCAGTATGTCAAAGTGCATACCCAACTACAAAGAACTATGCAGTAAGTGTTGTGGATAAACCTAAGGAAGCCCTTTTTCCCAGGCTTTGGCATAGGAAATAGCCACCATCATCTATGTCCCTCTCCTCTACAGTGGACAGGATGCACAGAGCGGCACTCTCTCTAAAAAAAAAAAAAAAAAAAAAAAAAAAAGAAAGTCACAAATAGCTCTATCTCTACTCTCTCAATAATTTTATATCTTCAATGGATAGGGTAGTTCAAGAGACTTCTAATCAATTTTCTGATGTCTCCTTGGTAAAGTCTGCATATGGTCCAACACATCCAACAGGATGCAGCAATTACTGTAACTCAGTATCCTGCCCACAACTTCAATATTCTGATTTCACTCACTTTCAAAGGAGTTTCACACAGTACATGCCTAGTTGTATTTGTTCAATGATGTCAAAGCTACTACAACTTTCTCTTCTAGTACTTTTATTATCCTAAATTGCACATATTTGTAAATTTTTCTCCTTATACCTACAACCAAGTCCCTGTATTCTGACACTCATCTGTCAGCGGTGAACTGTTATTGGTTTCCCATTTAATTCTGTTAGTATTCTCACTTCTGAAACTAAACTATGATCATCTGCAGAAAGGGCTATGCTCATTGACATTAAATATGATTAGTTTCTGAGAATGTGATTAGTTACAATTATATTCTATTGCCACCAGTCCACTGAGATTTTCAACTTATTAACTCATGATACAGCTAAAACTAAATCATTGTATGATAATGAATAAATTCACATGCCATTGGTTAATTTCCTTCATGTATAGAGAAACATAATATGCAGATGCGGGAGGCATAAAACATCCTCTTAGCCTTGGCCTATGTTTTACCTCCATACAAATTTAGACTAAGGTGGCTAGTCATTGAAGCCATTTTTTTTTTCCCACAAGCAACATTGTCAAAGTTCTGCCAGCGACTTGAGGAGAGATTTGGCCAATCACTTTCTCCTTGCCAAAGATTTTCTGATCTACACAAGGTGATAGGCTCCCCCAGACCAGAAGCAGTGCTTACTTTGCTCCCTTCTATCCCATCAGCCTAGCTTAGTGCCCAATACTTGATAAATCCTCAGCAAATACGTGTTGGATGAATGTGTATATTGAATAATCAGGACATGTGGGATTTAATCATAATGAAAGTTAATTTTATCTCCTACTAGCCCTTTAAAATATATGCTGCAAAGAAAGATTTTTCCCCTCTTTTGGATAAAAGCTTGGGCAGTTCCATGACTATGCTCGTCACATGAGGTAATTCAAAGATCTATACTGATTTTAAGTCACCAAAGGTGCTCTCAGCTCTACCCTTTGAATGTGTAATCCCATGTAGCTGTCAAAATTTCCATCTTTATCTCAAGTTATATCTTCATTTGAGACCTGCAGAGGGAAGAAAGCTGGGACAGGTAAGGCATGTGGTCAGCTTTTTAAACTCTCTTTGCTTGTCCTTTCCCACTTTGTTACCCAAGACTTCTAACTAGCAGAAAGGAAGGAGAGACTTGGTGCAATGAAGTTCTTATTTTGCAAGCCAAAAACTGGGAGACAACACATACAACCGACAAAGGATTCATATCCAAATACATTCTTTTTTTGATTCCTGGGAAGGGAATAATGAGCAAAAGACTAACAGTTACTAGAAAAATGAGGACTAAACAAGAATAGTCATCTTGGCAGAAGTGAAACATAGATGGCCAATAATCATATAAAAAGAGAATGAAAACTGGTATAACCACTTTAGAAAATAATTCAGCATGGCCTGTTAAATTAGAAGACTCATATACAGTATGACTATCAACTGAATTCCTAGACAAATACTCTGGAGAAACCCTCGCATATGTGCATCAGAAGACATACAAAAATATTCAATACAACGATATATGGAGCAGCAAAAACGTGAAAAATCCAAATGCCTATTGATAATAGAAGGGATTGATTGTCATATATTAATACCACACATAATATTAATAAAATACTATGCAGTGAAATGAAAAACTACAATTAAGAGCATTATAATGGATGGATCTCAAAAGCTTAATGTTGAGTTCAAAAATAAAACAACACAATAAATGTATAGAAATACCTACACATAGAGTAAAATCATGAAGAAAAACAAGGGAGTGTTAAGTATACAATTTAGGATAATGGTTCACTCAGAGAGGGAAGAAGAGAGACATTCCAAAAGAGCAAACAAGAGCTTCAAGATATTGGTATTGTCCTATTTGGTAAACTGGGTTGGGGAGTATGTGGATGTTCCTCTTCTTAATTCTTTTAAACTATATATACATATTATTTATAATCTTTTGCATATATGTTATATTTATAAATTTTTTAAGTTAAAAAAAGTAAAACAAGGAAAGGAAATAATCTAAATAATCCAGATTGATCAAGTTTACTGAATCAATAATGATTTAGTTCTCCACTTTTACAAGTGTAAGCACAAATTCTCAAGTAAGCTCAAGGGAGATCATTTTGTCCAAGACTTAGATATTTATGAAGTACATGACCCTCTGGGTCATATAACACAGAAAGAAACTATGCAGAGTCCTCATCAGGATTTTTTGTGAACACTTCAGTGGAAAAAATCTACCATCTTACTATGAGTTAAATGGAGTCACTCTCTACCTCTGTTCAAAGTCAGTGCTCCTTTATGACTAATGGCCTGTGGTCAACAGAAGAGCATAACCTTTGGCAACAGGCAGGATTTTTACTCCTACTTCTGCTACAGACTTACATGACCTTGGGCAAGTACCTCTATCTCTCTGTGTCTCTTTTCCTTCATCTGTAAAATGGGAGTAATGCCTAAATTGCAGGATTGGGAAGGTTAAGTGGCACAGTGCATATATGGCAGAAAGTGCCAAATGCTTGTTAGGTACAAAGAACTGACAGCTGTTACCATCATCATTACTTCCAGTATCAATCATCACACACTATCACGTGATTGGCAGAGAGAAAGAAGCAGATGTATCTAGTAAGTAATTTTCATAAACATGGTTTTTTTTAAAGATTTATTTATTTATTTGAGAGCGAGAGAGCATGAGAAGGGGGAGGGGTCAGAGGGAGAAGCAGACTCCCCGCCGAGCAGGGAGCCCGATGCGGGACTCGATCCCGGGACTCCAGGATCATGACCTGAGCCGAAGGCAGTTGCTTAACCAACTGAGCCACCCAGGCGCCCTCATAAACATGTTTTAACATGAACTTGAAGGGCTGCTCAGAGCATCTTTGTAGTTCTGTAAATTTTAAAAACCTATATAATATATAGACATACATATACTGAATAACTAATTACTAATGCAGACTCTATAAAAATCCTGCTATATTTATATGTTCATACCCTGAGTACCTGAACTAATAAAATGGTATTAATGGCTATTTAGATAAATTCACAATTCTAAATTAGACCTTTAATTTCTGTGATAAAAAAGAAAGTGGCTTGTACAATTTCCCATTTTTATTTTCCTACATGGAATACAGTAGCTCTAACATAATGTATGACTTAGTGAATATTTCCAGGACTGCTAATATTTTATCTAATATTATATCTTGTGTTTTCTGATCTCTGACCTTCGTTGATACTCCCAGAACCCTCATGAGCAATGCTCACTATGATAACCCTTGGTAGAAGAAGCAGGATTAAATCGAAGTTAAATCATACATGGCTAGAATCTTTCAAAGAGGCCTCTCAGGGTCAGTAGTGATTTTTTCCATGTATATTTCTCCTCTTAAAGAATGTTTCTTAAATATTTGATTCATCAGGACTAAAATATATGTTTTATTTTGAAATAGATCACTAGTAAACACTGTAAAATAGGAATATGACCCTAAATTCTTCTTAGTTTTTTTTTTATTTCCACATTTTTCATTATATCAATATATATTCTTACATCCACTGGGGAACAACAAAACAGAATAACAAGAGCACACACACAAAAAAGAGACAATACAGCTTTAAAAGATGACAAAGATAATTTATTGACAGAAGAAATAGAAAAACATTATTTTTTAAATTAAACTGAATCGTTGCCTTAATATTTACAAAAGGTGATGAGCATTTGAAACCAAAAATGGATATACTTTCCTCAAGGGAGGAAAAAGAAATATTAGAGAGAATCAGAATCAGGTGAAGACCAGATTATGAAGAATTATAACACATTAGGAGCAAACACAGGACAGTTATGATGGAAATGGTAAATGGGAGAAAGGACTTAAACAGTCAATGGAAGCAAATAAGGAAAAGACATTACTTCACAAGAAGAAACTTCACTATCTTAGCACAAAGAAGGCCATAAAATCACTTGGGTAAACTTTAATTTAGAAGAAAGAGCAACTAGAATTGTTACTCAGTGATAACTTTAAAATACTAAATGTACCAACTTTCCTGCATCCACTACCCAAATCAAATGATTGAGTAGGTCTCATAATATAGGATCTCCCACTTATCTGCCAATGGGAAAGTGGCCTCAGATTCCAACTCACGGCAAAATATTCCTATACCCCAAGTCTCCATTCTTTCTCCCACCTCCACTACCTATCTGTGACCCATTTTCCTCTTCAATACCCATACACTGCTTCTAAAATACAAATTCAATCCTAAGAGTCTCCTGCTTATAATTCTTTGCTGGTTCTCTATTGCCTACAGGTAAAGTCCAGGTAAAGCCAAATTACCCAATTCAAGATTCTCCTTGATTCTGTCTCTGTCTTTCCACTCTCCAGTGTTTTTGCTTCTGCAATGGCCCTTGGCCCTCCAGCTAGACTGAAACACTGGCAGCCCTTAAATGCACAGACCTGCCTATTGGCTGCCTTTGCACCTGCTTTTCAGTGTACCTGGAATGCCTTTCCTTCCCTTGTCCACCTGAGAATCTTCTCACCCTTCATGACCCAGAATCCTCTGAAAGACAGAGAGCTTGTTTCCCTCTTCTTTTTATGTCCCAGGACACAGCACAGTGCCTGGCACAGAAATATGGTTCTGTAAATGCACATTAGATGCATACCATTAGGTAATGTTCAAAGGTTTTATGAACAGGTTTCTCATTGTCAGCTGCCACTTCAGTTCAGAGTAATTTTGTTTTCCTTTTCCTAAGCAACTGGGATGTCATAGCTTTAGGCATCCTACCACAAACATTTCAAAACTGAGAAAGTGACAATGAATAATGGGTTGATGTGGGGGCGGGGGAGGGAGATAACAGTAAATGAGAAATGGCTGCCTCTTACTAGTTACAGGATTTGGCTCAAATTACTTAAAATTTCTCAACCTCAGTGTCCTTATCAGCAAAATGGTGGTATTCTCAGAGGGAACTGTTATGATTACAAAATGTGATTGTGAAACTGCTTGTTTGCTTCTTTGCTTGCTTGTTTGTTTCTAAAGACCTCACCTCTCCTCTACTACTGATTAATTCTGGCCAATGAGTTCCCTCATTTGTGGCCTATTTTTATCCCTTCAAATAGGTCAGGGTTATTATATTATCCTCCCCAGGATTTTGGTATTGCAGTAGCCCTTGAGATCAGAGTCATAGGTAACTGGTAGCATTAAAAGGTTAAGAATTTGTTCTTCATCAAACAGTGAGACAGTAATGGCACTACAAATAGAACCACATTTTTTATATTCTCATTTCCTTCCATGGAAACGAGGATACTTCTCATTTGCTAATGAACTACACGAAGGTCATAGCCATCGTCATGTTGAAATAGACACTCATCAGGTAATGTACTACAGAAGTGTTTATAGGTGAAATAATTATTCAATCAATCAACTCGCTATTAAGTGAGTGCCTACTCTGCACAAGGCATGTTGCTAAATCATGTGGCAGGCACAAAGAAGTATAGGACACATTCCCCCATCTCAGAGCCCACAATAAATAACATACACTTTGAAAAAACAAACAATTCTCTCTCATAATACAGTACTGAAAGGATAGCTAAATAGAATTTACCCATAAAAACATAAATGTTTTTGCCAGATGTGGTATATCATTATATTCAATCATCCAGCCTCAAAGAAAGTTTTGTCGGAATGGCTTAAAATCATATACGGTAAAAAAAAAAAATAAAAAAAAGGGGGCGCCTGGGTGGCTCAGTTGGTTAAGCAACTGCCTTCGGCTCAGGTCATGATCCTGGAGTCCCGGGATCGAGTCCCACATCGGGCTCCCTGCTCAGCAGGGAGTCTGCCTCTCCCTCTGACCCTCCTCCCACTGATGCTCTCTGTCTCTCATTCTCTCTCTCTCAAATAAATAAAAAAAATCTTTAAAAAAAAAAAATCATATAAGGTAGGTCTAAGCTCAAATCTTCAGCCTGGATTTATTCACTCATTTACACCTTTATTCATTCATTCATTCATTCAACTGTAATGGAATGGCGAAATATTTATTGACAGAATTCCAGGAAGTCATAAAAAGTCATACCTACATGGATGTTGAACATGACAGGGAGAGTTGTGAGTTGGGGATTCAAGACACTATAGCCTAAGAGGGAAAACAGAAAGAAAAAGGATGGGAGATGGTGAGGGAGTAGCATGGTCCTCCCTAGAAGTCCTCAAGACGTCAGCGAAATTGACAAACTCATGATATCGTAAGTGAGCTAGGAGTTTTTGAGCGAAAAAAGCTGAAGATAGGACTTACGGTTAACCAAGATGGCAAGCTACAATGCTGAAGCAGAGAGAAGGGACCATGAGTAAATACTGCTAGAATTAGAAGGAAATGGAGGAGGAATGCTAGACCTCCAAAGACAATGGATGGCCAAAGGACAGTGAAGCCTTAAGACATCTAGGTTATATGTCAAATATTTATTAAGCACCTGCTATGTGCCAGTCACTGTGCTCAGAGCCGGGAATACAAGGATAAACAGTCCCTGATTTTACAATGGTTACAAACTAGTTGGAGGCACAGAGAATGGAACAAATGGTTACACTATGGTGTGTAAGGGTGTTAGACTAGCACTATGGTCTAAATGCTTGTGTCCCCCGCACCCCAAACTCATATGTTGAAATCCTAACTCCCAAGGTGACAGTATCAGGAGGTGGGGCCTTGGGAGGTAATTAGGTCATGAAGCCCTCATGAATGATCAGATTAGTGCCCTTATAAAAGAGATCCCACAAAGTTCCGCAGCCCCTTCAGCTACATGAAGACATGGAAAGACAGCCATCTATGAACCAGGAAGCCCTCACCAGACACCAAATCTGCCAATACATGATCTTGGACGTCCTATTCTCCAAAACTATGAGAAATAAATGTTGTTTATAAGCCACCCACTCTAGGGTATTTTGTTACAGGAGCCCAGATGGACTAAGACAAATAGAGACAGTGTGCGGTGTACATGAACATAAAGGAGAAATGACCTAGTCCTTACTAGATGCTATCTAAAGAGAACAGGCTCTGGAGGGAGTGAGAGAGACCTACATTGAAATTCTAACTCCTCCACATACAGGCTCCATCTCTTTGGGAAAATCATTGAAACTCTTTAAGCCTCAGATTCTTCAAGTGTGAGAATGGGAAGCCCCCACAGACTTGTAGTGAAGATGAAGAGGGATGATGTATTCGAAGCATTTATCATAGTGCCTGGCACTTGGTAAGTATACATTAACTGTTTGCTATCATTACCATTGCCTTCATTGATATTATTGTTGGTATTGCTTTTGTTAAGCAGAGACCTGAAGGATAAAGAACAGTAAGCTAGTCTACAAACAGGAAGAAACTATTCCAGTTAGGAATTCCAGTATGCAAAGACACAGAACCAAAAAAGAGCATGGTGTGCTCAAGTAACTAAATTATTCATTAGGGCTGGAGTAAAAAGTTGGAGGGTTGAGACAAAATGATTCTAAAGTATCAAGACTGAACCATCAGATTTGCATTTTCAAAAATGTGTCTCATTACAAAAGGGAGGTCCTGTTAATGCTTTCCAAAACTAGAGAGGTATCACCAAAGGTGGAGAGTGATGGACTGCTTTAAAAAATATTTTAGAACTTGGGAATTAAGAGGTGGGGTGGGGAGAGAGAGTGGAATGGTCAAGGATAAGTCCAGATTTCTGGCTTGAACAAGGATAGTAGCATCATTCTTTGAGAGAGGAAGAGAATCTCAGAAGAACATCTTAGGAGAGATGGTGGATTCATTCTGGTTGTATTGTAACGGAGGAGCCTGTGGGATCTCCAGGTGGGAACATATAGTAGGCAGTTCAGATATATAGGCCAGAAGCTCAGAAGAAAGAGCTATTTGAGAGTCATCAGCAAATAGATGATAATTAAAGCCAAGAGAGTGTTTGAAACCACCCAGAGAATACGTGCAGAGCAGGAAAAGCATCCAAAGTAGACATTGAAAAATAACACCATTTAAGAAACAGGTAGATTTTTTTTAAAAAAAAGAGTAAGGATTATGTGAAGGAAGACACTCTCTAGAATACCATAATATGAGAAGAGTAACTTTCTTTCATACACAAACCACATCTTAAAAGTAAATAAAGAGTACTCTTTCTGATAACTTTATGGAAAGTTTCCACCACCTTATTTACTTGTTAGTATTTACAGAGTGTGTATCATATGCCAAACACTTCACTAAATACCTTATGTAGACCTTTTCATTTGATCCTTATTGTTGGAAAAATGAAGAAACTTAGTAAATTGCCACAACTAGTAAGAATTAGAGCTCAAATCCAAACCCAGGAATCTGACTCTAGAGGCCACACCCTTAACACCTATGTAATTCAATAATTGTCAATGTTAGGGTTGAATGGGACCTCACAAGTCATCTGGCTCAAATCTCCAAGTCAAAGGAATGTCCCCTCTGCAATAAATTCAGATAATTCAATGGATGATAAACACAATACCTCAAAAGACATCTCATTTGCTGTTAAAGAAATCTGGTTTCCATGAAGGAATAATAATTTTAGATCCTTTGCCAAAATGGCAATAAATGTACTTCCTACAATTTGACTTCTAGGGCCTTAAAGTAAAGAAATTGGATCCCAAAAATTATAGGTGGGGAATTTTTGAAGTATGTCCATATTCAAGCAATCAAAGAAGCCCAACTGAAAGAACTCTGGACTGACAAATGTAGATTGAACAAAAATTCTTTTTAAAAGGGCTATTCTGAAGATTATGATCCTGACTTTGGAGGAAGTGTTGTGAATGACAGTGGAAGGAATCACATGTAAAATTCCTTAAATAAAAATGTGCTGACTTAAAAAAAAAAAAGAAATCAAGTTTCTTTGTCTAGAGACAAAATTGCCCTCCATCTAGCTTCTATTTTTTGGAACGGAGAACAAAGGAAATTCAGTACGAAAAATGAGGAAAACAATCATGAAAGTCACTAACAGGAATCAAAGCTTGATAAAACAGTACAAAATAGAAAATACAGATAAAAATTTGGCTTCGGATACAAGTAAAAATTCTAAATAAAATACTAACTAACTGAATCCATAACAACTATGACAAGTAGGGTTAAGTCCAGGAATACATAAATGATTCAACAACATAATCACATCAAAAAATTAAATAAGAAGACCCATATGATTATATCGACAGATGTTGAATAAACACTTGAAAAATCAGCAATTATTTCATTAATAATTTTAAATATAAAGGAAATAGAAGGACATCACTTAAATGTGATACACACTACTGTAAAACCATACAAAAATCATAGTAGTTACATGTTTAAATCATTTTACCAAAATTAACAATAAGACAGAGATAATACCAACTTCTACCAAATTTCACATTGTTTAGAAGATTTTTCACTTACTCAAAAAGATTAAAAATACCAATTAGTATAAATATTAAAAAGTAAACAACAAGAATTTATTTACTGGACCCATGAAACTATAGTATCAAGCTATATAATAAGAGAATTTGGGAAGCTGTCTTTATGCAGGATAAATACACCAAAATCTGTAGCTTTTGTCTATACTTCTAAAACTATAAAATGTATTAAAAACATATGCACCACAATGTTCATAGCAGCAATGTCCGCAATAGCCAAACTGTGGAAAGAGCCGAGATGCCCTTCAACAGACGAATGGATAAAGAAGATGTGGTCCATATATACAATGGAATATTACTCAGCCATCAGAAAGGATGAATACCCAACTTTTGCATCAACATGGGACGAGGAGATTATGCTAAGTGAAAGAAGTCAAGCAGAGAAAGTCAATTATCATATCGTTTCACTTATTTGTGGAACATAAGGAATAGCATGGAGAACATTAGGAGAAGGAAGGGAAAAATGAAGGGGGGGGAATCAGAGGGAGAGATGAACCACGAGAGAGTATGGATTCTGAGCAACAAACTGGGGGTTTTAGAGGGGAGAGGGGTGGGGGGAGGGGTTAGCCTGGTGATGGGTATTAAGGAGGGCACGTACTGCATGGAGCACTGGGTGTTATATGAAAACAATGAATCATGGAACACTACATCAAAAACTAATGATGTAATGTATGGTGACTAACATAACATAATAAAATAAAATTAAAAAAACATAATTTGCTTATATCTTTTTTTGTAATTATATGACAAGAGATATCATAAACAAAAAGCCAAAAGATAGACTAGAGAAAAAGACTTGCAATGAATAAGAGAGATAAAGGGAACAGTGGGCATGGATCATTTGTGGCGCCCAAGCCCTTTTGCATATTTACCCTACATTTGATATTTACCACATTCTGAAGCTGCCTTCAGAAACCCTACTTTCCCAGCCCCATTGCAGATGGGCCACAACTGTGTCACCTGGTGCAGCTGCATGAGTCTTAAGACCCCAAACTAAACCACCTAAGAGAACAGGCTCTGAGAGTTTAAATGATTTTTCTGGAGATGGCTGCAGCAGAGGCCACAGCTGTCGTAGTGAATGTTCTCCTCAGGCCAGTTCTTTAATGCCTATATGCTGGTTGTTCCTGGGAACTCAGGCTCCAGCCTGTTTCTCAAGCCCTTGCCCTGATGCTGGGAGCTTACTCAACATCCTTCAACAAATTGCTGACTGCCTAAAAACCAGTTTCCTTTGTTACCAGCTGAAGGCTCTAACCAATGCAAAGGGTTAATATCCCTGATACAGGAAAAAGTTTCTACAAATTGATTTTTTTTAAAAAAAGACAACTCAGGGATAAATGGGCAAAGAACATAAATAGGAAACTTGTATAAATAAATAGAACATAAAGAGATGCTTATCCTCATGAATAGCGAGGAAATTCAAATTTAAACAATGATAGACACCACCTTTTTACCCATTATATTGGCAAAAATCACAAAGAATAATAGGATCCTGTGTTGATGAAATCACCATCATACCTTGCTGTTAAATATTTCCATAACCGCGAAACAATCTGGTCATTGCTCTATAAGTTTCCTAGACTTAGACCCAAACATCTTTATTCAGGGGAATTTATTCTTTAGAAATAAAAGCTGTAGCATATAGGACATCTGTAGAAAGATGTTTGTTGCAAGATTTTCTTGTAATGTCACAAAGCAACTAGATTGCCCACCATTTATATATATCTTCTTTATCCCAGCTTGTCTATCCATTCATCCATCAATGGACATTTGGGTTGCTTCCATATCTTGGCTATTGTAAATAATGCTGTAATAAGTAAAGGAGTGCATACATCTTTTCAAATTAGTGTTTTAGTCTTCTTTGGGTAAATACCTAGTAATGGTATATTAGATCATTTGGTATTTCTGTTTTTAATTTTTTGAGGAATCTCCATACTATTTTGCATAGTGGCTGTTCCCATTTACATTCCTACTAACAGTGCATGAGGGTGGAAACGAGGAGCTTATTAACCTTTGCTTTCTATTTGTCTCTGCTTTGTTAGATATGTTATAAAAATCAGATAATGCTTTTGTAATTTTTTTTTAATTTTTTAAAATCTAGAAAAGTGAAAAGGAAAGGGGAAGAAGCAAGGAAGCAAGAAAGGATGGAAGGGGGGATAGAAGGACGGAAGGTGAAAGGAAGGATTCTAAACAGAAGACAGACCTCCACATCAACGTTACTTTGTCTGCATAGCCTTTCCTAACCCATGTGGACCAGGTAACTCCCCTATGTGTTTCTATAACACTCTGTACTCACCACTTCTTGTATCAAGTAGAACATTATATAAGAAGTACTTGCCCACTTCTCTATATTCCCTTGAATGCATGGAACATTAACCTTATGCACCCCCACATCCCCTGTACTAAGCACAGTTCCCATCACAAAATAAATGCTGAATTATTTTTAGGAGAGTGGATAACATATTTAAAATACTAGAGGCAAACAATAAACAGCCAATAAATGTTCATCACCCTTTTTTCTCTAAGTGGACTTTCATATTTATAAAGACTGCTATTTTTATAAGATACAATATTTTTCTTGCTCAAGATAACTTTTGTTTATCCTTCAAAATTATCTGAATGAAAATAACATAATTATTTATTTAAAACAAAATGCTATGAGGCTAATCAAAGCATCTGAATCAAATTATATTCAAATGGACAAAAACTTATTTATTCTATTTTCCAGGTGATTAGAAAGAATGCAATGAGTAGAACAGAATTTGGCTTCTTATAGGCACTCAATGAGTGTTTAATCTAAATCTAAAACCACAGCAGATTGCACGTGTAGTTTAGCTTGAGCAACGCACACAATGGACACACTCTGGGGGTCTCCTGGTTAGGGTTGGCAATGTTAATGCAGCATAAATAGTGCTCAAACACTAAAGGGATGTCAGAGAAGTTGAGAACTTTTAAAAACCAAAAGAATTTCTATGACTTTTGAAGGTAATTAAAACAATAAAATTCTCCAAGTATGGATTTTAAAGTTCTGTAGAAAATTCTATAGAGTAAATTGCAGAGAGGAGGCAAATCTAACAGTTCCCTTACCAGAGGAACTTTATCTCCTGCACTGAAATGAGCTGCTGGTGAACAAAAGAAATTAAAACAAATCTGCTTTTGAAAGAACATAAGCCTAACAATTAATAACATAAAATAACAATAATAGTAATAATAATATGAACTATAATTTAAAGACACCAAGATTTTAAGAAGATACCAAGTGCTTTGCAAGCCTTCAAACCAATGTGATCCTAGTACAAGCTGCCTTTGAAACTCATGCCTTATGAGTGAGGAATGAATGCAGGGATTCAGTTCCACAGGAAATAGCAGGTAGGTGAGTGGATGGATGTGACTACACTCCTCTTAACTTCTGTGTCATCTGTGAAGAAACAGAAGAGGAAAGTCCAGTTCCAGGTGGAAGATGTAGGGTAGGTAAAAGGCAGCCCATTATTTAAAGCTGAACAGCCTGATATTTATCACACCTAATTCTACCTGAGCAGGGTACTAACATCGTTCATAGCCAGATCATGCAAAATTTCTTTGTCAATAGTACATTAAAACCAGACATTTCTTTTGCAAAACCCCAATATGGCACTACCTTTAGTTATCTAATATACACTGAGTTTTGTCACAGCTCATTCACCATCCTGATCAAACACAAGGCTTAACTAATGTATAATGAAATGATTAAGATGAAGGGAGCAAATGAATGCTGTTGACTTCCTTCATCCCAAAATTGGACGCACGAACTTAATGCTTTTCCCCATCAAACTGTACCATGTTGAAAGTCAAAGTGAGATGCTATCTCACTTTGTGAGTACCCACGTGTCTTCTAAGTGCTTTGATAAGGCTTTATTGATGCCGTTTATTTTCCTTAGAATGAAGCCATTATTTTAGCAATGCAGAAAGCCCCATTTCATTCCTGTATCCTACACACACAAATGGAAATAAAACTTGGCTCTTCTTCCAGAATTTGCGAACATGACGTTGTCAAACCAGAGGAGGCAGCTACCCTCCTTTAGGAGTTGCAACTCTTCTGTGCTAAGACAGGTCATGTGACATCTCTCACTTATTTATGTTTTTCCCTAATGAAAGGATGCCTCTTTCTGCTGCAATAGATAGTTTAGATTTTTTAATATTGTTAGTGTTGAGAGATAAACACTTTGGTACATATTGGAGAGTAATAAATTGTGTTGAACATTGATAAACTAACGCAATTACCAGCAAGGTCAGAGAGTCAGCTAATTTAGAAATATCAGTCCTAGGATTTTGAGTTGTCCCCTGGAGAGCTGCAGCACTTTATTACAGCAGGAGGGTGAGGAGAAAATGGTACATTAGGATTGATCTTTTGATCTAATTGTGGAACTCTGCCATTCCTCGTTTGATCAAAAATGCTTACCAAGCAAGAGAAAACATAGCACAACTAATTGAGGACTATCCCTTATACACCAGACTAAGTAACAGAATTCTGGGAAATAAGGGACAAATCCTGCCATATTATTGGCGTGAGCTTGTTGTCACTGATGTGCATATTTGCATCTCTTTTTTACAATGTCTTTTAAAGCATAATCCCAAATCAAATTCGACAGTTTCAACCAGTTTAAGGAAAAAAAATTCATTTTCACATTCGTCACCTGCACTGGTAAAATTATAACAAAATTTGCATGAATGAAATGTTTGGTGCCCCTCTTTCAATAGGGACTTAAAATCAGCTGTAGAGGTATTTAGTTTTCAAAAGATTTTCATTCCCAGGAAAAGTTTGATTAGCCTTATCTATTCATCAATATTTCTTGCTTTGCCTATCAATAACACAAAGAATGTAACACTGCCTAACATATCTGAGGATAATTTATTCTAGAATATCTAAATTCATTCTAGAACTGTAAGTCTAATTTCCTGTTTTCATTAATATTGTTACTCTTAACATGATTTGGTTTAGCTCACCCAGGATCTATCAGGTCCTGGGCCTTTAGGAATAGGGCAATTTGACTTATTGTGTTAAAGTCAAACGGAACGTCCTGATTTGAGGGCCTAAATAGAGTTCAATTGAAATAAGATTCCTGTTTCGCTGCCAGGCACATCATAGGCACCATCAAATTGTATTATTTGGGAAAGCTATTTCAAATATAGTCCTTCTTAAAATGTAATCCCATTTGACAGATGAGTTTCTCACGAAGCACTAAGACTGAAAAATGATTAAAGGGTTTACATGCAGCACCTTAGAAAGGCATGGAATCGACAGCATTTTGGAAGCTCATATTCTCAAACAGGGCAATAACCAAAGTATCTTAAACGCTACCCTAGTATTTGCACGCAAGCATGTAAATGAGTTTCAACTAGTGAATTCTAATAATATAATAAGGTTGAATTATATCTGAAAACTTTCCCTTTGGGTATTATATTTCCCAAACAGAAACCCTCTAATATGTGACTTTTTGTTCAAATGGTTATCAGACAACCAGGAAATACAAGTAAAAGTAGTAACATTGTTTACTGCAATTCCAATTTCAAATGGAATCAAGTTTTCCAAAGGGTAAGGTAATTCACAGAAGGAAAAAGTTCTTAAGAAGCTGATCAGCGGGGAAGGGCCATCACTGTTAAGTGCTCATGGATGATACTTCCTGTTCTTTGCCAAGGTTCATCTCAGTGCCTGCAATTTTCAAGACTCTCAGACATACCTTGCAAAATCCAGACCCTTCCCAGCTTCGTTAAGTTTTCCTTCTATACCCTCAGTCGCTCTGAATTTAACTCTATTATTGAGTACTTAAAGTCCACTGAAGGATGTTAATATTTTAAAAACGGTCTTGAGAATACAGCTAGAATGTTTACAATTCTGTTCTGTGGCAGCAGATTGTACTAATGTACGTAGCAAATAACCAATGTCAAATTGATGCAGGTGGCCCAGCTGTCTGCCCTTTGTCTGTAGGCTTAATTCCCAGAAAGGGACTGGGGTAATCCCTTTGTGATACAATCAGCTCTAGGGGTTTAGCAACTTATATTACATTATTGAAAGGATGAGGAGCTGATGATGGGCTGATAATATGAAGATTGCATTAGGCAGAATATTAGCCCAAACACCACTGGGCTGTTGAGCCACCTCCTTGCTGGGACATAATACACAGTGTTTGTTTTTGTTCTTGTTTTTCAAAACTAAGTTGAAACTCTTTGGACAAGTCTTATGAAGCTTAGCTGGGAAGGGAGCTCATATTTAGACTCTGTAAAGATGAATTATCTTCCAAAAAGAAGACAATTTGCACAGTAAATGGATAACAGAGAAAAAATTTGGAGTAGAGAGTACATTTACATAGTGTATTACATATTACATATATTACATGTATTACACATACACATATATATTCTATACACATAATATAATAATACAATATTGTTTTGTAAAGTAGCCACACAAACCAATGGATTTGCCATAAATTATATCATGATTTAAAATACTCATACACTGTAAAAGAATTTCCACCAAGTTACAGTTTTATTTGTCCACTGTACCTAAATAAAGCTAGAATAAAATAAAATAAAATAAAATACTGGCTGCCTTTAATTTCATAAATTTGAAACAAATTTCACTTCTTTTGAAACCGGCATCCTGAGATAATGTGTCTTTCCTCTAACAACCCTCTCATCAGCAAAGGCATGTATGCCTTGATTTTCCAAAGGAAGCTATGGCATGTTCTTTGAGTTAGTTTAGCAGTGCTGTGTGTGCCCTTTGATCTTCCAAAGAGTGGGCACTTCAGAATTTCCGGAGGCAATCTCTTTCCAAACAGGCCAATACTACTTTTCTGCAAAACAGAATTCCCTGAAATAAATTAGTTGGCTTTAAAATTCATTTAGGATGTATTTTTCATTAAAAAAATTACTTTAAATTGGTTTTTGAAAAACTTGATGAGTTTATAATATGATGATTATCAACGTATTCATCCATTTGGAAATACCTCCAGGTGAACTGCTCACAATGAAAATAACCCAGAGACAGCATCAGTCACTTCTGGGAGTGAGGTAATATTTACTTTGGGAATTTGTTCTAGAGAAAGTAAGGAGAGAAAAGAAGTGAACTGGACCTCTGGCCCCAGAATCTCTGCCTAATGGCCCATTCAGCACTGCTTATGGGTAGAAATCCAAAGTGGGTTTATTTTGCTGTCCCAAGTCTTTGCATTTGTTATTTTTTTCTTCCTTGAAGATGAGGCATTGTCGTTTTGTGGCAAAATCATAGTTAATTCAGAAGGTAGTCATTGTGTTTTCTACCTTCTTCTCTATAAGAATTAACCAGAAGGGGTGGCGCCTGGGTGGCTCAGTCGGTTAAGCGTCTGCCTTCAGCTCAGGTCATGATCCCAGGGTCCCAGGATGCAGCCCTGCTTTGGGCTCCCTGCTCAGCATGGAGTCTGCTTCTCCCTCCTTGTGCCCCTCCCCCCTGCTCATGTTCTCTCTCACTGTCTCACTCTCTTTCTCTCTCTCAGATAAATAAATTAAATCTTTAAAAAAAAAAGAACCAGAAGTTTGGGTAAAAAAAAAAATCCATGATGTCTTCCAGGCCATCTTAAAGGGAAATGTCATAAACTTCTCAAAAGTCAAAAAGACTTCCAGCTTCAGCCTAGGAGGTAAAAACGGGAGGAGTTTCCTCCCATTCTAACAACAAGAGAAGCCATATAATCTACAAAATCATAACTTTCCTTAACTCCATCAGAGAGCAGAAGTTGCAGAGTAAACAGTCTAAAATAAAATCTAAAGAAAGATAGGTGTCTCCAAGGAGAGATGGGACCCTAGTCCTGGCTCACTTGCAGCGGACTGTGGGAAGAAGATCGGCTGCATGCGAGCGGGAGAAAAAGAGGAGGGAATGGGGCAGAATAAATGTTTGAAGAGATAATAGCTCAGAATTTTCAAAAAATAATTAAACACATGAAATTACAGATCATAGAATCTCCCAGAAACAAGAAGAATACTTACAAAAACAAATAAACCAACAAACAAAAAAACTCCCATAAGTATGTCCTATTAAAACTGCTGAAAAGAGAAAGAGAAAATCTTGAAATCAGTCAGAGAAAGAAGACAAGTTATATACCAAAGAACACAGGAAGGAATTCCACCACACTTCTCATGGGAAATTATGCAATCCAAAAGAAAATAGAGTGATGTCTTTAAAAAGCTAAAAGAAAATAATGCAAATACTTTATTTCATTATGAAAACTGGCAAAGTTTTTCAAGTTATTTATAATATATGGCTTTTCAGACAACATCATTTCTGGGACTGGTTTGTATTACATCTTTTTTTTTTAAGATTTTATTTATTTATTTGAGAGAGAGAGAGAGAGAGAGATCACAAGTAGGCAGATAGGCAGGCAGAGGGAGAGGGAGAAGCAGGCTCCCTGCTGAGCACAGAGCCCAATGTGGGGCTCAATCCCAGGACCCTGGGATCATGACCTGAGCCAAAGGCAGATGCTTAACCATCTGAGCCACCCAGGCGTCCCTGTATTACATCTTTGTACCCAAGAATTAATAGATTGAAATCTTCCACATTAAAAAATATTATGTGAAGAGTACATTATGATCCTTGGACTAATTTAAAACAATGCAGACCACTTAGATCATTGTTTGATGCCTCAAATCAGACAGCAGAACTGGCTGGGTTTCTCATCACTCCACTCACAGCTATAGGGGTCAGTGCTACTGAATACAAGTTATCAGTGCATCGGTCTTAGTGATTAACAGTCCAGATTTGGGAGTCAAAAAGATGTGGGTTTAAACTCTGGCCCCTCCACTTTATAGCTCTGTGAGTTTGAGCAGAACGTTAAATTCTGACTCTTCAAAGGAGGATTAACAAAACCCACCCTACCTGGTGGTTTTAAGGATTAAATGAGGTGTATGTAAAGTGCTGAATGACAATAAGCTCTCAATAAATGGTAGTTCTTACAACTAATATGCTGTTATTTTAAGACATGACCACCAATTAATGTAGACTTGATTCAGGATACCAAAAACATTTAAAGTGTATTTTAGATGCTGATTTTCCAGTAGCCACGCTTCGTTAATTTTCCCCACAGGAGTTAGTCTTTGGTAGGAATTGTGGTGCAAAGCTAGAGTGATTTTTATTGCACTGTAATGGAAATCAGGGAGGCTGCGTGAGTTTCATAAGGTCTCAAGTACAAGTAGCTTGGACCAATTGCTACCATATGGAGCATTTGTCACTGATATCCAAAATAATATTCAATGTTTGCTAAGTGTTTTGAATCCTTTCATACAAAACCATACAGATCTCAAGTGTTATGATTTAATAAAACAATCCTAAAGATAATGATAAATTTCATCAAAAAAGCCAATATTTATAGTTTGTATTTATAATTCTATTGTTAAATTGTTTTGTTGCCATGCGCAGGCAATATTAATGTAATTCTAATATTATACTATAATACTTACTTCTAAATTAATAAATTATAGGGATCTGTAGAATGTATAGGGAAAATACAAATATTTTAGAGTCCCTTGTATTTTTTCCGTGAGTGTAAAATATCAGTATGATATTATGTATGTTTGTATTTTGTCCCTGATTATACTTTCATAAGTATAATTTACAGAAATCAAGTTTCTTCAGTATCTTGAAAATGCCATAGAAATAATTACAATATTATTTTCTGTTTTTCTCTGCTTTATAGTCATTCAACAAACATCCAAGAACACTGACCATCCACTCTGTGCAAGACGTTGTGCTCAGTGCCAAATAAAACTAGCAGCACATTATTTTTTTTCTAGCAGCACATTACTAAAATGGTCTACATAGAGGCTACTTTTTGAACTGCACTAAGAGAATCAAGACCAAATGTTATCACATTAAGTAAGAATTCATTTAAGAGAGAGTTAAAAAGAAAATTCATTTCCAAGCTAATTTTTTTGCTCTTATTTACTTCTTTAATGAAGCAGATGCTCTCCTTTATGAGCGAAATGGTGATTTGCAACAAATGATAACTCAAATGACTAAATAATAAAGGAGATGGGCTATGTCATGCATTATCTTACACTCAAGTGCTGATATAAAATGATTTGCTAGAGGTCATGTTTTACAGATTCTAAGAGCTTGAGAATAATATGTTCTATGATTTCACTGTGATACTACATTTCTGACTACTAAACTGAATGGTGGGGTGCCTCTGAGATGGCTCAGTTGGTTAAGCATCTGCCTTCAGCTCAGGTAGAGGTCTCAGGGTTCTGGGATTGAGACCTGCATTGGGCTACCTGCTCAGCAGGGAGTCTGTTTCTCCCTCTCCCCTCTGCCCCCACCCCACCCCAATTCAGGCTCACACGCACTCTCTCTCAAATAAATAAATAAATAAATAAATAAAACCTGAATGGTGTCCATAATACAAAGGAATGTGAAAACTCATTTACTTAAATTACAAAGTCATTTTTTAAAAGAAAAAAAAATGCATGTATACTTCATTAGGTCACAGTCTATCTGCTTTTCACGAGAATGTAATTACAAATCATTGACTTTAGTTATCATTGGGCCCAAACCCTTTATTTTGTAGATAAAGTTGTTGAACAATAGAGAGGCTGTGACCCTTATGGCACTATGGTCAGACAGACATTTACTGAGACCCACAGAATCAAAATCTTCAGGGTCAGGACCTCAGCATCTGCATTGGTACAGCTTTACTGTTGATCATGATCATCAAAGAGAGATGAAAACTATGAGTTTGACAGGAAATGCTGTACCCACATGAGTTTGCATTCAGACAGACCTGAGTTCCATACCCATCCATCACTTACTGTTGCATGACCTTGGCAAGTTCTTTGTCTCTCAAAATCTTTCCATACAAAATACACACAGACCTCAAGGGTTATGATTTAATAAAACAATCCCAAAGATAATGACAAATTTCATCAAAAAAGTCATGGGGTATTTTTTCATATATAAAATGAGAACAATACCTACTGTATGGTATTTATGTAGGGATTAAAAGAGACAGGTATGTCAAATGTATTGCACAGTGCTTGGTATGTGACAAATGTTTATAAATGATAGCTTTTGACTGCTTAAACATTTTGCACCTTTGCTGAGCTGTTATTTCTTCTACTCCTCTTAATCATGAGAGTGTCTCCTCTCCTGGTATCCAGTACAGCATTTTTTCCTGATTATCCTGTCTAACCTCTCCTCATTCACCTCTACTGGCTTCTCTTCCTCTACCCCCCATAAAATGTGAGCATTCTCCAGGACTCAGTCCTCCATTTCTGGAATTTTTCTAGTTCTCTATTTTCCCCATGTTGTCAAGTAACATCTATTTGAAAAACACCCTTAAATGCCTATCTTTAGCTCTGCCATATCTTGAGTTCCAGAAGAGCCTTCCAAACTGTAATTAAGAGTGTTCAGCTTTGGATGTCCTGTAGACACATCAGATTCATCCTTTAACCACACACACAAACACACACACACACGTGTACACACACACCCCTCCTCAATTCTGTGCCTCATACTGTTTCTGATCTTTTATCATCATCTTGTCTCTATATAAAATTTTGATATTTTGTCTATTATGAATTATAGCTTTGATTCATTGATTTTGATTTTTTAAAATATTTTATGAAAATATTGGGAAGGTGTCCTCTTAAATTTTGAGCCCAAGGCAACTGCCTGTACATGCTTCATCCTAGTCCTAGCCATGGGCCATGGTTCTGGTTGCATAACACCTCTTTTTCTCTGAGCATTCTCTGAGCCTGATTCTCCATCTTCATAGCAAATCCATGAGCTCTCAATAGCTTTTCAATAAATGTTTGTTCTATTTAAGTCAGCCAGAGTCCCTCTCTATACTTTGAATCAATGAAGAATGAATAAATGGGAAAAGGAGGAAGAATACTCAAAATTATACTACTGAGAAATCATCCATGGCCTGAAAATCTTGTTCTGACACTGAGAGACAGACTTTTTTGTGTTTATCAGGAAGTTCCTAAGTTTGATCTTTTTCATAATATTCCCACATATAAGTACTCAAATTTTGTTAAACTCATGAATTATGTATCAGGCTTACCATTAACAGAGAAAAACCTCAACCTATATGCCATGTTAAAAATACAATATGGAAATGCATCTGAATTCAAAAACAGCAACAAAATAATACTGTGGTTTTCCCTGAGAAATTTTCACGTTAAAAAGAAACTGATGTTCAATTCTGGGAACACATGTTGGAAATCAGTTTCTTCATTCTCAGAAGATTTCTAGCTGAATGATATGTCTCTTTAAAGGAATATGAAACTCTGGTATAACGTGATGTGATAATCAAAATATGTAATTATGTAGCAGATTCTTTATGTCTGAAGCAAAGGATTTAATATGCAATATAATTCCTTATTTAACAATTTTTAACATAGCCTAGTCTAAGCAGTCTTTATTATTTTATCATCATTATCATTATTATACACTTATATCAGAATTGAAATTTGGTGGGTCAATGATGGTAGTTCAGAAAATAGGTGTCCCAATCTGTATTTGTGCCAGATTTAGTGGGTGACCAAAAGCAGAGGGGAAAAGGAGTGAGGGAAACACCCAGACATAATGCTCTTAAAAGGCATTATCCTTGTTCATACGAGCAAAAATATGAAAAGCAGCAGATAATTTGAGTCATTTTATCCCTAAGAATCAAAACCAGAATCTTCTGAAAGAACTTAGTATCCTGCTTACATTTGTTTTTGTCTTGTCTTTTTTACTTTGCAATACTTTTATCACCACCTAGGGGCAAGCCAAACAATCAAGAAGCTCCTTTTCCACCACTAAGTCATTCCTAAATTATATGCTATCTGAATCAAAAAGACATTTATGATTTCAAATGATTGCTTGGCTTTTTTCTTCCAATAAAAGTCAATCTTTTATTATGTATTTCTTCTTTGTCTAAAATATGATTTTAAAATATAAACTGATTTTTGTAATACATGAATACTATCTTTTAGTTTTATTGTTGTGTCTCTTCTTATATGTCAACTTGTCAAAAACTTTTCCATTTATGGGCACCTGGGTGGCTCAGTCGTTAAGCATCTGCCTTCAGCTCAGGTCATGATCCCAGGGTCCTGGGATCAAGTCCCACATCAGGCTCCCTGCTCGGCAGGAAGCCTGCTTCTCCCTCTCCCACTCCCCCTGCTTGAGTTCCTGCTCTCGCTATCTCTCTCTCTGTCAAATAAATAAATAAAATCTTTAAAAACAAAACAAAACAAAAAAAACTTTTCCATTTATTTAGAGAAAATTTCAACTTAAAAGAATAAGTCTACTTTTATAACTGTTCAGCCCTTAGTCCTTTAAATTAATTCCTATGAAGACATTTGCAAAGTGTAAAATGCAGTAACTTTGGATTATACATAATATTAAATCATACAAAAAAATCTCTTTTGCTAAAATTACTTAAAAGGAATCTAATTTAAAAAAATAAAAATAAAAGTAATCTAATTTCATGGAACAACATGGAGTGGTATAACATTCATATATAGAAGAGAGAAAAAGGGGCAGAAAACTTATTTGAAGAAATAATGGCCCAAAGCTTCCCTAACCTAGGGAAGGAAACAGACATCCAGGGCCAGGAAGTCCAGAGAGTTCTAAATACAATAAACCCAAAGAGTTCCACACCAAGACACATTATAATTAAAATGTCAAAAGTTAAAGAGAGAGAAGCAAGAGATAAACAAATTATTACATACAAGGGAAACTCCACAAGGTTACCAGCAAATTTCTCAGCAGAAACTTTGTAGGACAGAAGGGAATGGCAGGACAAATTCAAAGTGCTGAAAGCAAAAAAAACCTTCCAACCAAGAATACTCGACCTGGCGAGGGTATCATTCAGAACTGAAGGAGAGATACAGTTTTCCAGACAAGCAAAAGCTAAAAGAGCTCATCACTATTTAACCAGTCTCACAAGAAATGTTAAACGGTCTTCAAGCTGAAAAGAAATGACACTAATTAATATATATGAAAGTAAAAAATCTCACTCTAAAAGGTATATCTATAGTGAAGGTGGTAGATTAATCACTTACGAAGCTACTATGAAGGATAAAAGACAAAAGTAGTAAAATTAACTAAAATTATAATAATTAGTTAAGAAATACATAAAATAAGATGTAAAATGTGACATCAAAAACAAAACATGATGGAAAAGTAAAAATGTAGAATTTGGGAATGTGTTCAAATTTAAGTTGCTATCAACTTAAAAGAGACTGTCATATACATAGGATGATATATGTGAGCCACACGGTAAACACAAAGCAAAAATGTATAGTAAATACACAAAAGAAAATGAGAAAGAAAGCTAAACATAACCACTAAAGAAATTCATCAAACCACAAGAGAAGGGAGAAAGAAAAGAAAGGAACAGAGAATAACTACAAAACAGCCAGAAAACAATTAAGAAAATAGCAATAAGTACATACCTATCAATAATTACTTTAAATGTAAATAGACTAAATTTACCAATCAAAAGACATAGAGTGCCTTAATAGATTAAAAAAAAAAATAATAAGACACATCTATATACTGACTCACTTCAGAAGTAAGGACACATACAAGCTGAAAGTGAAGGAATAGAAAAAGATATTCCAAGCAAATGGAAATGGAAAAAAAGCTGGTATAGCTGTACTCATATCAGACAAAATCAACTTTAAAACCAAGACTGTAATAAAAAACAGAGGAGTATTACATAATGATAAAGGGGTCGATCCAGCAAGAAGATATAACATTTATAAATATATATGTACCCAACAGTAGGAGCACCAACATTAGGAGACCTAAAGGGAGAAAATGACAGCAGTTCAGGAGTTTAACGCTCTGCTTACATCAATGGACAGATCATCCAGACAGAAAATCAATAAAGAAACATCAGCCTTAAATGACATTAGGCCTTTTTTTTATTAAGATGGACTTTTATTTTAAAAAATGGACTTCTATTATTTTTATTAAGATGGGTTTAATAGATATAAACAAAACACTCTATCCAAAAACAGCAGAATACACATTCTTCTTAAATGCACATGGAACATTCTCCAGGATAGATTGCACATTAAGCTACAAAAAAGTCTCAATAAATTTAAGAAAATTAAAAGCATTCAAGCGTCTTTTCTGACCACAATGGTATGAAACTAGAAATAAATCACAAGAAGAAAACTGGACAAGCTACAAATACATGAAAATTAAACAACATGTTACTGAACTACTATTGGGTCACTGAAGCAATCAAAGGAGAAATCAAAAACACCTAAAGACAAATGAAAACAGAAATATGACATAGCACATCTGTGGTATGCTGCAAAAACAGTTTTAAGGAAAAAGATTAAATGCAATACAGGTTTACCTCAAGAAACAACACAAATCTCAAATAAACAATTTAACTTTACATCTAAAGGGACTAGAAAAAGAAGAACAAAGGAAGCCCAAAGTTAGTAGGGAGAAGGAAATAAAAAATATAAGAATGGAAACAAATGAAATAGAGACTAAAAAGACAATAGAAAAGATCAATGAAACTAAGAGCTGGTTCTATGAAAAGATAAACAAAATCAACAAACTTTTAGCTATACCAAGAAAAAAAGAGAGTTCAAACAAATAAAATCAGTAAGGAAAGAGAACACACTACTGGTACCACAGATATACAAAGAATCATAAGAAACTACTATGAACAAACAATTATTTATACCAAGATATTTGGACAACCTAGAAGAAATGGATAAATTCCTAGAAACATACAATATTCAAAGACCAAATCATGAAGTAATAGAGAATCTGAATAGACAGATTACTAATAAGGAGATTGAATCTGTAATCAAAAACCTCCCAACAAACAAAAACCCACAACCAGACAGCTTCACTGGTGAATTCTACCAAACATTTAAAGAAGATTTAATAGCAATCCTTCTCAAACTCTTCCAAAAAATTGAAGAGGAGGAAATGCTTCCAAACTCATTCTATGAGGCCAACATTACTCTGATACCAAAATCAGACAAGGAAACTACCAAAAAAGAAGAAGGAAGAGGAGGAGGAGAAGAAGAAGAAGAAATAAAGAAAATTACAGGCCAATATCCCTGATGAACATAGATGCAAAAATCCTCAACAAAATATTAGCAAACTCAATTCAACAATATTTTTAAAAGATCACACACCATGATCAAGTAGGATTTTTCCAGGGATGCAAGGATGGTAGAGCATCTGCAAATCAACCAACATGATATGCTACATTAACAAAATGAAAGATAAAAATCATATAGTCATCTCAATAGGTACAAAAAAGGTATTCAACATCCATTTATGATAAAAATTCTCAACAAAGGGGGTATAGAGGAAATATTCCTCAACATAATAAAGGCCATTTGTGACAAACTCACAGGTAACATAATCAACAGTGAAAAGCTGAAAGCTTTTCCTCTAAGATCAGGAAAAAGACAAGGATGCCCACTTGCCCCACTTTTATTCAACATGGTATTGGAAGTCTTAGCCACAGCAATTAGACAAGAAAAAGAAATAAAAAGCATCCTAATTGGTAAGGAAGATGTCAAACTGTCACTATCTGCAGATGACATGATACCATAGAAAACCCTAAAGACTCCATCAAAAAACTGTTAGAACTAATAAATGAATTCAATAAAGTTGCAGGATACAAAAATGATAAAAGTCTGTTGTGTTTCAATACACTAGTAAAATGTCAGAAAGAGAAGTCAAGAAAACAATCCTATTTACAATTACATTAAAAAGAATAAAATATGTAGGAATACGATTAACCAAGATGAAAGACCTGTAGCCTGAAAACTATAAGACACAGATGAAAGAAATTGAAGACACAAATAAATGGAAAGATATTCTGTGCTCATATATTAGAAGAATTAATATTGCTAAAATGTCCACACTACCCAAAGCAATCCATAGAAATAATGCAATACCCGTCAAAATTCCAATGGCATTTTTCACAGAACTAGAACAAATAGTTGTAAGATTTGTATAGAACCACAAAATACCCCAGATAGCCAAAACAATCTTGAGAAAGAACAAAGTCAGAGTGTCACTATATTACACTATACTATAAAGCTATAGTAATCAAATAGTATGGTATTGGCATAAAAACAGACACATAGATCAGTGAAACAGAATAGAGAGCTCAGAAGTAAACCCACATATATATATGGTCAATTGATTTACAAAGTAGAAGGCAAGAATATACAATGGGGAACGACAGACTCTTCAATAAACTGTTGGGAAAATTGGACAGTTACATGAAAGAGAATGAAACTGGACCACTTTCTTACACCATATACAAAAATTAACTCAAAATAGATTAAACATTTGGATGTAAGGCCTGAAGCCATTAAACTCCTAGAAGAAAATATAAACAGTAAGCTCCTTGACATTAGACACAGCAACGGGTTTTTGTGGGGTTTTTTGTTTATTTGGATCTGACTCCAAAGGCAAGGGAAACAAAAGCAAAAATAAACAAATGGGAGACTACATCAACCCAAAATCTTCTGAACAGCAAAGGAAACCATCAACAGAACAAAAAGGTAACCTACTGAATGGGAGAAGATATTTGCAAATCATATATCCAATACAGGATTGATACTCAAAATATATAAAGAACTTATGCAACTCAATAACAACCACAACAGAAACAAATAATCTAATTCAAAAATGGACAGAGGATCTGAATAAACATCTTTCCAAAGAAAATATACAGATGGCCAACAGATATGTAAAAAGACATTCCACATCACTAGTCATCAGGGAAATGCAAATCAAAACCACAATGAGGAAACGCCTTATACCTTTCAGAATGGCTATTCTCAAAACACAAGAAATAACAAATGAACCCTTGTGCACTGTTGGTGGGAATGTAAATTGGTGCAGCCACTATAGAAAACAGTGTGAAGTTTCCTCAAAATATTAGAACTACCATATGATCTAGCAATTCCACTACTGGGTATCTTTCTGAAAACACTAATCTGAAAAAATATATGTACCCCCTATGTTCATTGCATTATTTACAATAGCAAATATATGAAAGCAACCTAAGTGTCCATTAATGAATGAATGGATGAAGAAGATATGGTACACACACACACACACACACACATACACACACAATGGAATACTACCTCAGCCATAAGAAAGAATGAAATCTTGCCGTTTGTAATGACATGGATGGACCTTGAGGGTATCATGCTAACTAAAATAAGTCAAACAGAAAAAGACAAATACTGCATGCTTTCACTTATATGTGGAATCTAAAAAACAAAACAAGCAAACAAAATAAAACCCAGACTCACAGATACAAAAAAATAGACTAGTGGTTGCCAGAGGGAAAGGGGTTGGGCAGGATGTGAAATGGGTGAAGGGGATCAAGAAGTACAAACTTCCAGTTATCTAATTAAATAAGTCATGGGGGAAACAGTCAAAAAACCAAGAGACAACCTACATGGGAGAAGGTATTTGCAAATGTCTTATCACATGAAGGGCTAGTATCCAAAATCTATAAAGAACTTAAAGGGGCACCTGGGTGGCTCAGTCAGTTAAGCATCTACCTTTGGCTCAGGTCATGATCCCAGAGTCCCAGGATTAAGCCCCGCATTGGGCTCCCTTCTCAGTAGGGAGTCTGCTTCTCCCTCTACCCCTGCTCATGCTCTCTCTCACTCTCTCTCTCTTAAATAATCTTTAGAAAAAAAAAAAGAATTTATCAAACTCAACACCCAAAGAACAAAAAATCCAGTCAAGAAATGGGCAGAAGACATGAACAAACATTTCTCCAAAGAAGACATGCAAATAGCCAACAGACACATGAAAATATGCTCAACATCACTTGGCATCAGGGAAATACAAATCAAAACCACAATAAGATACCACCTCACACCAGTCAGAATGGCTAAAATTAACAAATCAGGAAACAATAAATATTGGCAAAGATGCTGAACGCTTTTATACCGCTGGTGGGAATGCAAGCTGGTACAGCCACTCTGGAGGTTCCTCAAAAAGTTAAAAATAGAGCTACCGTGTGACCCAGCAATTGCAGTTCTAGGTCTTTACCCAAAGGATACAAACATAGCGATCCGAAGCTGTACCTGCACCTCAATGTTTATAGCAGCAATGTCCACAATAGCCAAACTATGGAAAGATCCCAGATGTCCATCGACAGAATGGATAAAGAAGATGTGGTATATATATACAAAGGAATATTACTCAGCCATCAAAAAAAAAAATGAGCACTGGGTGTTATACACAAACAGTGAATCATGGAACACTACATCAAAAACTAATGATGTAATGTATGGTGATTAACATAACATAATAATAAAAAAATGAAATCTTACCATTTGCAATGATGTGGATGGAACTAGGGGTATTATGCTAAGCAAAATAAGTCAATCAGAGAAAGACAATTATATGATTTCACTCCTATGTGGAATTTAAGAAACAAAATAGAGGATCATAGGCGAAGGGAGGGACAAATAAAATAAGACAAAATCAGAGAGGCACACAAACCATAAGTGATTCTTAAGTACAGTTGAGGATTGCTGGAGGGGAGATGGGTGGGGGTATGGGGTAACTGGGTGATAAGCGTTAAAGAAGGCACATGATGTAATGAGCACTGGGTGTTATATACAACTGATGAATCCCTGAACTCTACCTCTGAAACTAATAACACACTATAGGTTAATTAATTGAGTTTAAATTAAAAGATAAATAAGTCATGGAGATGTAATATACAGCATAGGGAATATAGTCAATAATATGGTATTAATGTTTTATGGTAGCCAGACTTACTGTGGTGATTATCTTGCAATATGCTATATGAACATCAAATCACTGTTATACACCTGAAACCAATATAATATTGTATGTCAATTATACCTCAGGTAAAAAAAAAAGACTCTCCCTACCAATTCATTAAGTGAAGAATGCCTTTGAGTTTTCTAAAGAGGAATACTGTGTCCTTTTTTGCTTATTGAAGTGGAGCCACACTACTTCAATCACTATGTCACAGAAGAACCAGGCTTCTTTAAAGATTTCATAATTGCTGAATTACCAACTCTTTTTGGTTTTGAATGACATCCTCTTAATTTTGAAGCATTCAACCCTAAACCTCAGTTTGAAATAGTGTTTGAATATACTGTGTTGCAAACTTCATACAGAAATCTCTGTGTGAAATTCCTCCAAAACATGAAATCCCTGTGATTCTCTCAATGAGATTGTGTCTTATTCCTCAGAGGCAGATCTGATCAATTCTGCTGACACCAGAGAGTTTTCGATTGTCCTAAACAGAAAAAGTGTAACATCTTCATTCTTTTCCAGCCTAGAACCAAGGAAAACCTATATATAACCATATGGCTAAATTCTAGAGTAAGAAAAATCTCAAGTAAATATTTAAAATAAACACCTAAAATAATTCTTCCTACCCCTTAAGCAAAGCTGTGTCCTGCTCATAGTAGCCTAATAAAATGGCCAGAGTTTAATTCTACTTCTTCAAATCATTCAGAAGAAAATAATGAACATGTTCTTTCGAATGTTTTAGTGGAAATATCATCAGCAGCTATTTATTAAAACCCAAATTTTAATTTCAGTAATATTTAGGGTCCTTATTACCAGTTTAGAATTCATAATTCAAGATAACTTGAATTACATTGAAATTACTTGTACTGCCTCTGAGGAAAAAAAAACAATTTAATTAATAATATTAATGTAAACAAGATAAAAGGACATAAGAGAGGATTCAATGAAAAGATTTAGAGGAAATATATTCTCCGATAACTTTAGAATCTCCATTTTAAACATTTTCTATGCTCACTTTACTTATTCACTAAAGTAAATAAATTTCTGCAGCTTAATCCATACTAATGCATGTTTTTGAAAACAATAAAAAGGCATTTTTTTTTTAATTAAAGAAAAAGGAAAAAAAGAGTGTTCTAATTCAGATGATACCAAAAATAAAATTATTGCTGGGCGCCTGGGTGGCTCAGTTGGTTAAGCAACTGCCTTCGGCTCAGGTCATGATTATGGAGTCCCAGGATCGAGTCCCACATCAGGCTCCCCGCTCACTGGGGAGTCTGCTTTTCCCTCTGACCCTCCCCCCCTCATGCTCTCTCTCTCCCGTTTTCTCTCTCAGATAAATAAATAAAATCTTAAAAAATAAAGTAAAATAAAATTATTGCTTTCAGGGTAATTAAAATTTCTCAATTTAAAGTGTTCTTACTTGATGATATAAGCTCATAAAACAGATCAATATGAATTGAATAGATTTGTGATTTATGACAGTTGTTAATGCAGTTTCGAATCATTTGTCAACTGAACTATTATAAAATACAAATAATAACCAGAAAACAAACCAGTAACATTCTATACATTTAGGAAAACTCCAGTAATTTTGGTAGTTAATTAGAAAATTCCATATCTGCAGAGTGCCAAGGCAGTTTCATAATACACATGAGCAAAATCTGCTCTTCAGATGTCAATTTTCAAATGAACACAGACTCAAAAACTCCAAACTAAGCAACCCTCCTCTAGGTCTTTTATTGGCTAAAGTATAAATAGTTTCTTACGTGGTTAGAGAGGTTACATTTTAAAGATTTTTGATGGCCCTGTGCTCAATATTTATTAATATTTTATCAACAGATCACAAAATAAACAAGAGGCTAAACAAAGCATTGTGAATACACCTGTCATATTGCAACCAAGTCACTTGTTTTCAACCCTTCCATCTTAATAAATACATTTAAAAATATGCACAAGCGTCTAAAATATTCTATTTTTGTTGGATTCCCAACAATTTCTTGTTTTTTCATCAGTGTTTCAATTAAACTTTCAGTAGTACTTTTAAAATCATTAAAGAGCAGAATTCCCCACAAGCATGATTTTACTTTTCCCAATGAATACAAAAACAAACCTGAGTACTCAAAAAAAGAAGAAATGAAATCACAACCCAAGGTAAAACACAGACTTAAAATTTAGCATGCCTCACCTTGTGATATGTTGCTTTGTTGATATATGTACATTTCAACATGGACATATATAATAAAAAATTTCCAGATGTCAATTCCCTACAATGTTGCTGTCTTATAGAGTTCCAGTCCACAGAATTCCCTGGCTCAGCTCTTAAGCCAACATTTTACATTTTGAGGGTATTTTCAACAGCATTTCTTCAAGCCTCATCGTAGGGGCTGAAAGACCAAACTTACTGCCTTGGAATTGACCCCTGAAAGTGAGACTTTCTTTGATGAGAAAGAAATGTCAACTAAGAATAGAGGTCTTGTTAGAAAATAAGCAAATACTCAGAGTGGGAGAATTTGTTTTGTTTTGTCTTTTAAAGGAAACTGATAAAAGACAAGATTAAAACTAAAGGGTAAAAGGAGATTATTGTTAGATTTAATTATTACAGGTAAGCTCTGAGTTAAAGACCCTTTTTCAGTGCTTCACACGAACATGTGGTCTGTTTGTCACGAGGCCACAGCTAGTTAAGTACAGAATTTGAAATTAAGCATTTAGAAACTATTATAACAATTTGACAAAGTAATTTTACATCTGCTAGATTTAATAACAAAAAAGTCAGGCTTATAGTTTGTCTGTCTTTTTGAATTTAATTTTTCCATTAATTAATTGTTATTGTATTTTCAAAAGTATTGTTCCATGAGAGTTTAGAAAATTTTTTAAATTCTTTTTATCATAACAGTGTGACAAGCCTTGGTTTATGTGCATTCTCTCACTTAATCTTCATATGGAACTCACAATATAGATGTCATTGTTATCTCCATTTTCCAGTGAGAAAACCAAGCTCAAAGACACAAAGTAATTTAGCAGCTGTCAGAGTCTAGATTCAAATCCAGGCTCTTGGTTCTTTTTTTTTTTTTTTAAGATTTTATTTATTTATTTGTCAGAGAGAGAAAGAGCACAAGCAGGGGGAGCTGAGGGAGAAGCAGGCTCTGCTTGCTGGAGTCAATGCAGGGCTCGATCCCAGGACCCTGGAATCATGACCTGAGTCGAAGGCAGACGCTTAACTGACTGAGCCACCCAGGCACCCCCCAGGCTCTTGGTTCTAGAGCCCATTCTACACAAGACATGGTTTCTCCATTTTGGATAATATTGCCATACTGTACACCTGATCCCAGTATTTTCATTCAGTGGCATATTTTATCTTTGAATGTCATCAAGGAAATTCTAAGAGTCATAGTCCAAACAGCATTTTTGCCTTTATATGTAAATTGCAACTTAATCGCCTGTGAATTTGTCTATGCCTTTCTTATGCCTATTCATATTTTCAACCCCTTCCATTTCCTAGTTTTAAAGAGTTTTGTAAATTTACAATCTACATTATTAAGTAAACTTTCCTCTTATTTTTTCATAAATTTAAAGCATATTGCCACCTGATTTCACTGTTCTGCAAATCTTTTTGTTTTAGTTATGAAGGCTTGACTTTTTTTAACTTCTTATTTTGGTATAACTATAGGCTCTTAAAAAGTTGTAAAAATAATAAAGAGAGGTTCCAAATACCCATTATCCAGCTTCCCCCAATGGTAACAACTTACATAACTATAGTACATTATCAAATACAGGAAACTGATATTGACACAATACAATCTACAGACCTTACTTAAATCTCACTGATTTTTGAATGCACTCATTTTTTACCCATTGAAGTTTATATGTTTCACACTGTTTAATTGGACTGTCTTCTATTTTTTATGAGCAACATAAACAACATGCTCTGTTAATCTCTGTTCCCTTTTTGAGCAGCTCTTAGGATCTACAGCTCAAGGATCCCTATCATCATTGAACTTATGAGTACAATAACTGTTCTTAGTTACATAAAGAATCCCACCCTCGCTGCATGGCTACATTGATATCACTGGTCTAATTCTTCTGGTCTCACTGACTCTTTTGGTCACATTGACAAGAAATCATACTGATTAGAGTGGCCTCATGGTCCAGCCAGACCTCAGTCTGACTGTTATAGCTCTCCAGCATTCTTTGGCAATTACACAAAATTTTATTGAGATCCAGTTACTATCCTATTTGCTGAGATGCAGAGATGAATAACCAACTCACTATTCCTGCTGTCAAGAAGTTCACAATCTAAAAAAAGAAGAAAGAAATAAACTTTTGGGTTCTGTTAAGATGGTGAATCAGTACCAGCTGCAAGCATTTATCTCTGAAAACTACCCTGGAGCAATTATAGAAGAGAAAGGTAAGTATGGATCTGGGAAACTAAGATAAAAATAGCAAGAAACTCCTGAGGAAACGAAGGTTGTCAGGAACTGGTGTCAGGCATACCTATAGTCTGGAAGGAGAGGGGAGAAAGGATATTGACATAAAGCTGAGTAGCTGGGGGATGGGACAGGAAAAGCTTTCAGATCTGCTTTTTCCTCTTGCATTTGTTTTAGGAGATGATGGCTTGCCCTACTGCCACTGCTGGGATTAAATTAATAGCCAAATCCCAGCCCTCTCAAGGTATTGAGATAATATTAAGGTAGTACCAAAGGCCTAAAGGGGTGAGGAGTGATAAAAACAGGTGCAAGCTGATCAGCTGTCTTCATCAGTACTATCGTTATTCCCAAGCAAGAGGAACCCCTGCCCTTTGTCATCACCCAGAGCCCATTGGCCCCCTCTAGACCATATTACAGGTACAAATATAGACAGGAACCCATTAACAAATCATCAATAGTAAGTTCTCACCTATCAATAATGACTTTAAACATAAATGGATCATTTTTTCCAATCAAAAAACAGAATGGCTGAATGGATAAATAACAATATCTAACAATATGCTGCCTAAAAGAGAACAATAGCTCTAAAGGCATACACAGGCTGAAACTTAAGAGATGGGAAGAAATAATGAAAGAAAGCAAGACTGCTATACTAACATCAGATAAAATAGACTTTCAGTCAAAGTGGTTACAAAAGGACTACTTATATAATGATAAAGTGGTCATTTCAAGAGGATGTAACATTTGTATATATATGTACCAAATACTAGAGCACCTAAATATTTAAAGTAAATATTAACAGAACTGAACAGAGAAAGCAATACAATAATAGCAGGGGACTTAAATACCCCATTTCCAACATTGGATAGATTATCCAAACAGATTATTAATAAGGAAACAGCAAACCTGAATAACACATAGACCTAATGACCCTAAAAGATTTACACAGAACATTCCATCCAACAGCACCAGAATACACATCCTTCTTAAGCACACACAGAACATTCTCCAGGATAAATCATATGCTGGCCACAAACCAAGCCTCAATAAATGTAAGAAGACTGAAATTATATCAAGGATCTTTTCCAGCCACAATAACATGAAACTAGAAATCAACAACAGCAGGAAAATGAAAAAATTCACAAATACATGGAAATTAAACAACACACTCCTAAACAACCAATGAATCAAATATGAAATAAAAAGGGAAATCAGAAAGTGTCTTGAGACAAATGAAAATGAATACACAACATACAAAAACTTATGAGATGCAGCAAAACTAGTTCTAAGAGTGATATTTATAGCTATAAATGATTACATTAAGAGAAAGATCTCAAATAAACAACCTAACTTTGTATCTCAAAGAATTACAAAAAGAGGAAAAATCTAAGCCCAAAATTATTAGAAGGAAGGAAATAACAAAGATTAGAGCAGAAATAAATGAAATAGAGACTAGAAATACAATTTAAAAAAATCAATGAAACAAAAAGTTGATTGTTTAAAAAGATTTTACAAATTGACAGACCATTAGCATATTAACAACAACAACAAAAAAGTAAACTCAAATAAAGTTACAAATGAAAGAGAAGTTACAACTGATACCACAGAAATACAAAGAATCATAAGAGGCTACTATAAACAATTATATACCAAATTCCCTTGGTAATAAGGATCAATCACTCTGGCAGGAAGAGCAGGTCCTGCTTTCTGTCTGAGGATTTAGTGCTGTGAGAAATGAGATGAGTCTCAGCTTCCATGTTATTGAAGTCACCACTGTTTGCTGGTGAAATAACTTCTCCCATGACAAATCTAAACTGTTGGATCCCTAAATTGTTGAGCACCAAGTTGCAGAGACAAGAAGCAAAACTTATTTAAGTGAGTTACTAGGTGTGAAATGAGACTACCCCATTCCTGGTACCAACTACATTATCAGACAGGATCCCAGCAGGGGGGAAAAAAAAGATTCACACCAAAAGTTTAAGTGAAGATATTTACAGAGGTATGAACAACAAACAAGGGATGTTGAGGCACTGAGGGATTAGTTAAACCAGGAAACTATTACCAAGAGGAGGAAATACACTTACTGGAGCCCAGTGAGAGTTGAAATCTTGGGGGAGAAGCTTCCCATTGGAGCTCAAGTTGAAGAATATAGCTGCTGTCAGAGAATTGAAGCCAGAAGGGAAGAAGTGGGGAAGAAACACCCTGACGTTTTCTCCTCCTGCTTTCCCATCTGCAAGTTCTTCCCACTGTCCATTGTCCAATGCAATGAGAAGGGAGTCCAGATGATGCCTCCCAGGGAACACAAAAAAGCAAAGAAAGGCAGAAAAGAGGCTATGAGATTTCAGAAAGATAATCAGAACACATGAATCTGTTTCTGAGCTTTCTATTTTGTTTCATAGATCTTTTCTTATATTTGTGTCAATATTACAATGTCACAAGTGTCCATTTTCCCAATGACCTGAGATGTCACTGTTTTACTAAACTTCAACATGTGCTTGTGTCTGTTTATGAAGGCTCTATTCTACATTGTACATATGTGCACCAATACCACACCTTTATCATTACTGTATCTCAATAGTGTATTTTGATATCTAACAGGGTATGTCCTTCCCTTCAGTGTTTGTTTTTCATTAATTTTTTTGTTTTATTTTGTTTATAATCTGGCTTTGATTATTTCTATTTTCTCTTCAACATAAATCAGTGGATCACCTTTCATCATGGAACACTACATCAAAAACTAATGATGTAGAAGGGGGGGGAATCGGAGGGGGAGACGAACCATGAGAGACAATGGACTGAAAAACAAACTGAGGGTTCTAGAGGGGAGGGGAGTGGGAGGATGGGTTAGCCTGGTGATGGGTATTAAAGAGGGCACGTTCTGCATTGAGCACTGGGTGTTATGCACAAACAATGAATCATGGAACACTACATCAAAAACTAATGATATAATGTATGGTGATTAACATAACAATAAAAATTTTAAAAAAATAAAAATAAATAAAAAATAAGTGGCATTTAGCCAACTGGGTAGCCATTGAAGAGAAAAGGAAAAAGAAAAAAAAAACTAATGATGTAATGTATGGTGATTAACATAATAAAAAAAATACCATTGGCATTTTTATTGGAATTTACATTGATGTATAGATAAATTACAGGGAAATTTGATGTCTTCACACTAGTGAATCATTTCAACCAAGTGCATGGTATCCTTTACATTTTTAAGGTCTTTTTGTATTCTTCAGTAAGGTATTATAGGTTTCTCAATAAAGGTCTTACACATTTATTCTTTTTTTATCCCTTGGTATATTAAGGGCCTTGTTGCTATAATGAATGGGTTCTAATATTAATGCATTTTCTAATTGGTTACTCCTGCTATAGAGAACATCTTTTAATATTTGTGTTTTTGGTCTTGTATTTGGCCAAAATAATAAACTTTCTTATTAGTTCTGATAGTTTATCAATTAACTCTCCTGGGTTTTTAAGTTTAAACAGTCTTTTCTTCTACAAATGGACACTCTTTGTCTCCACCTTTCCTATGTGTATACATCTTGTCTATTTTTTGCACTGATCAGAAATCAAATGCAGCTTTGAATACTAAATGTGAGAACTGACATCCTTTCTTAGTTCCTAATTTAAAGGGAATGTTGCTAATGTTTCCCACATTTCCTTGATGATGTTTGTTCTAGGCATGCCTGCCTTTACACTGAGTCTCTTCTTCCCTTGCTAAAAGCTTTTATCAGAATTGTATCACCTATTTAAGGTATATTTTGGGTATCTATCAAGATGATTATATGGATTTTTAAATAATCATCTTATGCAAACTCCATGAGATCTTGTCTGTCTTTTTTGTTTAAGATTTATTTATTTATAAGAGAGAGAGTGAGCACAAGCAGGAGGGACAGGGAGAGGAAGAGAGAATCTCAAGCAGACTCCATGCTGACCCCAACAGAGGGCTCAATCTCACAACCCTGAGATCACAACCCTCAGATGCCTACCAACTGTGCCACCCAGGTGTCCTGAGATCTTGTCTGTCTTGTTCATATTTTTACCCCAACATCTAGAATAGTGTCTTCCTCATTGTAGGAACTTTAGAAATATTTTTGAAGCATTAATAAATAATTAAAAGTATTTATTATTGTCATTAATTACATTGATGGAGCTCTGATGGTGACTCGTGCTTGCATTCCTGGAATAAATCTTAATTGGTTATGATAGTATTCTTTTAATACACTGCTGGATTTAATTTAGCATTTTTTTCATTTAAAGTTTTGATATCTATGTTCATAAGTTCAATTGTACAGTTTTCTTTAGGAGCTATGCAAACCATTAATTCTATAAGATTTTCATATTTCTCTGTGTAATGTTGAACAATGAATTCTTTCAAAACTTTAAAATTTCCACATGTGTAGTGTAGGTCAAATTTTCTAATTTGTCGTATTTTCTCATTTCTGATGTTGTATCTTCTCTCCTTTTATTTTTTTCTTAACACTTATTTATAATTTAGAGGGAGAGACAGAGAGAGTGCATGAGTGGGTGGGGGAGAGGGAGAGGGAGAAAGAATCTCAAGCAGACTCCACACTGCGCACGGAGCCCTACATGGGGCCCATCGCAGGGCTCGATCTTAGGACCCTGAGACCACAACCTGAGCCAAAACCAAGAGTCAGATGATTAACTGCCACACAGGCACCCCTCCCTTTTATTTCTTAATAAAACTCACCAAATACTTTTAAATAGTCTACTATTTCAAAGGAAAAAGTTAGGTTTTATTTATTATTTACCATTTGTATTATGTTCAGTTTAATTTTACATGGCAAATGTATGATTTTTATTTTTTCTATTCTCTTTGACTTTGTTTTCCTCTTCCAGCATCTTGAGTTGAATGTCTTGTTTATTTATTTTCAAACTTTTATCTCCTAATCGATGAATTTATGTCTATAAAATTTCCTAAGTACAGTTTTGGCTGCATCCCACAGTTCTGATATATAATCCACTTGCTGTTGTTTGTTTCTAAATGGTTTATAACTACAGTTTTGCTTCTTCCTTCTTTAGAAATTTTTAGGAGTTTTAAAAAATACCTTTTTCTTGTTTATTTCTAGTATTATTTGCATTATGGACAAATACTGTGACCAGTATCATTTTAGCCTTAGGAAATTTTTTGTGTTTTTCTTTGTCGCTTAATATATGGCCAATTTTTGTAATGTTCTATGTATTTTGAAAAAAATGTATATGCACTTACGACTTGGATATATAATACATCAAGTACAATGGCTGTAATTAAAATATTCTGTTTTCTTATTGTTTTTTGTTTTCTTGATCTATTGATTTTTTTAGACATACCTATTTTCCCTGACCTAATTTTTCAATTTCTCCCATAAAATATAAGGTGAGAAACAAAATAGCTTGGGGGTGCCTGGGTGGCTCAGTCGTTAAACATCTGTCTTCGGCTCAGGTCATGATTCCAGGGTCCTGGGATCGAGCCCCGCATCAGGCTCCCTGCTCAGTGGGAAGCCTGCTTCTCCCTCTCCCACTCCCCCTGCTTGTGTTCCCTCTCTCACTGTGTCTCTCTCTGTCAAATAAATAAAATCTTAAAAAGAAAAGAAAAGAAAAGCTTTTTTCAACACTTTCAAATCCTTAAGTTCTTTCTTGTTCCACCATGTATGTGTTATGACTGCACAGACAAATAGACTGAATAAGACCCAGACAATATCATCTGTCTGTTAAATTAATTAAAGGAGGAGGTCATTGGACTGAGGTGGTTCTAATGCCCTAGAAGCCTCCATAAACAAACCAAAACCCAAGTTCATAAATGCCTGAAGGCTAAGAAATCAAAACCCAATGACAACCAATCACCAACAGTCAACCAGGCTCTACCAAATAAGGCAGCCACTTAAGCTACAGCCAATCAAATAATTTCCTTGCTGTGCTTCTGCATCTTCTCTATAAAAAGTCTTGCCCCTCGCTCATCTCAGTGAATCATTCCTAACCACTTCTAGTTTGGTGCTGCCTGATTCAAATGGATTTTTGTTCAAATAAACTCTTAAAAATTTTAATATACCTCAGTTTATCTTTTATGTCTTAAGAGGCTTCTTAAGTCAGCAATATTGTCTTATTCATCAAAGTATCCTCCAGAAGTTAGAGTACTTCCTGGCATAGTAGGTGCAGAATGAGTGTTTGTGGGATGACTGAATAAATATTTAGCCCACCAGAATATAGGTGAGTCATTTCCAAATGTCACAGGGTAAAACTTGACTGCATTTTCATCTCAAGTACCCTTTATATATCCAGGATCTATGAAACAGTTTTTGATATCCAGGGAAGAAAGCTAATCTTATAAAATTGGAAATAAATATTCTGTTATAATAACTTCACCATGTAGATGGGGCTACAGAAAGGCCAACTAAGCTTCCTTACTCTTTAGAATGTTTAAGCCTGAAATGCTCCTGTTCCAACTGAGGCTGACTCCCAAGCTTTGTTTTCTGGGCCATGTAGTGAGGCCTAAGAGAAAAGACAGATCAGGGACATCCATTCACTTTACACAATATTAACAATTGATCCAGATCACCACTAAACTGACCCACAACTAAACTGACCCAGCTAAATGTGAAGATGGGCTAAATGAATAGCTAGATCTGATTTTTCCCCACACTCAAATAGCCTCTTGACCCTCTTCCCTAATCATCTCTTGCCTCCTCATTACACACCTAAAATTTGGAAGACAGATTATCCTAAGAGCATAGAAGTAGAAGGAGCAAGTTTTTTCACCCATGCCTCCCAGAAGCCAATGCCTGCTTTCCTTTATACACATTCCTGAATAGCCCTAGAGAATCCAGAACTAGCCTGCCCCAGGCCTAATGGATAGCATTCTAGGAGATTCCAGACTCTAAAAGCATTCTAGGCTACATAAAGCCCTTCATAGGCCAATGCATTTGTGTGGTTTGTTGATAACGAATTTCGGACCCTGTATAAGCTCCACTTATTCAATGCTATTAGAGAATTGACTTTTAACCTAACATCAAGCTCCCATACTATTGTAGGGTGTATTCCTTGGGAAGCAGGCTCTGAGACAGAGTTTGTTGTGCAGGCTATGCATTAAGAAGGGACCTCAGAATTAACACTTGAGGAAGGGAGGGAAAGGAAATAACAGTGGACAAAGAAAGAAGTCAAGCACTGATGCAGACCAACTAATACCTCAGCTGACACCACAGGAAGCTCTGAAGCTAGAATGTACCTTCAGAGTTGTCTGAGTTGGAGAAAGGGAGCCATGCCCTTATATGCCTGCATCTACCAATCATTAGATGTGGGCCTCTTGGGAAGGGATATGATGTTGGATGAGGTAGCTCTCTGAAGTTGAGCCAATCCCTGAAGGTGTTGACAACTGAAGGGTGTTGGTGGCAGCACTCCAAGCAACTGATGTAGTAAGTCTACCCTTGAAGGGGGGATCTGGGCAGCATATCACACTGTTCTCATACATGAGTGATCCAGGCTTGAGATTAAGATCTCTCCATTTAGTAAGCAGAATAGCAATACTCATACTTTTTGGTCTCAGGATCCCTCTCCACTCTTACAAACTATTATAGACCCAAAGAATGTTTATGTGGATTTTTACCTTAACAGAAATTAAAACTGAGAAAATTTTAAAATATTTATTAACCTATTTTAAAATAGCGACATAAATCTACTACCCACTGGAAAAAAAACCCCATATTTTCAAAAACAAAAAAAGTTATAATAGTGACATTGTTTTCTATATTTTACTCATGTCAACAATCTTTTTTTTTTAAAGATTTTATTTATTTATTTGACAAAGAGAGAGAACACAAGTAGGCAGAGCAGCAGGCAGAGTGAGAGGGAGAAACAGGCTCCCCACTGAGGAAGGAGCCTGACGTGGGGCTCGATCCCAGGACCCTGGGATCATGACCTGAGCCGAAGGTAGCCGCTTAACTGACTGAGCCACCCAGGTGCCCCTCATGTCAACAACCTTGACCATGAGGATTCCTGAGAGGATCTAGGTGGATCCATAACAGTTCACAGACATGCACTGACAAGAACTTAGAAAAAATATCCAAAACCCAATACAACAAGTCTCAAAAAAGTCACTATAATAAACTGAACACCTAAATTAAGAGTCTCCTGAACTTCTATGATCTTGATTCTGGATTTTTTTCCTACCCCATAATATACCTGAAAAATATGTTTAAATTACATGAATAAGTGTCCAGGATAATACATTTTTTCCTCTCCCAAGTAGGGGATGATTTGGGAGTTTTCCCCTAGAAAATTCTAAGGTGGCCTTGAGACCCTCTTCTAAAAAGCACAGGACAATGTCCAGAGCAGTGTGGTCTTAGCACAAAATCATGGAAATGTTGTCATTTGTGCTAAGGTATCAGAGCTACAAAAATTCTTAGAACTTGAGATCCAGCGTAATTAGATTTTTTCAGGGAGAGGAGACGGTAGGGAGTTTTACCAGGCATTTGGTCTTTGGCAAAGCAGTGCTAGGTCTTTGCTCTCTAAATCTAAGTGTGGTAGTTTGTGGTCTAACTTACCTCAGAAAAAAAAAAAATCTCCATTAATATGCATAAAAAGAAATTTATAGCTCCTATAATGAAATAGAAAGCAACCAGAAATAAATTCGTTTAATAAAGGAAATTGAGAATGCTGTATATATCCCTAGATATTCCAGTTACACTACTCCACCAACTTAATCTAGTTACCTAGTAGTAAGGCAATTACACAATGAAGATTTAGGGTTGATATAAATTTAGGGTTCAGTTGTGATGTTGGATGTTTATAACAAAATATTTCTTGTGGGAAAGCAAGCCCCTTGACAATCTTTACATTGTTGTATACAATTAAGTGACAATTTATTCTGGTTTGGTTTTTAATGGGACTCGTCATTTACTGTCATTACTGGTCCACAAGAGAGAACACTTCACTGTTCTCTTTATTTTTCTCTTCAGAACAGAATCTGTACTAAACCATCAGAATTTGCTTTTCTAGCAATGAAAAAGCTTGTGACTTATGGAAAGCCAGCTCCATCTAGCTGTCCATCCTATACCATTCCTCTGTCCCTGTTCCATAAATATAAAGTAATGTGTATGAGCTATCATCAAAATGTAGTTTCTTCTAAAATAGGTCCTTGCCAAATGGACAGATCAGTGACCTCATGTATAAATATTTTTAAAGATATTGATACTTATCCATTTATTTCTATCATATTTTTCTCCTTTTTGCCTTCACTGAGAATAGATGGAGTTGGTTATTCTAAGGAAAGACTCTAAGATCAGCATTATATTAAAACACACAAACACACACATACACAAATGCACACACCTTGCTTCCTTTATTAAGTTTGAAATCTAGGTCTAACATTTCATGAAGGTTAAAAGATAACTAGATTAAATGTTCAAATGATATTACATTTGAGGTTGTTTATTGTGTGCATATGAATCTTTATAAAAAAATATGCTAAAGCTGTTCTCCTGAGACTTCTGAAGGAATGTTCTCCAATCTCTCTTGTTGAAATCAATCTAAAAATATTTAGCATTGTGTAAATCTTGTGGTAGCAACATGCATCTTTATTAGGTCATGCCAATATTAAAAAGATTTACCAAAAAAATTTAGTCCTTGTAGCATACATTTCCTATATTGTTATTATTAAATTATTCTTAAATTGGAAAATTAATAAATCCCATAGGTAATGTATGTTCTTGGATGAGGGTAGGAATTTCCATTGTCAATGCAATTTTATCACTAAAAAGATGCACTAACATCTTTATGAGTTCACTTAAAACCATTATTTCACTTCAAAGAGCTCTACATACATTCCAAAACATGTGCTTTACCACATTTTCAGTGCATTTTCATCAATATTTCATTTCACTATCACCCAGCCTTACCTCTAGTCACAAACAATAAAGCAGGGCAGTCAGGCAGTTTAACACAGCTTGAGTTCAGCAACCACCTTACACTATGATCTTCATTCAAATATCAAAATGCACTCTAAGGGACAAAAGAATTTATTGGCAATTGGAAAATATGACTTTATAATTTGTTTAAAATTTAAAAATCTCTGAACATACTCATCTTATTGGATTTCTTAGGCACCACCATGTTCTATTTGGCTCAAAGCCTACATTTGTACAGATAGCATTGCTATTCATGAAGAGCAAAAAAGAAGGATGTCACATGTGGAAATCCACTTAAACTGTTTCTGTTGGGGCTGAATGCTGTCCATCAACTCATTCATTCACCCACATAATATAACTTTGCAAGTGTGCTATATACACAGAGCTCTGCAGTGTGCAGACTCTTAAAAGACTCTTAAAAGAAAATATAGCCTAAGTCTTCCCACCTTTAAACATTGTACAAGCAATATAAAGAGTGATGACAAGAACTACGAATTCTCTTCAGGGTTAAGACATATGCCTGCCTGATTATTGTTTGATAGCTTAAAGGGCTCTATAAATGTAAGGGATTCATAGTTACTTGAAGAAATGTATTAAATTATCTCTTCGCTGTCTGCATTCAAGCCTAATTAGTCTCTAACCCTGTCCATATTACTCTGAAAATGTGGAGATTGGTAAAATATTATTTAATAAATTCCTTTATTTCACACATAAAAAAAGACATATGCCTTTGTTAAAAGACACGGATGGCCACTAATACTATAGCATGATTTTGATTATCAGAAGAACCAACAGAAAGAGATGCACTGAGGAATGGGAGTCAGGACTCATAACTTTATCAGAAACATGACAGCACCAGGCAAAATCGAGGCTAATGGTGAATGGCATGGTGAGTGGTGTGGAATGGTACAAAGAACCTGCTGCTAGAGTCTAGTGTCAAGCACATGTCTTGATTCCCAGCATCACCACCACTGACTCTATGGCAATGAGTGATGCATTTCATTTCACTGATTTCTGTTTCTTCACAGTCATAATGGAAATAATAAAATATTTCTCAAAGGGCTAATGTGATAATATGTTGGAAGCACAGGCACAGACAATATACTCAAAATTGTATAACTACTTTTCCCTCCTTCATCTGTGATGGACACAAGTGTGAAGCAGAGGGCTACCAGAAGACACTAGGTGTCATGGACATGGGGAGGAATAAATTTGGGTGATTTAAATTCTAGCAATTTAAGGACCTGAAAACCAGCTTCAAACTTGCCTGGAAAAAGTACACACCCAATCTTAGATCCAAAAGTCAAAAAGTGTTTTGGTTAAAGCACACAAAAAGAAGAATTTATAGGTCATTCTAAATAAGGGCTCTAAACATTTATAATACATACCCCAGGTATTCCCTAAATCAATTTAAGCCTCTAAAATGTGCTCTTACTCGGTCAAATTTGTCCTTAGTAAGCAGGACACTCTCAAACTCATGTTTTTTGCTTCTTTCTTCTTCCATCTTTTCTCTCATCAGGTCATCTTTAAAACATATCTTTAATGTATCTAAATGTATCTTTAAACGTTTCCTAGTATCACAATCTGCTTAAGGAAAACAAAAACATTCCCCTTTCCTTAAGTTTCAGGATGCTCAAGATGAGATTAAAAAGAGCCAAGTAGACATGCTAATTGAAAATGTTTCAAAAGGAAATTTCAATCAGTGTACAAATCAATTAAATTTAAAACCCTCATGAAACACAATGATTAGAAACCATCTTCTCTCTCATATTGGTTTATGTTCATGAGAATACTAATATGGAGCCTCATACAGATTAGAAACTACCTATATATGTTGCATAATTATAGACAAATTAGCTAAATCTCGAGGTTCTAAGGCCTTTGGTTCTTCTATTTTATATAGCCTAAGCACCTAATGGGGTGGGACAAATCTCCAGAGATTTACGCTATAGGGTGCCAATGCACAATCTTTTCTTTTTCCTCCATTCTTGAATTTACAAATATCTTGAGCACTATTATGGCTGAGTCTTCTTCATATTAGCAGTATCATCTTTTGTCCATAATTAAATTACTTTGCATTCAGTTAAACACCATAAACTTTCACTAATCAATATGCTAAACTCTTATTAGTCTTCTCTATAACTTCTTTACATTTATAATGATTTCTAAATTTGGATAACTCTAAGGAGCCTGTTTGTGGATAATGTTCAACTGATGTTGCAGAACCTTTAACCTAGGAGTATCAGAAGTGATTCTGCCAATCCTAAATGATGTGAAACAGAGGGAAGATTACCTAAATTATAAATGATCAACAATGCCAAGAGTTTTCATCTTCATTTATGAATTTTGGCAAATATGGCTTGATTTACTTCTAATTATTTAACAAAATCCTCATTCAGTGCTCACTGGGTGCAGGCATTGCTCTGTGTTCTTCACAAATATGTACCATCTATACCAAAGTTATTGTTTTAAAACATGACATTAAAACTACCAATATCCTTTCATTTGAAAGATGAGTGGCAACCACAGCAAAAGCTCTCTTCAGCAACTTTGTTGCACCATGCACAAAAGAAAGCAAATTAGCATTGATAGCACAGGCTCTCATTTATAAAATAATCCCCCCTCTTACATATTCATAGCATTGTAACAATTGATCATTTTTAAATTTCTCTAGAAATCAATCCAGATTAGGAAATTTGACTATCACAATACCTAGTTGTCACCAATCTGACTTTACCCACAGGAACAGAGCACTGCTTCATTACCTTTCTATCTTACATTGATCTTGTTTCATGGTGAGAATCAAACTCTAAGAATTCACAAACTCCAAGTGGTTCACACCTCCTAGAAAGGTTTCCTTGGGGAGCCATTTGTTCCATATTTAAGTTCCAGGAGCTCCCATAAGCCTCACAGAGGCAATGCTATACAGATGGGACTGAAAGACGAGGGAGGTAGCTCCCTAAAATAAATACAAAGGTAATTTAAATGTTTCCTAATAACTTCCACACTGCAGCGGGGAGATCAGGTAAAGAGGCCATCACTTTCACACTCACTATGCTAAGATGCAAGCGTATCAACCTTGTACCTGATAGAATCTAGCTACTCTAAATACCAAAGAGAATGGAACGGTGCCAGTGTGGAAGGTGGCAATAGCACCAAGGACTCAGACACATCTAGTTCCTACACTTCTGCATTCTGCTTCAAGAAATGAGGCCCACCTATAAGGGAGAAAAAAACAAAAACCTAAAACTGGGAAGACGAAAACGAGACATCCACAAGCAAAGAGGGATAGAGGCTGGTCACATGGAAACTCACTGCTGAAAAGCTGAGCAAGTTCAATGTCAGAAACAAAGGACAAAACAAAAGTTGAAATAAAAAGAACTGAAAAAGCAACACCATACTGATATTTAGAGTTCCATTTGGAAAAAAAAAAGAAATTAAGTAAAAGTAACTTGTTAGAAGGGAATGCTTTTCGTTGTTTCTTATGCTTCTTTCCTATAAGGCAAGGATATTAGCGTCTTTCCAGCCTCTTGCTGCCCCCTTCCTCACCACAGTCTGGGGGAGGACTGGCATACGTGCTTGGTAAATGCAGACAAGAGTTAGGGAACTTATTGTTCTGGATGGCCTGCCCCACTTTAGCACTGCCAAAATGGTGTGTGGGGAGACAGTCTGCCCAGTTCTGGGTTCAAGATCAAAGAGCTCACTAGAATTAACAGACCCAAAGCTCCTTCATTCAACCTGAACTCTACCAGAGGCAAAGGCTCACAGGGCACTCTTCCACACATAGGGCTACTTCTGGAGAGAATCAGGTTGTTAGCTTGTTCAAGATCCCTATCCTTCAACTTCCCCACTGCTTTTTCACCAGTAAATCTCCAGCCATCTCTTTCCCAAGCTCCTCCTACACTCTTGCCGCTGTCTTCTTGTCCCTATCAAAAACTACTTCCATTTGCTTCATTCACACCTACATGTAAATGACTGATTATAGTGTGCTAGCTCATCAGAATCCATCCCTTCAGATCACTCAGGATTCTTTAAGATACCAGACCCAGAAGACCTCAAAATAAACCTAACGTCCTTGTAGGAAATGCATAGCAATGGGGCAACCAGAAATAACAAGTTTACTTGAGAAAAGTTACTGATTTCACCCAATGTGCTTTTGTGGTGGGAATCTGGGACTATGCATTTCAAAGTGTATTTTTACGAAATAAGCAAATAATTGAGAAGGAGAAAGATTGTCAAAAATACATTTTTTTTCCTAGCTAACTTGTAGTCATTCTTTAAGACTGATTTTAAATGTTGCTCCATTGTTACGATCTGATTCTGTTAAGATTTTCCCACATGTGGCAAAGTTCTTCCTCAGCCATGCCTCCCACAAAGGTCACAGGGCTCTTCTCTCATTTTCCACATTGTCTTGGTTTGTCTGCATATCCACCTGCCCCATTAACTTATGATCTCTTCAAGGATGCAGGCAGTATCTTGTTGTCTATGCATTTTCAGCCTGATACCCAGAAGTTTATCATAAATGTTTGGGTTGTTGAATGGAATGTTACCAACTGGTCAGAGCTCAATGAGAAAGAAAAGAAGGTAGCTCACATGTCTTGAAAAAATTAATCTTTTCTTGGGAAAACAAGAAGTATCAAAGAAACTCTAGCAGTCAGAAAAAAAAAAAAACAGAAGAATGGAAAGAGAAGAAAAACTTAGCACAATAGAGGGGTGCATGACTGGCTCAGTCAGAAGAGCCTGTGACTCTTGATCCTCAGGTTCATAAGTTTGAGCCCCACATTAGGCATAGAGATTACTTAAATAAATAAATAAACCTAAAAAAATAAAAATAAAAAGTAGAATCTGCTTTAAAATAAAAAAAAGAACACAACAGAAATAACTTCAGAGGCAGATAAGATCGTGGTAGCCACATTTAGAAGTATCAAAGGGGATGGAATACTCAGAACTGTGACAGCAGAGAAGACAGCTCCCCATTGAGACAGAATGGAGAGTGGCAGGCACCAGGACAACAAGGCAGATGATTAGGACCGCTCTGACCTGAGAGCAAACAGCCATAGCCATGGACCTTAAGCAGTCCATCTACTTCTATCTAGGAAACTTGGCTGGAAAAACTGTTAACTCTCTTAAGCAGTACAGCCAAGGTCAAAGGCCTGTAGCCTTAAGCTAGAGAGCTAAAATCCCAAAGAGGAATTTTAATAAGTATGAAAGAATTTTTAAAAAATTAAGGGTCTTCCATTTAAGGATCTGGATCTTTTGATTAATAAAGAACAAAGACAAAACTGAATAAACACCCAAAAAGTCAAATGTTAATAACTTTTATATTATTCAGCCTTAAAAAGGAAAGAAATTCTGACACATGCATGAACCTTGAGGTCACTATGCTAAATGAAATAAGTCAGTCACAAAAAGACAAACACAGTATGATTCCACTTACATATCTAAAGTAGTCAAATTCATAGAAACAAAAAGTAAAATGGTGGTTGCCAGAGGCTGAGGTGAGGGGGTGTTATTGTTTAATGGGTATAGAGTTTTACAAGAGAAAAACATTCTGGAGATAGGTTGCACAACAATGTGAATATACTTAACACTACTGAACACTTAGAAATGGTTAAGATGATAAATTTTATGTTATGTACTTTTTACCCAATAAAAAATAAAAATAAATTTTCATATGAATAATTTTGTTATAAATCAATAATATCACAAATAATTGTTGTTCAATTGACTTTAATACACAGAGAAGAAAGAAACATTTCAATTATAATCCAAATCAGATTAATATATTGGAATCAATGGACTGTCTTAAATTTTCACAGAAGTAACAAATATTTCTCTTAAAAAAAAGTCAAAAGTCCAAACCTACAATCAGTATGCTTTTGGTTTATTTCATAGTTAAATCTTGAATTTGGTTTAAAATACACTAGGTAAAAACTCTCTGAAAATGGAAGTATTCACTGTTTTCCTACCCACCCCAAAAACTAGAGAAATTTTGCATTCTTCTACATTTCTCTCAGATTTTGTGCTTGGATTACTTTTTTTCTTTGGGCCTTTCAGAAGTGCCTGAAACCTATTTCTTAATACGTATGCTATGAGGGGGAAAAAAAACACATTTGTTTAATTGGAAATATTTAGGGGTGAGCAGAAAAATCTGCATTCCTGCTGACAATTTCTATACTAAGTTTGGCCCAGTGGGATTAGAAGTCTCTGAGATATTAAACCTTGGAAAGAAGAATTTGTAATGGAAAGGCTGAAAGAACTTAATTATAGCCAGTAGCACCACTTGAATGCTTTAAGCATACTCAAATGTGCTGCGTTATCATAAGATCTTCAAAAAAGAAAAAAAAAAAAGAATTGAGGGAAGTTATGGATGAGACATTACAGACATCACCAACGAAGCAGTTTCACCTCTGGGACATTTGGGTTGGTCAGACTAAACACAGAGGAACGTCTGCAGTGCTATTCAGGGAGCTAAGAGAGATGCCACACTTGTTTAGACTCCTGGGATCACTAAAGTCATTTTCAAATGACTTTAGTTAACTCCTCACAGGTATTTTGCTCAGGATACCTGCCTGTGTATCTTTGGTATCTAGATTGTAAGAATTAATTGAGTTTCTCTTCTTTTAAAATGGAGGGCACACATTGAAAGGTTTTTGTATTTATTGGCAAGAATACCATCCTCCTATAATATATCTTAGAGTTGCCCCTAGAATAGATCATTCCATGTCATGTTCCCTATTTCTTGCTTTTCCTCCCTTTCAGCAGTAAAGACTTACCCAATCCCCCTGACTCAGTGCCACTTCTGAGCTGAGAAACATAATGATCTGTTCACAGGAAAACACACAAGAACATTTCCTACCCACAACTCAGCTGAATAGAGGCCTCTGCAGGAAGGATCCATCTCCACCATATGCACACACATAGTGCTGGGGAACCAGTTCCTGTACCTGGCAAGAAGAAAATATCCTTCAAGTCCAATAATCCCTATATAAGACTATTCAGATATTACCTATTTTCTGAGAGGTGCTGTCATTCCCTTGACCTATCTAAATCCTGGAATCCAGTCCCTCATCTATCTTAATCACCTTTGTTGAAAGTTCTTTCTCACCTTGATTGACTTCATAACTATTGTTGCTTTAGATTTTTTTGTATCTAAGATCACAGACTTCCAGAGTCAGCTTGATTTCCTGGCCTCCAAACACACAGTGTGATTCTATTCCTTGATTGCCATCAATCTTATGACCCTTAATATGCCTTATTATTTTCCAAACCTTAGTCTAAACTCTTGAAGTGGCGCCTGGGTGGCTCAGCCGTTAGGCATCTGCCTTCGGCTCAGGTCATGATCCCAGGGTCCTGGGATCCAGCCCCACGTCGGGCTCCCTGCTCAGTGGAAAGCCTACTTCTCCCTCTCCCACTCCCCCTGCTTGTGTTCCCTCTCTCGCTGTGTCTCTCTCTGTCAAAAAAGAAATAAAATCTTTAAAAAATAAATAAACTCTTGAAAACTACTAAAACTTAATTTTCTGAAACCTGAACCCCCTCCCAACACACACCCAAATCTTTCCTATTCCTGCGTCTCTGCCTAACTCAGCCTTTTTCTTCTCTCATCCATTCCATGGAGCAAAACAACCCTTCTTGAATTTACCAGAATTGGGGGGAGGGGGGGAGTTGTAGATAAATCTTCCATGCTCCTAATTTCAAGTCAGAACTCCAAATCTGCAAAAGTAACATGATGAAGTCCAGATTAAAGTATTTTCTTCATCATTCAGATGAATTTCTGCAGTCAGCTGGGGTGAAATGATTAAAGTTGTAACCAGGAGCAGACTCCAGGCCATTTCTTGCTTGCCTGGGAAACCTTTTTAATGTAACAACTTCAGATCACTCTGTCCCTTGAGGCATCTCTCCTGCACCTATTAGACTATAAAGAACACCTTCAATAGGAATATCTACCTAAAAGACAACTGGAAAATAGAGGAAATTTTATAAAAAGCCAGCCTCTGTGCTGAAGGTCAAATAATCTAGAGTCTACCCTTAAAAAAAAGAAAGTCAGGTCACTCCCTTCTTAATATATATTATTTATTCATATATATTCATCTTTTTTTACTGTCAAATAGTGAGAACCTACCATGTGCCTACCACATTCTAGGCACTGGGGATGCATCACATGGAACTAGACAGGAGCCCTGCCCTCAAGGAGCAGATCTTCCCATGGCTATTTGACTGATTTGACTAGTTCTTTTTATTCTTTATCTTCTTTTATTGACCATATCAGGAGCAGCTGTGAAACCCATTTGTGCTTGTAGCTACTCTCATTTCTTTATTCATTTATTTATGGTCTCTCGTCATATCACAACTTCTAGGCTAAGCTTTTTTGTTTTTACTTTTAATATGCTTTTCCAAAATAAATCGCTCACTTTGAGGGAGTTTTAGCATCATAAAAGACACTTCAGTGGCCCTCCTTAAAGCTGTAAGTGCCCAGCTAGCTAAAGATAGCGTGTTGATATTGAACCACATCTACAAGTCTGATGTAAAATGATGTAATGGGGTTTCATTAAGGTCATCTTCCATTGGAGGGCATTAGTTTGCCTTTAAGACAAATCAAACCAAACCAAACAAACCACCACCACAATATAGAAAATATAGTAACTCTTATGCCACTTTCAGATTATCTGATCAAATCCCTCATCTAAACAACCTTTCCTTAGCATTTGAGCCTGCTTAACTTTCCCTACTCCTCCCTTCCCCCAACCTCACTCAGTGCAAGCTACAGAAATACACTCATTTTAGTACTAGCCTGGAGAGTCTAACAAAGGTAAGGATTCTGAAAAATGCAGACAACGCATTTTTAAATCAAATATGAGATTTTTTTTCATTGCCTGCTCTAAGGATTCTCTGTGATGTAGTTCTGCCTCTAACACAAAATATTTTACAAAAATTAAAATTTCTAAAGAATAACTTTAAAAAGAAGAGAGACTTCCTTCTCGTGTGTTTTGGGTTCCATGGCAACAGCACATTCAGGCTAATGAAGATGGGATTCATGTTTATTGAGAACTTTATAGATTCACTTCCAAAGTTTGCCATGGTTGTCTTATTTATCTTCATACAACCCTAGGGAGTAAGTATTATTAACCCTCTTCATATAGATGAGGAGACTGAGGGTTAAAAAAAAATCAGAGTAGATAAAATTAGTCTTAAGTTGGACCTTAATTAGTAACATTTTCCTCTCCTCTTTCCCTTCTCTATATGCCACTATGCCCTCCTTCACACATGTACACAAACACATACACCACAACATACAGTGTTATTCCAAGAGCTTAGGTTATCCACATGTCTACTAAAAAGTTAAGTTACTCTATAAGGAAATCACTCTGTTGTATTAAAACTGGCTGAACCAAAGACAAACCTGGAAATCTTAGAAATCATTATATTCTGAACTAACTCAAACATCTTTCTCTAGACGCCAAATCAGATTTCTAGCTGATTTTTCGTGATGAACTTCACACATGCACTGCTTAGGTGGAGTACAGGGAATAAAATACCAATATGTAGTTCTCTTCTGTTTCATATAGATCAAAGCAAAGCTTCCCCTGCCTCATAATTCCCGTGAAATTGGAATTCACCTCTCTCAGACTTAATATCTTTCTTTTTTCCCCACAGTGAAGACATGCTACCAGTCAGAAGACCCATGCAGAGGCTCAAAGCCTTGGTACTTTGTGCCTCAGGCCTCTCACTAAGAAAAGTGTAAGAACTTTATCTCCAATAGTTCCTGCCTTTTGTGACATCTCTCCTGGGTCTCTTCACCCCTAAATTCTTCATTTCTTTTCAGAATTTAGCAGAAAAGCACTTTTCCCTGCCTGTTTATCTCAATGTCTGTCTCTCACTGCTAGTATTTATTGCTTATCACCGTAAGTCTTTATTGAATGTAATCTGTTTGGGGATATAGTTGGCATGAAAGATGCTCCACCAAATGAAGTTGTAAAGTATTATACATAAATACTTAATTCCTAGATTTATTTATTATCATCATTACTTATTTACCACTATAGGCACATAGGACACCTTTGAAAGGAATAAATCTGGTCAGTTGCTCTCCCAAATTTTATCAGAATATTCCTTTATCAGAATATTTCCCAAATTGTATCAAAATATCTTATAAGATATAAATTAATGTCAATACATATTTATTAATGTTCTTCACATGACTAGCACACATGATAGTTTACAAAAAATTATACATCTATGGTATCTCATGTAATCTTTTTAATTATTTAATCTTCCCAGCTATCCAATGCTAAAACAGTTTTGGTTGCTATATGACCGTCCAGGAAAGTGAGACTCTGAAAGTTTGGAAGATATAGCAAAAGTCACATAAATAATGAGTTTCAGAGCTGGACTCAAACCTAGGTCTCCCATTCCAAGTACTAAGCATTTCTACCCCCCCTCCATGGCTGCCTATAGGATCAGCAGGATGAAAGGAAATCAAGCAAGGTCAGGGGAGAAACAAAATGGGCCTCATCATCTCCTCTGTGAAGCTTTCATAAGAGTGTATGGTTTGGTGTGGATTTATGTTTCATATTCAGCTAAATTAACTTAAATTTGTATTTAATTCAGGGTCATTGGAGCCTAAGTGTAAATTTGGGATTCCCCACACTGAATTTTTATTTGCCACAGTAGGCATGCTAGAAAGAGTGCAATTAGCCCTAATTAGTATACTAATTAGTATAACTAGTAAGTTCTTTTCTCTGTGTGCCCAAGAAATGCTGGAGATACCTAGGATACAATCATGTCATTAATTATGACATATGGAATGAGCCCATGTCATTAAGTGGACATAGGATTGGGACCCTTATCAAAGAGGGGTGTGCCAAGCAAAGGGGGATACAAGTCCATGTGGAATACAGAAATGGTGGTATTGGTTCATATAAGTAAAAATGCATACTTGGAAGTCTGATGGACTTTGGACTTACAATCAATTCCAACCATTTTATCCCATAAGTCCTCACTCCATGGTAGATAAAGAGAAATAGAGGCAAAAAATTCTATACAGTCATAGGCATTTTAGAGGATTCATGGAAGCATCCTGTTGGAATGGTAAACCCATAGCCTTCTGCAACTTCTTGTTTGTCTGTTTTCTGTATATCTCTCCTTATACAGGAGAGTCTTTAACATGGCAAACTACTTTTCCATTCTTCTCCAGGAATTCCTACACTAAATCCAGTCTCCCATCCTCATTCATTCTCTAAAAGGAATAGGAACACAAGTTCTAAATTTCCATAGGAAGTCTACTGAACAAACCAGAAGAGAGAATTCAGAACAATCCTTGCTCTTGTCACTGTGAGCTATGCAAACAATCTTTGCTTATATAATACTTTTCAATGTAATGATTTACAATGAAACTCCAGCTCTAGAAACTATCTTACCTCAAAAAGTCATCCCATATTGGGACACCTGGGTGGCTCAGTTGGTTGAACAGCTGACTCTTGGTTTTGGCTCAAGTCATGATCTCATGGGTCGTGAGATGGAGCACGGCATTGGGCTCCACTCTCAGCAGGGAGTCTGCTTGAAGATTCTCTTCCTCTGCCCCTCCCCCCACACACTCTCTCTCAAATAAATAAATAAATCTTTAAAAAAGAAAGTCATCCCATATTACCTCTTCCTAAAGGAGTGTTTCAGTGCAAACCCCAAAGGCTATGAACATGCTACTCCACAAAAGAAATAAATTAACTATTGAATCTTACACTGGCAGTCAATTCAGCACATTAAATCCCAGAAAAATACACTTCCTGGGAAATATGATTCATTTCATAATAAAATAGTCACCTTGAGCTGAAAAATAATTATACTTGAACTAAGCATAACAGACCAGATATATGCATTTTGGACAAGAAAAACAAAGTAAAAGTGGTAAGTAGAAAGCGTAATTTCTCAGTTCACATAGAAGCCATCAGAAAGAAAAATAAAGAAAGGGAAAATACGAATATAATAAATCATGTATGTGGACAAACAATGTAAATGTTTTTCATGTTTTCTATTCACATCAATGATTTTAGTTCTGCAATCAAAAAGAACTTAGGAAATATGTAGGTTCAAAATTGGGTACCAAAATAATTAACTGATTCTTGATTGGTAAAAATTAAGCTATTATTAGCTATAGCTATAGCTATATATATATATATATATATAGCTATATGTGAGACCATGTGATATATTAATCCACAAGCCATTAATAGAGTTAGCAATAGTTTAATTTACCAAATTTACTTATATCCCTAAAACAGTAACTCTATGATTTTATATCTTAAAATTTATAAGTAATTTGTTAGTTGAAAAAATAGAAATTATTTCCTTCTATTTCAAGATTATAGATCAATAGCTTTTTAAAGAAAATATTTTATAAAATATAATTTTCAAAATCAAAAAAGAATCCTCATTTAGCCATGATATCTCTCTACAGTTTCTCCTTTGAGCTTTTTTTATTGTCAATAACAGCTAAATTTTTCAAAATTTAATTCTACATAGCCAGAATGGTTTGACCATTATAACCCTACTAACTGGCTTACATCTAATGTCTACTGTTTGTGTTTATTAAATTAATGTGGCTTAATAACTGATCTGATTTGGGTTTATTCAAACAAACTGAACTGAAAATAACTGTATGAATTCAACTAATTTGGACATATTTTAGGTTTAATCAAATAGCAAGCAATCAATAGTCAAATCTGGCTTAAAGTATACCCTGAAAGAAAGACAAATAGGTCTCTGTGGTGGAATCAATTTTGGTGCCCTAACTAGATCCCCTTTACTGGGACAATACATCCATCTCTCCAAGATACCAACCAGTGACTTAATGGCAAATTGTTTGCATCAGATTTTCCAACTTGGAAAGGGGAGAGAGGCTTTCTGATCAGGATTAACACACACAGTATAGATTTGCCTTTCTTGCCACAGGTTCTCAGCAGGTACTACTTGTCCAAGGGTTCACAGAGTGTCTGATCTAGAGTCATAGAATTCTGCACATTATCATTCCTGATTGAGAGATCCACTTTATGGCCAAGAAGGTAGGGCATGAGCATGTTTGTATGGGGTACACAGTCCTACCACTTTCTATACTATCAAGAAGCTATTGTCCAAATAGAGTGATGAAACAGCCTCTTAAAGATACAACTGAGACATCAGGTCAAAGATGATGCTGTGAGAGTAGGTGCTATCCTGCAAGATTTGGTAAATTCCTTAAATCCAGGGCATCACTTGGTGTTGTGTCCCCAGTAAATAAAATACATAGGTCCACATATTAAATAGTAGAAATGTAGGAGTAACCCCACTCACCATCACTTCTAGTGACTCCCTGGAGGAATTTGTGCTTCCCATCCCTATATGTTATGGTCTCTGAGTCTAGAGGTCCTGAATGCAAGATGGAGAGCACTCCTATCCATAGTAGGAAGAACCAAGAACACAAGAACACAGTAAATCTTCAACTAAACTCAAAGCAATGGCTGCCACTAACCACATTGGGCTCCTTATGTCAGTAGTCTAGCAGGTACAAAAAGGAGCTACCAAGAAAATCAACCCTCATCATCATGAGGAAGAAATACTACCTAATAAAGAGGGATATATAATAATTATGTCCGACACATCTGCTGGGGTATCTCTTGGCACATCCATGCCCATTTGTGACTGTAAATGGGCAAGGAGAGCAACTCTAGTTTCAAAAAGGCATGGTAACCAGAAACCTAGGCTCCTCAGAGATGACATCTGCATCAACCCAGAAGGCAAGTCCCCTAGACAAGCCAGAAGTGCTAGCTAAGGGTGAGGGGAATCAGAAATGTGTGGCAGAGGAAGGAGAAAATGAGTATTAAATAGGACATTGATACCAATCACAGTAGCAGGGGCTGTCATTTATCTCACCAACCCTCCTCTTTTGTTTCTCCAGGAATAGTGACCACAAGATCTGTATGGTTGGAGTACATTTAATGTGAGAAGCAAGTGGACCTAAGCAGTGCAAGGGGTAGCCTATGATAAATGCTGGTTTGATGCCCTACACAGATCCTCTTAACAAGAGCAGGGCACTCATCTCCCAGCTGCTGTGAGTGTTGGCTGCCAAGGGGTTGGTTCATAGCTATGCATCCTCTTCTCCAAAAAGTACCCTCTACTAATAGGAACTGCTTTATCAGGGAAAGTCTACACTCTACCTATCTTCCACCCCCACATACAGCCAACAACCTATGACTGGCTGAAAGCAGGGCACTAAATACTGCTACCCTTGCCTCAAAGGGAAACAGCTCACTAGCCCACCCCTGTGGATCAAACTAAGGCTAGATTTTGACTTGAGACCACACCATTGCTCAGGTCTTTCTTCTTCCCCCATCTTGCTTCACTCTTAGCCACATGGGTTTTTTTGCAAAACACTTCTTCAATAAATCATGTGCCATGATTATCAAAGGCTTTGCTCCTAAGGAATTAGAACTAAAAAAAAAATCTCAAACTTTATCATTTATAAGAATCAACAGAAGAGTTTGTTTTAAATGCACATTCTTTGGCCCTACTTCTAGAAAAGTAAATTTAATAGGTGTTTGGTGAGCCTACAGACCACACTGAGATGCACTGGACTAGACCATCAGCATATACTATGCACAAAGGAAAGCCAGAACCACCAATGACACAGCAATATTCTCAATCAATGCACCTGAGAACAAATTTCTCTACAGTTACTCTCAAGGCTTTGATTTTCCAACATAACAAACCTCTAACCTCAACTTTGTGATACGGCTTTCACTCCACTCATGTTTACAACTTCAAAATGTTAATAAAACATGGTAAGTGCAAAAGTCAAAATAAAGTAGAAGAGGTAGCAAGTAAGTAATGGACTGCACATTCTTAATTTAAATCATATATATTTATTCTCTCACTCGGTAACTGAATACTAACCAAATGAATTTGTAACATATTCCACTCTAGTTTTATTAGGATTTGTGCTGTATGTGTAATGTAAAAACAAAGAAAATATATTGCAACATCAACTTATATTATTCATGCTTATAAAGTTCTGTGTATCTACCCATGCGGTTGGGAAGATGCATTAGGAGTCGATTACAATAACAAGAAAAGGTTATTTGAGTCAAATCAAAACAATAAATGGGGAAGAGAAAAATTGTAAAATATTTGTTTTACTCTTTCCTCCAGTGACACATAAAACATTATCTCCTTCTCTAAGCGATTATGAACATTTCTATTCTGTCATATGGCATAAAGTGGAGATTTGTTTAAAATCATTTATGTTGGGAAAGTTACACAAGCCTCTTTGCACTTCAGAGAAAGTATATTTTTGATCACCTCAATTGTTAAAAACTCACAGTTCTTATTTATAGGAATACTCAGACAGATGGAAATAATAAAAACTGCTTTAAACAACCTCTAACTAATTTGTCACATTTCCACAATTTCCATTTTCTCTGTAAAATATACCAGCAGTTGCCAACAGGATGCAGAACACTCTTGAATGTTAGGCTACTCTCCACTGTGCCCACCCATTTCCTCTCTTCCAGGTGGGCAGTACAATCCATCAAGAGTCAGCTGTGTTTATTCACAAACTTGCCTATGATCCCACTTACTATTATATTATTTAATTTTGCTAAAGATTTCATAAATCTATGAAATATGAGTTCTAAAACAAGTAAACATTTCCTTAAAAACTAAGATGAATACTTTGGAGAGACTTGATAATGTAGACTTGCTTTAAAAATTGCTCTCAAATTACAGAGAACTATAAAAAAAAGAGAAAAGTAGTAAGATTAAGAGAATTTTGTATTCCCTCAAATTATTTTACAGGAATCTGGATCTCTTTTGCTCCACTTTAAGGAGTCCCAAGGGATGCCTGGGGAGCTCAGTTGGCTAAGCCTGTCCCTTCGGCTCAGGTCATGATCCCAGATCAAGTCCCATATCGGGCTCCTTGCTCAGTAGGGAGCCTGCTTCTCCCTCTGCCTGCTGCTCCCCCTGCTTGTGCTCTCTCTCTCCCTCTCACTCTCTGACAAATAAAATCTTTAAAAAAAAAGTTTAAAAAAAGTTTAAAAAAATAAAATAAAGAGTCCCAAACTGGAAATCAATTGTCACTGATTTCCAAAATGACAGATCTAAAATGACTATGGTGTACACAAGAAATGCCAGGACTTCCAATCAGATCCATACACCAAACACAGACCTTGGCCTTTGTTGCAGTGGCTAATAAACTCACATGTATACAAGTCTATGGATGGAGATTTAGTCAACTTTTCATAATGTTTTACTTTAAGTGATTTTAATTAACTGACAAATGATCAGTGCCAATCACATCTCCATCAAAAATTTCTACCGTATCAGGTGGTCCTGGTGACAGGAACAGACAAAATGAGAAGTCACAGGACTTTTTAAATCTTTCTATAAAAAAAGAAAATAAGTCAAAATAAAGAAATATATTCATGGCATTTTTTTTAAAGATTTTATTTATTTGAGAGAGAGAGAGAGCACACATGTGCATAAGTGGGGGGGACAGAGGGAGCAGGAGAAGCAGACTCCCTGCTGAGCGAGGAGCCCAACACAGCCCAACACAGGACCCCGGGATCATGACCTGAGCCCAAGGCAGACGCTTAACCAACTGAGCCACCCAGGCGCCCCATGGCATTTCTTTTACAGTAAGCTATCGAACTACATAGGAGACAAAGGAAAAACTGAACCTTGGTAGAAATGAAACCAGTCAAAAAGTTAACATTCCTTGTAAAATGCATTAAGGCACATGATTAGAAGATTGTTTCCTTTTAAAATGCAAACATCCTGTTTAGGAGCCAAAGTTTGTGAGGAAAAGCAAGCACACCTCCTCACTACAAAGGCAGGTATGTCATTCAGATCCGTAGTCTAGGTTTGTAGGTCCAAACCAGGTCTGTAATTTTCTTGTACTTGCTTCAGATCCTTTTAGTTCTCTGTAAATAAACATTACAGAGTTGAAGCCCCCTTTTCTCTCTAGAGGTAACCACTTTCTTGAAGTTGAAATGTACCACCTCCATTATTTTATATTATATATAAAATGTTATTTTGTATTATTTAACAGCACTATAGATAGTATTATTTTGTTTTAAACTTTGCGTACATGATATCATGATGTACCTATCACTTTGTGATATTTTTATTCAATGATATTTTCAATATTTATCCATGTTAATATAAACATATATTAATGAGTATCACTTATTTCAAAAACACTGTATTGCATCACAGTTTATCCACACATCTGTTAGTAGATATTTAAGTAATTTTCAAATTTTAGCTGTTAAAAACAATGCTGAAACAAACAGCATTGCACACACATTCAAACATTTATTTAATTCAGAATCCCAAACTTCATCTTAGTCTTTCTCAATCACGATCTCCAGGGAGAAGATTGGGAAGATGTATGTTTAATAAGTTCCCTCACCCACCCACTCTGAGTGATTCTTATCCTCAGGGAAGTTTAGGGGAAAACACTCTAGACTAATAGCATTACATGTAGAAGTAAAAATACTGAGTCATAGTAATGCCCATCTTCCATTTTACAAGATATTGTAAAATTACACTTCAAAGTAGAAGTTGTAATTTACATGCCCACAAACTGGATATGATTCTAATTTCCCCACAGCTTTGTCAACATTTGGCATTGTCACAGTTTAGGTCTTTACCACTCCGGTGGATGTAAAATAGTACTCTGCTGTTGTTTTAATTTGCAGTTTGCTTTCTGGTTACCTGTAAAATTGAGAAGACTTTTACCTATAAATAACTGGCCATCGGAATTTCCTCCTTGTGAATTGTTTGCCTGTTTTAGGAAGTTGTTTTTCTCTTATTGATTTGTAAGAATATATACATTCTGGATACAAAAGTTGAATATTACAAAGCTTAATGAAACAAAATTTAAAATCTTTTGCCCACCCATCCAATTCATGAATTTTTCTCCCGAGAATCAATCATTTTATATCCTTTTAGTAGTTTTTCCAAAATATATCCATTTTTCTAAATAATATGATTACATATTTTTTGATTTATTAGTTCTAGATATTATTTTTATTTACTTCCTATATGGAAGGTAAAGGTTAAGCATTCTTACATCATTACCTCATCCCCCCAATAAATCATAACTCAGTTTTTTATTAAAATATTATAACTTAGAATATTATGACTATATAAATATTGGTCATTGCTGAGATCATTACTATTATTATATTTCCTTTCTTTGCATAACTTTTGTTCTTCCTGGAATAAGTAATTACCTTACTTCTTCTTCTTTCCTTTCATTAATTCTCTCTAGATTTTCCAACCTCTCTCAATCCTATTTTCTATATAAATATGTCAAGTTATCTTCCCTTTCTTCTAAAACCCTCTGTCCACCTGCTCCAATTTGGGCTGCTTATTCTCTGAACCGGATGCTTAGCTCTTGGTCTGGGACCTCTTACTTTACCCTGAGAAATTGCCTTCACCTCTCCCCTGTGTGAGATCCCATTTCCTAGATTTCATCTTCTTCTTTCTTGGTTTATTCCATTATTTCAGCAGAGTACATCCTCCCATAACTTCCTGAGACATTTATGACACCTTACAGTCTTAAAATATGTTTATTCTATCTCTGTTTTAGTTTTATTTAGTTTTATTTTTTTATTTAGTTTTATTTCTTGGGATATATTTTAAATATTATTTTATAAATATTTAAATATATGTTATTTATATTTCCAACTTCCTGGGAAGATGGCAGAGTGGGAGGATCCTAAACTCAACTCATCCCATGGATACACCTAGATAAAAGCCACACCAGTGTAAATAACACAGAAAAGACCCAAAGACTGGCCTAATAGACTCTCCACAGCTAAATGTACAGAAGAGGCCACATTGAAGAGGGTAGGAAAGGCAGAGACATGCTTAGCAGCCAAAGGGACATGTAGACTGTCCACTGGAGGGAGGAATGAACACCATGAGTGTGGAGAGGAGAGAGAAACAGATCCTTATACCAGGAAACCCTGGCATGGGGAACCACATGGGGAAGACAAATCCCCATAACATGTGGCTTTTAAAACTAGAGAGGCCTAACAATCAGTGAGGCTTAACACCTGGAACTTTACAAAAAGCAGTGGCCTGGCTCTGGGAGAGCCAGGTGGGTGCAGTCACTGCCCTAAAAAGACAGCACAACAAACAGACCCACTGAGAGACAACATAGAAGCAGCAGTTTGAAAAATGCCTGGGGTATATGGGAAAGAGATTTATTTGCTAATCTCAAAGCATGTGCTGGAGAGGCAAGGAACATTGGGAGACTTCTCCTAAAACAAAAGAGCTGTCAGGTGCCATTTCCCTTTCCCGCCCCCCATCCTGGATACACGGACACCTGTGAGAACCAGTGCAGTGTAAACACTCTTCACCTAGCTTGCTAGCAGCTGGACCCCACATTCTCCTATGGAAACACCCCCTCCACCTGGCCAGGCTGGCAGGAGTCTGCCCAGCAGCTGTAAGTCCCTTCCCACAGCTTGCAGCCTGCCATTGCATTCTCCTGTGGACCTGTCTCCTCTAATATGCCCTTGGCAGAGCCCATCTAAAGCCAGACTACAAACCTCACAGAGGGCAAGTAGCCCTGACAGGGGCCAGAACTACTCCAAAGTGACTCCTGCCCCAGAGAGAGGGAAAGATAACCACACACACACACACGTCCAACTGTGGCCCCAGCAGTGGGCTGGGGGCAGAAATCTAGTCTGACCACAGGCCCTGCCCACCAATGAAAGCTTCTCAGGGGATAACACAGGGAAAGCACCCTACAGTTCAGTGCTACTGCAGCTATGGCAAACACTTGGTTTGACTCAACTCAAACCAAAGGTAGCCTCAGACTAACACACTAACAACACAGTGACCAAACCCTGCTCACAACAGGAATAGAGAAGAGAGCCATTGCAGACGACTAGACTGAAGGCAAATGCTGCTCAGCCATGACTGTAGGAAGCACAGAGCACACACAGGAAACACCTCTGAACAGTCAGGTTCTGGTGAAGAGAGGACATTTGCACTTCAGGGCACTGCAGGGCATCTTCTTCATGAGTCTACTACTTTCAGAAACAGGAGATGTAGCTGACTTTCCTAATACATAGGAAAGATACAGGGAGTTAGACAAGATGAGGAGACAGAGGACTATGTTCCAAAGGAAAGAATGGGACAAAATCATAGCAATAGAACTAAAAAAGACAGAGATAAGGAATATACCTGATAGAAAATTTAAAGTAATGGTCATAAAGATATTCACTGGATTTGAGAAAAGGATGAGACCCTCAACAAAGAGATAGGAAAAAAAAAAAAAAAAAAGAACCAGAGATGAAGAACTCAATAATTGAAATTAAAAACACACTAGATGGAATAGATGTAGACTAGAGGAAGCAGAAGAACAGATCAGGGGACCTGGAGTATAGAGTAATGGAAAGCAATCACACTGAACAAGAGTGACAAAAAATAAGAAAAGATGAAAAAAGACTGAGGGAACACAGCAACACCATTAAGCGCAATAACATTTGCATTAGAGGGATCCCAGAAAAAGAAGAAGGGGCAGAAGATTCATTTGAAGAAATAATAGCTGAAAGTTTCCCAAATCTGGGAAAGAAAACAGAAATCCAGATCAAGAAGGCACAGAGAGCCCCCAACAAAATCAACCTGAGGAAGTCCCCACCAAGACATAATAATTAAAATGCAAAAAGTAGTGATAACGACAATCAAGAAATGGGCAGAAGACATGAACAGACATTTCTGCAAAGAAGACATCCAAATGGCCAACAGGCACATGAAAAAGTGCTCAACATCACTCGGCATCAGGGAAATACAAATCAAAATGACAATGAGATACCACCTCACACCAGTCGGAAAGGCTAAAATTAACAAGTCAGGAAACGACAGATGTTGGCGACGATGTGGAGAAAGGGGAACCCTCCTACACTGTTGGTGGGAATGCAAGCTGGTGCAGCCACTCTGGAAAACAGTATAGAGGTTCCTCAAAAAGTTAAAAATAGAGCTACCCTATGACCCAGCAATTACACTACTGGGTATTTACCCCAAAGTTACAAATGTAGTCATCCAAAGGGGCACATGCACCCCAATGTTTATAGCAGCAATGTCCACAATAGCCAAACTATGGAAAGAGCCTAGATGTCCATCAACAGATGAATGGATAAAGAAGATGTGGTGTGTATATATATATATACCTATCAATAATTTACTTTGAGGGTGCCTGGGTGGCTCAATTGGTTAAGCATCCAACTTGATCTCAGCTCAGGTCTTGATCTCAGGGTTGTGAGTTTGGGCCCCACACCCACTATGAAGCCTACATTAAAAATAATAATAGTAAGGGGGAAAAGATGGCAGAGGAGTAGGGGATCCTAATCCAACTGGTCCCTGGAACTGAGCTGGATATCTACCAGACCACTCCAAACACCCATGAAATCAGCCTGAGATGTAAGAAGATAGATCTGGATCTCTACAAACAGAATATTGCAGGCATTTGGTTTCAAGGTATGAAGCAGGGAGCCGTGATTCCATGGGCAGATATCGGAGGATAAACGGCAGGGGGAAGGAGACAGCCATCGGGATCCTACACCGAGGGTGAGCAATAGCCTCCCGCGCCGGGGACAGAGCACAGACTTGCAGACCGGTAGCGACAGGGAAAGGACTTCAGGGCAGCCCCCTGGACCTGAAACCTGGAATGGCAGGGCCGCACCTGTGAACTGGGGGCGGCTGGCAGTTTTAGAAGCATGAAGGGCAGAGCCGTGCCCCCGTGCCCTGACCTGGAGATGAGGACTAGGAGCGCTGCTGAGGGGCACACAACCCAGGACTGCAGTTTATAGCAGCACAGACAGAAACAGAGATAGTGTGGCCTGGAGAGCTCAATGAAGAACAGACTGCAATCTCTCTGCTCTGAGGCAGAGGGTTGGAAATGGTCTCTCCTGCTCTGACTTCCGGAAGAGATGCGGAAAGCCACCAGGGAAAGCCACCAGAGAACAAAAGCCCCAGAAAAATGGTTTTCACTGAGGCCATCCCCTGCCACAGGGGGCAGGACAACTCTGCCCAAACAGGGTTGCCTGAGTAACAGCGCTGCAGGCCCCTCCCCCAGAAGACAGGCTGGGAAAACAAGAGGCCTCAACCCTAAGGTCCCTAGAAAACAGGTGCATCTTGCTTGGGTTGTGGTCAATAATTTGGACCCCACCCCTCAACAGAATGACTAGGAGGAAGAACCCCCAAAATAAGAAAGACTCAGAGACTATGACTTATGCCACAGATTTACAAATGGATTCAGATATAACCAAGATGTCGGAGATGGAATTCAAGCTAGAAATTGTGAAGACGGTAGCTAGAATGGAGAAATCAATTAATGACAACATAGAGTCTCTAAGGGCAGAAATGAAAGCTGAATTGGCAGAACTTAAAAATGCTATCAATGAGATCCAATCTATCTAGATAATCTAACAGTTAGGGTAAGCGAAGCAGAAGAACAAATTAGTGACCTAGAATACCAATTAATAGATAAAAAGGGAAGAGAGGAGACCAGGGAAAAACAACTCAGAATCCATGAAAATAGAATCAGAGAAATAAATGACACCATGAAACGTTCCAATGTCAGAATTATTGGAATCCCTGAGGGGGTGGAGAGAGAGAGAGGACCAGAAGATATATTTGAGCAAATCATAGCTGAGAACTTCCCTAATCTGGGGAATAAAACAAACATTCGTGTCCTAGAGGCAGAGAGGACCCCTTCCAAGATCAAGGAAAATAGGCCAACACCCTGGCATGTAATAGTAAAACTCTCAAATCTTAGAACCAAGGAAATCATCTTAACGGCAGTTAGGGGGAAGAGATTCCTTACGTACAGAGGGAAGAACATCAGAATAACATCAGACCTATCCACAGAGACCTGGCAAACCAGAAAGGCCTGGCAAGACATATTCAGTGTACTAAACAAGAAGAACATGCAGCCAAGAATACTTTATCTGGCAAGGCTGTCATTTAAGGTCTTCACAGGCATCATGATGACAATTAATTCATATCTTTCAATAATCACTCTCAAAATGAATGGCCTAAATGCTCCAATAAAATGGCACAGGGTTGCAGATAGGATAAAAAGGCAGGACCCATCCATATGCTGTCTACAAGAGACTAATTTTGAACCTAAAGACACATCCAGACTGAAAGTGAAGGGATAGAGATCCATCTTCCATGCCAACAGACTTCAAAAGAAAGCTGGGGTAGCAATTCTTATAT
>NC_138371.1:149920215-150114087 GCF_054177405.1 Leptonychotes weddellii
TATGACCCAGCAATTTCACTACTGGGTATTTACCCCAAAGACACAGTTGTAGTGAAAAGAAGGGCCATATGCACGCCAATGTTCATAGCAGCAATGTCCACAATAGCCAAACTGTGGAAAGAGCCGAGATGCCCTTCAACAGATGAATGGATAAAGAAAATGCGGTCCATATATACAACGGAATATTACTCAGCCATCAGAAAGGATGAATACCCAACTTTTACATCAACATGGATGGGACTGGAGATTACACTAAGTGAACTAAGTCAAGCAGAGACAGTCAATTATCATATGGTTTCACTTATTTGTGGAACATAAAGAATAGCATGGAGGGCATTAGGAGAAGGGAAAAATGAAGGGGGGGAATCGGAGGGAGAGATGAACCATGAGAGACTATGGACTCTGAGAAACAAACTGAGGGTTTTAGAGGGAAGGGGGGTGGAGGGATGGGTTAACCCAGTGATGGGTATTAAGGAGGGCACGTACTGCATGGAGCACTGGGTGTTATAGAAAACAATGAATCGTGGATCACTACATCAAAAACTAATGATATATTGTATGGTGACTAACATAACATAATAAAATAAAATAAAATAAAAATAGTAGTAATAATAATAATAATTATTATTACTTTGAAAGTAAATGGACTAAATGCTCCAATCAAAAGACATAGGGTGATGGAATGGATAAAGAAGCAAGACCTATCTATATGCCTAAAAGAGATATATTTCAGATCTAAAGACATATGCAGATTGAAAGTCAAGGGATGGAAAAGTATTTATCATGCAAATGGAATTGAAAAAAAGCTCAGGTAGCAATACTTATATCAGAAAAAAATAGATTTTTAAAACAAAGACTGTAACAAGAAACAAAGAAAGACACTATATAATCATAAAGAGAACAATACAACAAGAAGATACAACAATTGTAAATATATCCAACATGGGAGCACCCAAATACATAAGGGAGCTAATAAGAACAAACATAAAGGAAGTAACTGCTAGTAATACTTATAATAGTAGGAGACTTTAAAACCCCACCTACATCAATGGATAGATCATCCAAACAGAAAATCAATAAGGAAAGAGTGACTTTGAATAATACATTGGACCAAATGGATCTAACAGATATATTCAGAACACTTGATCCTACAACTGCAGAAAACAAATTCTTTTCAAGTGCACGTGGAACATTTTCCAGATCACATATAAGGCCACAAAACAAGTCTCAACAAATTCAAAAAGATTGAAGTCATACCATGTACCTTTATGACCACAACACTATGAAACTGGAAATCAATCACAAAAAATAATAATAATAATAAAAATAAAATGTCTGCAAAGAACACAAATACATAGAAGTTAAATAACATGCTACTAAACAATGAATGAGTCAACCAAGAAATCAAAAAGGAAATTAAAAAATACATGAACATAAATGAAAATGAAAACACAATCCAAAATCTTCAGGATGCAGCAAAAGCTGTTCTAAGAGGGAAGTTTGTAGCAATACAAGCCTACTTCAAGAAGCAAGAAAAATCTCAAATAAACAACCTAACCTACACTTAAAGGAGCTAGAAAAAGAACAAACAAAACCCAAAATTAGCAGAAGGAAAGAAATAAGAAAGATTAGAGCAGAAATAAATGATATAGAAACTAAAAAAACAAACAAACAAAAAACACACAAAAAACCAATAGAACAAAACAATGGAACCAGGATCTGGTACTTTGAAAATATCAACAAAACTGATAAACCTTTAGCCAGACTCATTTAAAAAAAGGGACTCAAATAAACAAAATCAGAAATCAGTGAGGCAAAATAACCAATACCAGAGATATACAAAGGATTATAACAGAATATTTTGAAAAATTATATTCCAACAAATTTGACAACCTAGAAGAAATGGATAAATTCCTAGAAACATAAAACCTCCCAAAACTAAACCAGAAAGAAATAGAAAATTTGAATAAACTGATTACCCAGCAATGAAACTGATTCATTAATAAAAATAAAAACCACCCTACAAACAAAAGTCCAGGACCAGATAGCTTCACAGATGAATTCTACCAAATATTTAAAGAAGAGTTAATATCTATTCTTCTCAAACAATTCCAAAAAAATAGAAGAGGAAGGAAACCTTCCAAATTCATTTTATGAGGCCAGCATTACTCTGATACCAAAACCAGAAAAAGACACTACAAAAAAAGGGAACTAAAGGTCAACATCTCTGATGAGCATAGAAGCAAAAATCCTCAATGAAATGTTAACAAAACAAATCAAACAACACATTTTAAGAATCATTTACCATAAACAAGCAGGATATATTCCTGGAATTCAAGGTGGTTCAGTATTTTCCAATCAATCAATTTGATACAACACATCAACAAGAGAAAGGATAAAAACCATATGATCATTGCAATAGATGCAGAAAAAGCATTTGACAAAGTACAACATCCATTCGTGATAAAAACCCTCAACAAAGTAGGCTTAAGGGAAAATACCTCAACATAACAAAAACCATATATAAAAACCCCACAGCTAACATCATACTCAATGGTGAAAAACTGAGAGCCTTTCTCTTAAGGTCAGGAATAAGACAAGGATGTCCATTCTCACCACTTTCATTCAACATAGTATTAGAAGTCCTAGCCACAGCAATCAGAAAAGAAAAAAATAAATAAAAGGCATTAAAATTGGTAAGGAAGAAGTAAAATTTTCACTACTTGCAGATGACATGATACTATGTATAGAAAACCCTAAAGACCCCACCAAAAAACTACTAGAACTGATAAATGAATTCAGGTTGGAGGATACAAAATCAATATACAGAAATCCATTGCATTTCTATACACTAATAATGAAGTAGCAGAAAGAGAAATTAAGAGAACAATCCCATTTACAATTACACCAAAAATAATAAGATACCTAGCAATAAACCAAACCAAAGAGGTGAAAGATCTGTACTCTGAAAACTATAAAACATTGATCAAAGAAATTGAAGATGACACAAACAAATGGAAAGATATTCCATGCTCGTGGATTGGGAAAACAAATATTGTTAAAATGTCCATACTACCCAATGCAATCTACAGATTTAATGCAGTCCCTTTCAAAATACCAACATCATTTTTCACAGAACCAGAATAAATCATCCTAAAATTTGTATGGAACCACAAAAGATCTCAGATAGCCAAAGCAGTCTTGAAAAAGAAGAACAAAGCTGGAGGTATCACAATCCCAGATTTCAAGTTATACTACAAAGCTATAGTAATCAAAACAGCATGGTATTGGCACAAAAATAGACACACAGATCAACAGAAGAGAATAGAGAGCTGAGAAATAAACCCATGATTATATGGTCAATTAACCTTTGACAAAGAAGGCAAGACAATGCAATGGGAGAAAAGTCTCTTCAACAAATGGTGTGGAAAACTAGACAGCTACATGTGAAAGAAAGAAACTGGACCACCTTTTCACACCAAACACAAAAATAAACTCAAAATGGATTAAAGACCTAAATATGAGACCTGAAACCATAAAAATCCTGGAAAAGAGCACAGGCAATAATTTCTCTGACATTGGCCATAGGAACATTTTTCTAGATATATCTCCTGAGGCAAGGGAAACAAAAGCAAAAACTACTGGGACTATACCAAGATAAAAAGCTTCTGCAAAGCAAAGGAAACAATCAACAAACTAAAAGATGACCTAATGAATGGGAGATTTTTGCAAATGACATATCCAATAAAGGGTTAGTAACCAGAATACATAAAGAACTTATATAACTCAACACCAAAAAAAACAAATAATCCAATTTAAAAATGGGTAGAAGATACATTTCTCCAAAGAAAGATACAGATGGCCAACAGATGTATGAAAAGATGATCAACAACACTAATCATCAGGGAAATGCAAATCAGAACCACAACTGGATATCACTTCACACCTGTCAAAATGACTGAAATAAAAAACATAAGAAACAAATGTTGGCAAGGATGTGAAAGAAAGGAACCCTTGTGTATTGTTGATGGGAATGCGAGCAGGTGCAACCACTGTGGAAAACAGTATGGAGGTACATCAATAAATTAAATATTATCCAGTGATTCCACTACTGGGTATTTACCCAAAGAATATGAAAGCATTCATTTGAAAAGATATATGCACCGCTACATTTATTGTAGCATTATTTACAATAGCCAAATTATAGAAGCAACCCAAGCGTCCATTGATAGATTAATGGATAAAGAAGTGTGTATATGTGTGTGTGTGTGTGCATGTATGTGTGTGTATATATATATATATATGTATTACTCAGTATATATATACATATATGTATATATTACTCAGCTATAAAAAACAATGAAATCTTGCCATGTTCAACTACGTGGATGATGGATCTAGAGGGTATAATGCTAATGAAATAAATCAGTCAGAGAAAGACAAATACCATATGATTTCACTCATATGTGGAATTTAAGAAAGAAAACAAAGGAACAAAAAAAAAATGAGACAAAACAAAAACAAAATAAAACAGACTTAACTATAGAGAACTAATGTTTACTTGAGGGGAAGTGGTGGGGAGATGAGTGAAATAGGTGAAGGGGATTAAGAGTACACTTATTATGATGAGCACTGAGTAATGTAAAGAATTGTGTAATCACTATATTGTTCACCTGAAACAATACAACACTGTATATTAACTATAGTGGAATTAAAATAAAAAATAAAGTAAAATAAAATTTCCAAGAGCTTTTTCTTGTTCCTTGTTCCTTTTGTAGCGTTCTGTTCATGTTTCATGAATGCAACATCTCCTCATCTTTCTGATGATAGAATGCTTTCTTATGCATCCTGCATTACATCTCCAAATTATTGTTTTCATTATGTTTCACTGTTTATGTCTATCTCATGTCCTTTCCCCAAACATGTGATGAGGATTGATTGTATATTCATATTTAAAAGTGAATTACTTTCTAATAATTTAGTAACTTTAAAATTAATTTTTAGCTCATTGGAAGCTTTGTGTAAGTGGACAAGAGTCACTGTAAGTTCACATTGTAGAGTAATTTTATTTAGGAGAACAACATACATTAATGTCTGTAAATGTTTTCTTTGTTATTGTTTAGTTTGTCCAGAGGTATAAAAGCCTGGCTTCCAATAGGGTAGATACAGACCAGGGAGGTTGGGATGGGATGTCTCTCAATTTAGCTAGTAGAATTTAATTTAACTACCCTGCTTTCAACAAGAAGCCTCAACATGACCCTTTGTTGTACCAGAGACTGAATCCAGTCTGGAACAATTTCTCTGGAGAATAAATCTCCTGTCTCTTCCAGGTCTCAGGAATGGACATCAGGCAAAGTGGGATGAGACTGGGAACCAGGGGTATATAGACTCCATGTATAGACTCTGAACCAAGTCTTGTGTTCTCAGCGCCATTCCATCACCCCTCCCAGTCCCAAGTGCCTCTCCTTCCTGAGTCCTTCTGGGGTTCTGTGAAGGGAATCATCCTCTTTCTTTGTGTCAGCCTCCTCTCCAGGCTCTTGGGATTCAGTTTTCTCTACTCTCCTAAATCATCTACATCTCATTCACTGGTTTTCCATTTTCTAAAAATATGAAATTATCTCTTGTCCTCAGCCATTACCTTGCCTTGTCCCTATGAATCTTGGGAGTATAGATAAACACTTAGGTTATATTTGTCACCTTTAAGTGGAGGTCCATTGCAAATACCTTCTCCCTGTCTGTAACTTTTCTTTGGACCTGATCTTCTTCTCCTACAAAGTGAGCATAATACTAACAATAACAACAACAATAATACTCATTCTTCTTTACAGTGTTCTTGTGAGCCTTCAAAAGTGGTTATGTATGAGACAGCACTTTATAAATTATAATGTGCCATATGAATTCTAGTTAATTAAAAATAATGCTTTTATCCCTCACAGCAGGAAATAGACTATATGAACATTTGCAGAAATGTTTTAGGCTTACTTATAACTACCAGAGAACACCTTCTTTTGGTGAAAACATTCCACAGAACTGTTCTTAAACTTTTATAGTAAGTATTGACCTTAAAGATCTAAGAATAATATCAAATACTACATTAGAGATAGAACATTAGTGATAATATATTCACAAAAATATTCTCAAGATTTTAGTGCTAGATGTTATAGTTCTGACCTTTTAATAGAGGCAATCTACCTGTGTTTTAGGTTACATCAATTCAAATTTATCCTTGAATCTAAATACACTAATTTAATACCACTTTTTATTAAATATAAAAAAATAGAAAACAGGAGGGGCACCTGGGTGGCTCAGTCGGTTAAGCGTCTGCCTTTGGCCCAGGTCATGATCCCAGGGTTCTGGGACTGAGCCCTGAGTTGGGCTCCATGCTCAGCGGGTAGCCTGTTTCTCCCTCTCCCTCTGCCCTCCCACCCATTATGCTCTCTCTTCCTAATAAATAAATAATCTAAAAAAAAAATAGAAAAAAGGAAAATCTTAATATTCTGGTAGTGCTCACTGTATTTGGGATCTTTCTCTCTTCCTTATTACATATCAAACATTTATTTACACCTGGCTCATATGTTATGTACTGTTTTATAGTCCAAAAGACTAAAACAGTCAAATTAATTTCAAGTGAAAAGCGCCAAAGAAGATCACCAAGCCATTCCGTTCTCTAAATTATCTGTCCACTTAGCCAGGTCACAAAGGTGCATGTCTCAAGGGATTTAGGTTGGAGAATACATTTATGTAACATAAAGAATAAGCTAATTAAGAAAAAGAAAAAGACTGGTTGTCCAGATAAACATTAAGTTGATAATATGGGATTCAATCTTCCCTACAAAGAGTTGAGATAATTGCTTTTCCTTCAGAAAAACTTCTGCAGTTTTCTGGGCATTTTCACATAGAGACTCTTACTTAGTCCTTACCCTAGTTCTTTAAAGTACCTGGATTCAATCCCATTTTGCAAATAAGGAACTGAGATGTCAAAAAAGCTAAGCTATTTATCAAACTTAGAGTCAGCATTTGAACCCAAGACTCCAAATTCCAAGGAAAATACCTGATGGACCACTCCACTGCAGCAATAAATTACCCACCCTCTCTCTCACGACCTGCTAAAAATGCACTGAGCCACACACGGGATGAAGGATAAAAGTGGGGACCACTCACAGCCCACAGGACTGTCAGCAGATGTCCCATGGCATATGCCAGCACATTCTGTCAGCCCCGTGGGGGCACCAGAGCATCAGACGACCAGAACGACAGGTTGTACAAAGACCCAGACTCATTATAAATGGCCCTCCTTCTCCTTTTGTTCCGTTCGTTCTGAGCAACTGGCATCTTTCAGCGAACTGTCAGTATTATATTGAAGACATAGTACATCATTAAAATAAAGCTCGGGGCTAATAATTATGTCTTGTTCAGGTGTTTTATGACTAAAGAGTCTGACTTTCCCCCAAGGTTTCCAACTCACTCTTTTCCAAATTGCTTCTCTACGGGCATTTGTTACATTGTGGACGTGTCCCCAACAATTAAATAGGAGCTTAATCCTCCCTCTCTAGATCTTTCTTTTTGAGGTAGTGTCCTGGAGCCTGAGCTACTTCTCCTTTCAAGGCGGTATTTATGGAGTTCTCAACTGGCTGTGTGGGTGTGCCTGCACACAGAGGTTAATCCAAGTGGAAAGCCCAGTTCCCAGCTTTCACGTTGCTCACACGAAGAAATACTCCTACCCCTCCCTGCTCTGCCTCCATCCCTATCTTTGTTCAAGAGTTATTAAGACACTCAAAGCACCAAATTTAACCATCAGGTGGGGAAAAGAGCACAGGATCTGGATTAGGGAAAGTATTTAAACTCTAAGCCTTATTTTATCTATAAAATGGGATTGATGGTAGTCCCCACCATTCAGAATCATTGTTAAGACCAAAGAGGTCAAGTATGTGAAATCACTTTGTTCCTTGTAAAGAAGTTAGTACTTTAGAATTGGCAGAAGCATTCTCATGGAGGTTGCCTCTTCAGGGTCTGGTAAATCCTGATACTTTGTGGGGCGGCTGGGGGTGGGTGGGAGGGACAGCTCTTTGCTAGTTTACATTTAAAGCGGAAAAGCCTCTTGGACCATTTCCTCCCTTGGGCTGGTATCTAATTTGGCTGTGCAAGGTGGCAAAGCAAATAGGACAAGGGGATATCTCGTCTATGCAAGGCAGGAAGAGCACTAGATTTACTTTAATGACCCCCAGACCCCCCCCTCACCCTTCTTACATCCTTGAAAAAAAAGAAACTTCCAATTGACCATTCTACACCCATTCCTTAAAAGCCGGGCCTTAAAAGTATTCCTTCACAAATTATTAATTTACATGTTAAAGCATGTTAAAGCTAATGCTTCTTAGTTTTCTTACTGTATGGGATTCACAAAAAGCATTTTGACCCAAACATTTAAGTTATATCACTTAACCAAGATTCTCGTAGGTTATTTCTACTTAGCTCAATCAGGTTGGATATCCAGTAGCAAATAGCTGAACTACTTAGATTTTACAATTTTTAATCAGAAATATCCTTGATATGGATATCCAGACCTCAGACATACACATAATTTTTTCTCTCTAATGTAAGTGATATATTTGATATATTTTTAATATAATTTAGAACTATCAAGGAACTTTAACCTTTGGTCATTCATCAATTCTTTTAACAGATATTTTCGGCCTCTTTTCAGGACAGATGCTTTGCTATGGGCTGAGGATTCAGAAATGAATAAAACTGAGTTAACCCAGCTCTCCTAGGATTTGTAATATAGTAGAATTACATGTCATTTCTGCCCAAAGACATTCCTCTCCCCTAACCTGACTTTTGATCTTCAGGTTCTACTCAGGTCTGCCAAAATTAGTGTAAGTTCAACTATCTATAAACTAATTGTTATAAAATATTTTAATGTAAGCAGAATAGATTGAAAAACCCATTTATTCATGTAAGTTCACTTTGACAGTTTGACAGTTTGATTCTGTTCAAATTGACAAAATAAACAAAATTCCAAACTTTCACAGGCATTTTGACCTTATTCTCAGACTTGCAAAACAGTAACAATTATTAGATTTGCATTTAACATTTATTAAGCACTAACAAGGTGGCATGTTCTTAACATGGATTATTTTTCTTAAGCCTCATGATAACTATTAACATGAGGGAAGATTATCTCCAATTTCCAGGTGGCAAATGTGGTGGGAATTAGAACCAAGAGTCTAGCCCTTGACACACTAGTAAAATAAATATTTCCTCACTCTCATATATGTTTTATTTTATCTTTTTAAGATTTTATTTATTTATGAGAGAGAGAGAGCATGTGTGCAAGGGGAGGAGGCAGAGGGAGAGGGACAAGCAGACTCTGCGGTGAGCACTGAGCCTGATGCGGGACTCGAACCCAGGACCCTGAGACCATGACTGAAACTGAAACCAAGAGTCAGATGCTCAACTAACTGAGCCACCCAGGTGCCCCTTATATATGTTTTAATTTAACATTTTTTGAGTACCTACTATGTGTACATTACAGTGCTAAATTCCAGAGAAGGGAGTAAAAATGTTTAAGATACATTCCTACCCTCAAAAGCAATTTAAAATTGAATAGAAAACACAGACATATGCAGAAATAATATAAGGTATTAAATTAAGTTGGCAGAGGTAGTGGTGGAAGGAGTCCTGGATATGGACCAGGAAAGAATGTTCCACATGAGAATATCACTATTGTGGTAAAGTGGGTGCTTGGGGACTCTTCCTCCCTTCCCAGTAACGGGATTAACAGTGTATAGTGTACCACTCAGAATCTTGGACAAAAAAACAGAGCCCATCTTGAATCTCTCCCAGCAAGACGGCTAATAGAGGAGCGTCCTTCCTCTGCAGATATCCTGGGTCAGCCTTCAGTTCCCTCCCCTGCATCCCTCTTTTGCCCTCAGGTTCCTCCCATTGTGGCACCATTCACTCAGACCACCTACACTGAGCTTCTCTCCCACCACCCACAGGAACAGGCTCTTTCCTTTGGAACCTGAGGACTGCCCCCACTTAACCTCTTTAGTCTGTTTAGGCTGCTCTAGCAGAATATCATGGTCTGCACCCTTACTAGCAAAGGACATTTATTTCTCACAGTCCTGGTCACTGCAAAGTACAAGATGAAGGTGCAGCGTATCTGGTGTCTGGTGAGACCCACTTCCTGGCTCGTAGACCACCATCTTTTTGCTGTCCTTACATGGTAGAAGAGATGAAGTAGCTCTCTGGGGTCTCTCTTATAAAGGGGCTAGTCCTATTCACCAGGGCTCTCCCTTCATCAACTAATCACTTCCCAAAGGCCTTACCTCCAAATATCATCACATTAGGGGTTAGGTTTCAACATATGAATTTTGGGAGGACACAAACATTCAGTCTTTTTTTTTAATGGCTCTTTCCCTTATTATAAATAGATAAGATGTGCTAACCATTCAAAAGGATAGGAAGAAAAATACAGACTATGTTGTTTCCCATCCTCCAGCTACCTGGGACTAACAGGCCCCTGGGCACCTGTCCCTTGAGCTTATTCTCTTATACACAAGGACACCCACACCTACACACAGCCTCACACATACACCCACACACCACACACATCTACATACCACATTCACTTCAGACAACACGTGGGAGACTCAGCATCCTGTACCACCCAGAGATGGAGGCTTCAATAAATGACATCTAAGTCCTAAGCAAGGGGACACTTAGAAAAAGATTAATCCCCTATCCAAGGGCAGTACCTCACTCAGAGCAAAGCACTCACAGTATGGACACCAAAACTTGTGGTAACAGAAGAAGAGTACTCAGTTGAGAACTTTTCCTCAGTGGACACCAGCATTATGAGGACACAGAAGGCATTTTATGCCAAGACCTCCCTCAGTGGACACCTGTCTCATTGATGGCATTGCTGGGAGCAAGAGGGGCAGGGGAGGCAAGCATAGTTTCCCAGGAAATAGGCGTATTATTGAAGCAAGTCAGATCCAGAGAGGAGGAAAATACTGGACACTGTGAGTAAAACTACAGAACATGAAACACTCCCTGAGGACTCCCAGAATTGCTGGAAAGAAATCTTCCATGAGTGTTAGGTCCCTCCAAATGCACAGGACAGATTTTGGGGAAAAAAAAAAAAATGACTGTTTTGTAGCTGTTATTCTGACTCTTAGGATTCCGATGTGGGAGACACAGCAATACAAATAAAGTACTCCTCACAGGGCAGATAAGACTTGGAATCTGAGCTTGCCAAGACCCTGACATCAGCGGGCCGCAGAGAAGATACCTCCCCGCTGCCCACTGCAGCCGACACCAGAGAGCGTAAAGAGACAGCCAGCCCCAAAGAGTCAAAAACAAGAGCTGCAATCAAACAATCTGGGGGATACAGACATTTTCCTTAAAGCAAGTCACAAGATACTCTGTAACAGAATACAGCTGCTTAAATAAACCATCCTCATTGCAAAATCTCCACTGGCAGAGTTCTAGTGTGTGAACCATGCAGGTTTTAAAATAAATCCACGCCAGGGCACCTGGGTGGCTCAGTTGGTTAAGCGACTGCCTTCGGCTCAGGTCATGATCCTGGAGTCCCTGGATCGAGTCCCGCGTCGGGCTCCCTGCTCAGCAGGGAGTCTGCTTCTCCCTCTGACCCTCCCGACCCTCCCCCCTCTCATGCTCTCTCTCTGTCTCTCTCTCTCAAATAAATAAATAAAATCTTTAAAAAAAAAATAAAAAAATTAAAATAAATCCATGCCAAAAAAAAAAAAAAAGAATATTTTTTTCTGTCTTGTTTTTTAAAACAACAACAACAAAGGATAGGAATGCAAATTGTATTACATACTGGCTGATGACCAAGAGTGACCCCAGCTAGGGAAAATGAGTGCAATGAGGAGACAGGGGAGAGACCAGAACTTCTCAGGATATAGAATCACAAAATGAGGCATCATCCCTACTCTACAAAATAGGACTTTACCAGGAGATAAAACATAATTTGCTGAAACATGTTTGTAAATGTTCACATTTTTTATAATCAGATTGACATTTGTTTTAAAATCATATCTATTTTCTATTATTGCTTCTGGTAGATTTTTACATTTAGTTCTATAAAACAATAGCTTGCTTCCTTTTTTTAAATAATTCAGTTCAAGGTTTCTATCTTAATGTTTGCTGAGAGGTTCAAGATAGTCGCATTCAATGTCGCTTCTAAATAAAAAACAAAACTGACTTTCAGTTTGAAAAAAATCTTAGAATGAACCAGAGGTTCAAAGTAATAGGGCATATCTGGGCAGGAAAAAAAAAAATCCCTTTAGCTAGAGAAATTCGGCATGAGTAAAAAATTAACGGGCATCTCCTTTGGTCGTCTGTTCTTTGATGTCCTCGAGAGATGTCAGACTCACCTTGGTATGACTTGACCTCACAGAGCCTCTTCTGACATGGACTGATGCCTTTTGGTTTCAAATAAATGCTGTTTTCTGGAGACTTTTACTCCTTTTCTGGCCATCATCCCAGAAGTATTGATCAGCTTAGTGCCACTGCCCTATTCTGCCTCAGAATGGCGCCAGAGTGATCTCTTAAAACCCAAATTTCATCAATGCCTCTACTGCTTAAACCTCTGTGGTCATTCCCTATCATCTCCCCATAAAAGTGCTCAATGTCCTTAAAAAGGCTGAAAGGATCTTCGTAATCTAGATGCTGCCCAGCTTCCAGCTTCCAATGAACAAATTGGGAACCAGTCAGATAAAAGAGCTCACATAAGGTCCCCACTAACTGCTGATGGATTCATTTCCAAAAGGACCCCTGTCACATGGAACTGGGCTGGGTTTTGTGATTTGAATTTCCCCTCCCAGAATTTCTGCATTATCCCCAGCGAAAACTGAAAAGTTAGCATTTTCAGTTTTATTTAGAAAAATAGGAATCATACACTATTTCTAGTACATTGCAGTAGTATTTCCTTATCTATGGGGGATACGATCTAAGCACCCCCCAGTCTTACAATATACTGTAATAAAAGTTACATGAGTGTGGTTTCTCTCTCCCTCTCTCTCTCACACACACCCTCTCTCTCTCTCTCAAAATATCTTATTGTACTGTACTCACCCTTCTTCTTGTGACAACGTGAGATGATAAAATGCCTCCATGATAAGATGAAGTGAAGAAAATGATGTAGGCACTGTGACTAAGTGTTAGGCCTACTGTTGAGCTTCTGACGATTCGTCAGAAGGATCATCAGCGTCGGACCCGTGCTTGACGCCACCGGTAACGAAACTGCGGAAAGCAAAACTGCAGATGAGGGGGGGCCGCTATAATTATTTGAAAACTTTGATCAGAGTTGAAGCTAGCCCCCTGATGATGGTGCTCAGAAAGCTATTCCAACTCATTTGAAAATGTTTTAAACTACTTTCTCTGTTTTGCTTCTTTCATCTGATATACTTTAATATTGTCTTGTTTGCTTAATCACAACATAGCGGGTCTCTTTTTGTTTTCTAGGAGGCAGCATTTCCTAGATCATGATTATCATGCTGACTCTGGTATTTCACTACCTTTAAGGGGGCCCACACCCTGGAAGAGTCTAGGTTGTGCTTTTCACCTTCTGAGGTCATCAGACCTCAGAAGTAAAAGAACTCTCTGGGAGCCCTCCTCCTTTCTGCCTCTTTCTCCTATCATTCTAGGAGTTTCCTCTCCAAACCGTGGCTTCTAGCTCTGATCATTCCTACAAAGATGTGAAAAGACCCAAAGCCCAACCATCTCTAGACTGTGCTCAGTGAAATATGCGGTCCAGAGCTAACCATAGGATAATACTGGATTCACTGGCTCTTTGCCTTTACTGTGCTGTAAACTTGTGCTGCAGGTGGGCGGTTGTCCCACTGGTAATCACAGTTGCCAACTGTGTGACCTGGTGTCTCTTGCTGTGACCAGGACCTGGAAACCCTCAGCAAATGATTTAGCCCTGGCATGAAGGCAATTTAGCTCTGCAGCCCTCACCCCGGAGTACCTGATCCTGCACTGGAGACCTTCTTAGGAATGTGGATCTAAAATTCTTTCAGGCTCAGCTCACTGATAGGGGCTATTTGTTTCCATTTTCACCTGCGTGTAGATATATATTATTTTAATTTTTAGTCAAAAGAATTTTATTTTGAAATAATTTTAATAGAACTATTTGATAATGACATCGAAATAGTAAAACCAATGTATCATTCAATAAAATATATTTCAAAATATTGTATACTTAAATTATTTTAGCACCCCCTTTCAGTCTCAAAAGTGTCCCAGTTCGTGATGGCTACCAGAAGGGTGGTGGGTGGGGGGATGGGTTAAACAGGTGATGGGTATTAAGGAGTGCACTTGTTTTTGATGAGCACCAGGTGATGTATGGAAGTGTTGAATCACTATATTGTACACGTGAAACTAATATTATACTGTATGTTAACTCAAACTTAAATGAAAACTTTTTAAAAATTGAATTAAAAAAAAAAAAAAGGTGTCCCAATTTGGACATGGCTGCCCTACTTGATGGTGTGAGAAGTGCAGAGGCCCAAATCCATATCAAGAGCAGTGTCCATCTTTCTCCCTATTGGTCACCAGGGCATTGCACAGTGAACCGATAGTCCTTAATGGCACCACATTCGAACAACACTCAGCCACAGCAAACAACCTGCAGGGAGCCCAGGTTGAAGGTAATGCTTTCTTGGCTGCTCTTGGGTCCCAGGGCTGTGGTTGGGGCCCAGGATGCCCCAAATACCTCCAACTAGCTGTGTGTTTGGCTGGGAGCTGTCTGAGGTCTTAGATGGGGCCAGAAAATGCATGGCGAGCTTTCAGGTCCTGGCCAAGGAAGAGAGACCAGGTCATACAGAGAGCCAGGATTGCCAGTGGGGCAAGGGACCCTGCCACAGGACAGAGCAGCTAAGGGATAGGCCAAGGACTTTGCAGGAAATTCCAAGGGCTCCTCATCAATGTCAGAAGATATCCTACATTCCTAGAACAGACAGATACCATCTTGGGGTGGGGAGAGGAGGGAGAGAAAGCATAAAGAAATGAGCTATTTAAATTACGTCAAACAGGATTTAAACTAGTTTAGACCTTTAGTTACCTTCTACCTTCTAGACCAGACTACTTATTTTCCTGGGCACATCTGGGTGCAATGCATGCAAATTTGCAATCCTACTCTGCAAGCAGTCTTTTGCAAATCTATATAACTTCTGAAGCTGCTGCTTCCAAATGAAATTAATCAGCTAGCTCTTCTGGGAGCTTTAGATCAGAGAATTTCTTCCAGTTGTTGCTGAAGAAAGTTAAGATTTCTCAGGGTAAGATAGAGGGTAGAAGAGAGAGGGAAGGACTCCCAGGAGATTAAATATGGGAGAAAAGCATTAAAGGAGAGGTAAGAGAAACTGCATCTATGTTTCCTTAGTGTTAGTCCTGTTGAATATTAACAAAGGCTTTCATTTCAATTACAACATGTTACAAATGGGAAACTGGGCATTAAGGAAACAATTGGAAATGTTTCCAAATGCTGAACAGTAAGAGCTTTCAGAAGCAGAGTCTATGGGCCCAGATACCTTTAGGGATTACTCCATGGGCTGTGTTGGTTTTGTACTGGAACACAAAAGATACCTTGCACCCCAGAGTCTTGAGGAGTTTAGAAACTTCAGATCCTACATATCACCGTCTCACTACATATCACCGTCTCAAGTGTAAAATTATCATGCCCTCTGCCTGATCTCTCCCTGGCGCTCTAGCTCTGATGACACTGTAGGAAATACAAGAGACACGTGGTAATCTGTTTGGGGAATAAGGGAAAGGTGTTGGAAAAACAAGAGAACGTATTCCCTGGGAAACTATTTGAGTTCCACTAAGCAGAAAAATGTACAAACTCACTCCTAATTCACTCTGAAGTGGTGTGTTTCAATTCCCTTGTAAAATACAGAGACACAAAATCGGAATGTGTGTCCCAGCAAGAGCTCTCTTTTGAGAGCTTAGGCCAAAGAGAGCAAAATTTACCCAACCACCGTGTGCCATAAATCATAGTCTACAAAACACATAGTTCCTGCCTGCCCATTTTTTCCCCAGAAGATACAGTATTACTGTGTTTTCTCCACAAAACTAAAATACTATGAAAATTTTAAAAGAAAACAGAACCAAAAAACATTCTTTTCACCAATGTGCCCTTTGGTTCCACACCTCATTTAATTCATCTCTATCCTCACCATCCTCACTCTCATATAAGCTGGAAATCTCAACATTGTCCTTTGCTCCTACCTCTCCTGGACCCTCACCACCTGATTCTTCTCCCTGACAGTCATTCTTCTGCTCCTACCTCTCTTGGACCCTCACCACCTGACTCTTCTCCCTGACAATCTTTCTTCTGTTCCTATTGTCACTTTCCGAGAGGCTGTCTGCCTCTCTTGAGCTGCCCCTCTCTTCACAACTTAGCCTATCCCCAGGTCAATCTTCCTGCTCTCATCCTTTCTGTAAACCACCCTGGGACAACCTTCCTCACACACAGCTCAGTTAAGTCTCTCCTCAGCTCCAATTCTTGACATCTTCCTGAGCTTGAACAACAAACACCACAGAAGCATTTAATGGCCTCCAAGACCTGCCCCCAACTCCCTGTGCTATTTGTTTCTTGCCCTATACCTTTTCCATCATCTTCTGCCACAGTGACATCAAATTATAGGTGTTTATTCAAATACCTTCCTACTTCCTAATGTTTGCACTGCATTCTTCTTTCTAGAATGTTCTTTGCCCCACCTCTCTTCAGCCCCAAACAAGACTTCTTGAAATCTTAACCATATGGCAAAACTCAGCTCCAAGAAACCTCCTACATGATACTTTCCTGATTTTTGTGATTAAAATTAATGTACCCCTTTATCACCCTTTCATATGTCTGGACCTTCCCATCAAATCTTACCACTTTCTACCCTATACTGCAGATAATTGGGTTTACTTGTCTTTCCCATTAGATCGTAGGCTGCTTGAGTGCAGAAACATGTCCCAGCTATGTTGGTGGAGTGGAATCTATTAGGCCTTGTGCTGGATAAAGCCAACTTCACCATCATCATCAAGTAAATAAAATGAACTGTTCTTTATCAACAGGCTAATGTCTACTTCAGAAATGTACAAATTATATTTTTTAAAGGTGTCATATCTTTAGTGAAGTTATTGGTATATCTGTAATTAATAATGTGCTTAAATGCCCTAACTTTTAAAATTATATATATCTGCACTGGCAATAAAGATTTAAAGTTAAATCAGAATTACCAGGTGTTATCCTTTAGTATAGGAAATTGCAGGAAGAAGCTATTGTGTCCTAGCAAGACAAGGTGCTTGAAGTCAAAAGATTTAAGTTCAAATCTCGCCCTCTCCACTTATGAACTGCCTGGTCTTAGGCAAAGCCCTAAACTTGAACCTCAGTTTTCTAATCTGTAAAATAGGGAAGAAAATGCCTGCCTACCTCTTCTAGATAAAGAGTTAAATAATGGTTGCCACAGTACTTTCGGAACTGCAAGTTTCTTTACAAAGAATATATATTAACATTATCCTGAGTAAAAGACTTACCCAAAGAACATACTTCAAATAGCAGTCTTCATGCTTTGGACAGAACTAATGAAGTAGAATATTACTATTATTTTAAGAGGCTAGCTGGTAACACTTACAAAGATGGTGGTCTTGTCTAGATGACTTGCATTCTGCATTCTTACTCCACACTGGTTGGTAGCTCTTAACATAGGAATTTATGCAGAGCCAATGGCATTTTGTAAAGTCACATAGGCTCTCCCAAGAATACCTAATATTTGACTTAATTCTGCCTCTACAAATCTAGTTTGCTATCTTTTCAAAACACAGGAGGACACATAAGCCTCTTGCTTAAAAATTCTACAGTGTTATAATAGTCACGCCACCATACTGAAGGAAAGAAACTAGGAATAGACAATTGTAGTAAATACCACTAAGAAACACTTCAGTTTGGGTAGTGTGGGTAGTGTAGGGCTATGTGAGCTAACAAGCTTCCAGATACCTGACAGTTTAACCCTTTGGGTGCCAAAGATTTCAAATACTTTTTAACAGTTTAAATGGTTTCCCAGCTTCCTCACCTTGGTGATCAGACTAATGAGGCTTCTTATTGGTCTTCCAATCCACCATACTTTCTTATTTTTTTTTAATTTTATTTATTTATTTGAGAGAGAGAGAGACAGAGGGAGCACAAGCAGGGGGAGGGACAGAGAGAGAGGGAGAGGGAGAAACAGACTGTCTGCTGAGCACAGAGCCAGACATGGGGCTCAATCTCAGGACCCTGAGATCACGACCTGAGCCAAAGTCAGACACTTAACCAACTGAGCCACCCTGGTGACCCTCCACCACACTTTCAAAAGCCTTCCCCTCTTTGCCACTACCTGGAATGAAATGGTCCACCTTCCCCAACTGCTGAACTTCCATTCCTACTGATCATCTCAAGTCTTCAGTGAAATCATCTCTGATACCCTCAGGAAAAGTTATTCTCTCCCTCCTCTGTGTTTCAAGTAAGCTGCTCCTATCACTACTTTAGTACTTATCTTGGGATGTTAAAAGGCTTTCTGTACACATCTGTCTCCAAATTTCACGATGGTAGGGTTTGAAGGTCTTTTTTTAATCTCTTTGCACATAACGGTGTCAGAGATGAGTATATTGTGTGTACACAGTAAATATTTAGAAAAGTTTATTAAATGAATGAATGTGTTATCAATAATAAAAATCGATTATTATACCATTATATTTAAGTGATGTCATGAAGATTTATGTCCTACTTGCTTCTCTGTCAGTTTACACAGAATGGTATGTATTCTATGAAGTGTCTTTTTTAACTCCTCCTCTGTGAATATTCTTTTTTTCCCCATGGGTTAGGTTCTTTCTCATTGGGTATGATCATTGTCCCTGTTCCCACTTTTAATTTCTACTGTTTCTATTCTCTGCTACTTCCTTCCTCCTCCCCATTTTGATTAATAGGTCTCATGTCCTCTCTCTCTTGTTCTTATGAATCTTTGAAATGTCTTGGCTTAATGTATTTCTTGACATGGCATAATTCTTTATTTGGTTTTCATACCTATCATGCGCCAAGGGAAACACATCTTTATACTAGGCAGGATTCTGACATGTCCAATCATAATCAAAATATCCTAGAAGTCTCCCTCCCTTTTCTATCTGCATTGCATCCACCTTTGTTCTGGTCCCACCTTCTCACACCTGAGTTATAGCTGCAACAGCCTCCTAGCATCTCAGTCCACATCCAGCACTCCTTATTCTAATCATAACACATATCACTACCAGGTTATTCTTCCTAAAACACTGGTTTCATTTTATTAATCCCAGGCACCAGGGCCTTTAACTTCCCTTTGATAACACCCAGCATTCAAGATTCTCACAATCTGGCATATCCTGTCTTTCTCATTTTATTCTTCATTTCTCCACTCAAAACATTTAGTAGGTTACTGTGGTAATTGGTTCAAAACACATTTGCCCCAACAACCACACATATTCATCCCTTTGTGCCCCCTCTTTTGTCTCTGAGCTGACCCTGGGATGCTTTTTACCATGACTGTGGTGGAAGTGAGGCTGCAGGACTTTCAAGAGGAAGTCTCAAGAAACCTTGCACTAACTTAGGCCTCCTTCCTCAGAAAGTCTGCTTCTTTGCCTAGAACCACTCTAAGTCTATCCTAGCCCAAACCACAGCCTTCTTCTTAGGTCCCATGAACACTCAGCGGTGGGGGGGAAGATCCTTTTAATTTTGTCTTTCCAAATGTAATGCCAGAGCTCTGGGAGAATGCAACCCAACCCACCATCTAATTTCCTGGACTGCGATAACTGGTACACAAATCACAGAGAGAAAATCACTTCGCCAAGCCTCCATATCCTCAGCTACTTGCATGAATCTTTGTGAGCCTCCTTTCAGATTGTTGATCCATAAAATTACCTCTTCCAAATTGACCTTCTCCAGCTTCACATCCTAAGTAGTTCAATTCTCATTCCCCACTTCAGACTTCTGCTCTGGGCAAGATGGAATAACAGAGACCAATTTTCCCTCCTGTCTGAAACAACCAAAAAATGGACAAAATATATGAAACAAAGGTGTTGAAGACACTCAATATCAGGCAACTAAAAATAGTAATCTCAGAAATCTAAAACAAATGAAGGGATCCCCAAATTGCCCAGCTTATTGCATTGAGAACATTTCCAGCACACACAGGAGGAACTCAGGCATAGTCCAGCGAACAACCTGAGTTAAGGACACGGAGCTGAGAATTCAGGGACACCAAGGAAGTTATAGTTAGAGGGACAAAGTAAAAGAAAGGAGAGAACAGTGCAAAAAAGAACCTTCAGAGATTTGCAGAGGGCCTCCCTTAAGTATTCGCATATAGTGATCAGCATATGCATGTAAGGGAACTAAAATAAAGTCAGATGTTTACTTTATACCAAACACAAAAATCAATTTCAAGGAAATGAAGCAAAATAAATTCAAGAAGCAAAACTTCAAAACTTCTAAAAGAAAATAAAGAGCATCTCTATCATGTAAAGGTAGGTAGTTTTTCTTACATAAGGCACCAAAAAAGCACTAACCATAAATAAAAAGATTAATAAATATGTGTATACTAAAATTAAAATTTCTGGAGCACAAAAGGCAATATATTAAAGTGACACTGACACAAGCCAGACACAGAGAAAAGATATTTACAATCCACAAAACCAGTAAGAAACTTTTGCTCAGAATATATAATAAAATCCTACATACCCATGTTTTTTAAGACAACAACCTAGTAACAACAGCAAAAAAATAAATAAGAATAAAAAATAAAGCAGGTAAATGATATAAAAGACAATTTTTTAGAAAAGGAGCAATAAATGAGATATATAAAAAATTTCCCAGGAAAATAAAACCACAATAAAATACCATTTCACACCCAGCTCACAAATGTGCAGCCATTCATTCATTCATCACAGACTTGTTGGAACCCTATTAGGTGCAATGCTCTATTAGGCACATAGAAACATTAAAAGTTGAATAAGTGACAATTATTTCATTTACTTTCTCTACCAGGATGAGACCCCAAAGAGGGCAGGCACTGCTTCTTATTCTTCATTTTATCTTCAGCATTTAGTACAGTCCCAGTCATTAGGCAGAAAAGTATTCAATGGCAGAAAGCTGATGCAAATCCTACTCTGAGGATCTCACAGTGTGGAGAAAGCAAGACAAGAAAGCAGCAAATCCTAATACCTCACAGGGATACCTGAGAGTGTCCACAAAGGAGCTAGATTTTGGAGGATGTGAAGTTCTCCAGCACTTTGGTCAGAATCTACAAGGAGTCAAGATTTGAAACGAGTCTTGGGAAAACGTTTTGCCTGGCATAGAATTTCTTTTTAAGTCAACACAGAATATGCAGCATATTATCACAAACACACACACACACACACATCTCAAATACCTAATTCCCTGATAGTAAATAACATCATCTTCAAAATTCCAGAATAGGGAGGAAGATGAGGAGGATGAGGAGGAAGAATCTAAGCCCTCTGTATCCACACAATTTACCGTGATGTTAGTGCAGCTTTACTACTGGCCATCTTCACCAACATAACTTTATTATTTCACTGCCTTCCTTGATGTTACTTTATTACTTCAGAAAACTTGCCCAGGAAGAAAAAAAGTTGCAAATCACTTTGTCAGTTCCAGGAACTTCCTGAAAATCCCACTTAAGTGAACATCAAAACGCTCAACTTTTCCATCCGACTGTTTGCTCTCTAAGACCCTTCAAAACTCTTGACTCCGCCAATCCTGAACTATCACGTCATGATCTTTACTCAATCCCAGTGAACATCCTCCTCCCAAATCCCCATACTGCTGTCTACCAGCTCCTCCAACCTCCACTACCCTCCAAACTTGAAAGACCTGCCTTAAACCAGACTTCCATTCATTATTAGAACTCTGGAGAGGTTCTTCCCTCCCCATCACCACCCCCAACTTTACCATAGTATAAATAAATTCAGCTTTGTCTTATCAACATGTTGTTTGGTGATATTTTCAAAGACCTAACATTCTATAATCTTTCTCCTCCTCTTTGTCCTTATCATCATCACCATCATCATCATCATCACTAACATGGACTGAGCCCTAACTACATGCCAGGCACTTGCTAATTAGTTTAGAGACCTAATAATCACATCCCTTACACAAATAGAGTATTTTTAAGCAAGTAAGTAAATTATAAGAGGTATATTCAAATGAGATGTCAAAATTCTTCCAAAAAAGAGGTTCATATTTTTCACTGTCCTTCTTCACAGAAATTATGGGAACCATAGAGGTCCAAGTCTCAAAGATATTCTGGAGCAGATTTCCTTGGTAAGCACCACTGGAAGCCATCTCTGAGTGTAGCAGTATTGGCCTTCATGGCTCAGCTAAGTTGAATTCTATTAAAAGAATTCCAGCAAGGGAAATAAATGTGCCTCTCCTCTCAATAGTTAAGGGAGGTGACCTTCTCACAGAAAATATTAGCTGATGAAATGAATAACGAAGGTGCTAGAAACATGAACAATATAAAGGTAGGGAGACTTTAAGGAGGAGAAATGTCTTTGTTTTGCCTTTCACCTCCAAATAAAGAATAACAGATGTTCCCTCAGCAAGCTGTGAGAGGGAAATGGGGTGACTGAGCTTTGCAGCTAAAATAATATCAACTGTGTATTGTAATTTCACTTTTGAAACGCCACACTTCTGCCTTTGTGGCACTGCCAGTAAAAATTCATTTTCAAGCAGCACAGCTGAACAGCCTGGGCCCTTGCCTTAATTCACTTTTCCTGCTAAGAGCCAAGAAGAGAGATAGCCTTGCATAAGGAGGATGGACAGCAGAGCCCTCCATCGAAAGAGGCCACATGCTAAATTAATCATGTTCCAGCCAGAATCTGCAATTCTTAGAGAGATGCTCGAGACGGTATGAAAAATTTAGAGGTAACTGGGAAAAAGGGAGAGTTTGTGAAGGAGAACACTTCAGAGGGCACTTTAAATGTGCAGGATGCATTACAGTTTCTTACATGTGAACAAGATAGCTCGCCTTACCCAGAATGCAATAAATAAGGACTGCATTCTCATAGGTGTGCCCTGAGAAGGGAGCACTCATGCTGGAACATAGAAATTTCTGACTTGATGGCCATATTAAGGGATTAGAGGGATTAGTATATTCATGAAAATCATCCATTTTAAAATTTAGCATAAATTTGTCAAAGCTAGCATGCAAGGATAGTGTCAGTCCAAGATAACAAGTCCTGTTTAAGATCCGAGCATGATTGCTCCAGTGAGATGTGAATTACAGGTGGCAAGTTGCTCCTAACGAAGCTCACCTCTTCCAGTCACTTAAGGAAGCCACTTGTGGCCATGAGCAGCCCTCAAAACTCACTCTGAAATGAGAAAGAGGAACTGAGTCTTACCTAGCTTTGAGCTTTTCTTTAGTTCCTCCAATGCAGCACTCAACTCAGCCTTCACACAGCTGTGTCCCATCTTCCTGGGACACTCCATTCCCTACCATCCCAAGCTCTCATGCTTCCGAGCTCAATGTACATTTTATTACTTCAGGTAGACCTTGGCTAACTCTTGCACATGCAACACTAAGTTGGTATCCTGAATTGTATGCTCCCGTAGCACCTGGTACCTCTAGTTATATGGCAGCCCCACAACTTACCCTGTTTGTGAAACATCCATCATTACTTATTGTCTTCCACACCAGATTGAAAAGATCAGTGGGGCTGGTGCATTGTCGTTTTGCCAGTGGATAACAAGCGTTTATCAAATGAATGAATAAAGGCAAAAATCATGTTTGATTCTTTCTTCTATCTGCCATAACATCTAGCAGGGTAACTGAGACATAATAATTAGCATTCAATAAAATGCTTATGTATTAAATGCAGGAATAAGAACCCTGAGGATGTCAGCTGAATTCAGCCTCCCCCAAATCAACTGGGAAAATCCTTCCTACAATGGTTGTTGCCTGATCTCTCAGTGGGTCTCTTGCCTTGTTATTTGGCTTAGATAAAAGCTAGAAAGAACAGCACTACAGGAAAAAAAAAAAAAAAGTAATATGCAATGAAAACTAAACTGCCACACTCAGAAGTGATATTCTCTTTTTCTTTCAGCTCCTACTGCTGAACATTTTCCTCCAATCCCCCAAGAGGGAAAGATCACTGGAAGCACACCCACTTAAAAAAAAAAAAAAGTCACCCTGATATGTTTTTTTTAACAAGATGTGTGCTATTTAAAGTCTCACCCATGAATATGTAGCTAATATTGACTAATGGGAAATGTAAAAGGAAGAAAGCCAAGGTTTTTTAAAGCACGTCCATTGAAATTAGGGTCATATGTAAGAAATTTAAAAATTTTTTTTCTGAGCCACATCCAAAACTCCAGAGGGCATATTAAATAATGGAAGTGTAAACTACTGGGATTTGGTGCTGGTTAGTATGTTGGCACAATACATGGCTCCCTGTGTGGTTTAAAAAATTAAGGAATTTTTCCCTCTTCCTTTATCTAGTAGCCTCCAAAATTAAAACAGTTTTCTTTTCTGTGTGGAATAATACAAGCTAACCAAATTATACTCTAATATTTTCATTCAATGACTTGGAAAGTCATGAAAATGTTTGTTTGGGGAGTTGCTGATACAGAAAAAGAAAGAAAGGACCATGTCAGAAGGATTTAAAAAAAGAAGATAAAACAAAGAATTCCAAGGATTGTCACAATCTGATCTGCATAAATAAAAGATAATAGCTTTGGTGAGCTGGCCAACCTTTGTGTGGAGTGATCGGTCTGTGGAGAGTCATGTCGGAGAGGCTGCAGGTCATTATGGCAGGATAAAGCCTATTTCTCATTTATATTAAAGAATCTTGCCTGTTAAGGGCTTGATTTGGATCTCAGACATAAATGCGCCCAGGGCTGCTCACCTAGTTAAGTCAATTGCTACATATGCATTCTCTCCCTAATATACACACAGAGTTTATCATTCACGACTCAACCATTACGCCTAATGTTCTTTTCTTGATTTAGAAAGAATAACAGTTAGATAGATCAGAAGGACTCAAATTGAGGGGATTGGATCATAAAATTTACACCTAATATAGAATTTTCTTTCTAATTTTGTACAGAGATGTGAATTTTCTCCCTGTTATACAGAACTTGCTACATCAAGAGAAGACAATAAAACTATTTCTGTTTTTGTGTTACATGTTTGATTTACATTATTATCTGGTTCCAGGCAAGATGGATTGTTCCAGACAGTATCTGGAGATCTAGGCAATGGAAACCTTTATGTGTGAAAAAAAGAAGAAAGAAAAGTCCAGACAATACAGTAAACAAAGCCTGACTACAAGAATGAATAAATATGTATTAAGAAACCAAGGAAAGCCATGGCTCGTGGGGAACTATGGGTATAGTTGAAAGACTTCCTTGGGCTGGGCCTCATAAGGTGACTGTAGCTTTAATGGGGTCCCCACCTTATAGGTCTGTGGGTTTAGAAATTCACTGTATAACTTCAGCCAGGCACAATCACAATCAGGCCCTACTGAATTGATTTGCATCAACATTAATTTTTAAAAAAAAGATTATTTGTACACAGACTTCCAATTAAAAAGCCAATGGATTAATTTATGAGGCAATAAGAATACGAAGTAATAGGAAGGTTCTGGTCAGAAGATTGGAGCTCCGGTCTTAGATCTATGCAATTTCCACCTCTGAGACCCTTCGTGAGACATGGCCTCTCTGGATCTCAAATTTCCTAATCATAACTGAGAGGTATTAAGAGTTAATTGAAATCCATGAGAAAACAGTTCAATAGACAAATGAGCAAAAGACAGGAATAGAAGGGCAGCATAGTATGGTGCTGTGGTTCTCAAACAAAACTTGGACCACCTAGGAGTGTCCAGATATATCAATACTGGGGACACTTGTACCACAGCATACATGTCAGGATGAGTTGAAAATAAATGAACAAAGGGCTCATTCTGCAGAGTATTGCTGAACCTGTGACCTGCAGACCCAGGAAAGATCATAAACTAATTTTATTGGAAGGTATTGCCTAAAACAGTGGTTTTCAATAGGAATGGTAGTGCCCCCCAAGAGAGGTTTGGAAACAGGGGAGGGGGTTGGTCATCACAATGATTGGAGCCCAACTGGCATTTAGTTAGCAGAAGGCAGAGATGCTATGTGTCTTGGAACAAGACAGCTCTGCACAAAGAACTGTTTGCACAGAATTTTGTACAACATCACATTAATGAAGGTATTTTTATAATTATCTAATTTTGGTGTACATATAGGTAGTATTATTTGCCCATTTTTAATATGTGCTGACTTTCCAGGATGGTAACTGCAAAGTAAATCAAGGAACAATTATAGTTTATTATGATCATATTTTTATCAATGAAGTTCACAGCTTTGAACAATCTTACCATTCTTGATATTTGAGTTAACAGTAAGACAGTCTGCATTCATGGCTGTGGGATTCATAGTGATTGTACATATAGACACAAACGTCTTTTTAGAAAAAATTACTTTCTTTTCACTCTCCTTCATAATAAAGTTAGGTCATTGTTTTAATACTTATAGTCAAGAGGTATTACAAAATGTTTGTTATATAAACGGGGAACACTGCATATGACACTGTTGAAAACACTGATTTACGGCAAAGATCATCTGTATGGTAAAAAATAAAAAATTCAGGGGGGTTTTCAACAGACCTAAATGGGATGAATTGCCCTTTCTGGAACAAGCAAAATTTTGTTCCATTTCTGGGGACAAAAACTTGAAGGGAGAAAGTAGGAGGAGAGGTATGACTGAACCCGGAAGACTGAGTGAATATGTAGCCATCCCAGAATGATGGAAGGTTAAGCTAAAGGCAGGGGCCCCTGGGCCTATTTCCCACTTGGAATCCTGGGAAGATGCCACTTTGCACTATACCCCTACCCAGAACATGGTAATTGCCGCAGAATAAAAATGGCAGTGGAACACATATAGGCAGCAGGTCAGAAATGGTGGCCCTGAGATTCCAGTGGCTCCATGTGGTGGGTGTGGAAGGAATCCTGTCATTCACAGGTGCCCTCAGTGAGGGAGTCAGACTGCAGCCAAGAATAGCAAGAAGGTTAGCCACAGGTTGCCCTCCTGTGGGTACGATAACCCTAAAGAAGGGTCTTTGTGGTGGGGGCAAAGCCAGGGCTGAAGGAGACTGTGGCTGAGATCAGCAGACCACAGCGTTTACAGATTTGGAAAATGAACCCTGACTATGCCAAGCGGATACATCAAAGCAGCAGAGTCATCAGGACCAAGCAAGCAGGGGATGAGGAAACATCCAAAACATCCAAACCCAAGACCTTTTCCCTTCCAAAAACTCCTATACTCACTGGACCTGACACTAACCAGCTAAGTAAAAAATAAAGAAGTGGCAATTTTTTGGACACATCTCTATTTCCCATGGACTGCATTTTTATCTTTCTCTTAAGTATGTGCCTCTCCTTTCTATGTGCATCAGAAGTTGTTCATCCTGAACTTGGACTGTGGGAACCAGAACTGAATGTAAGTCCTGCCCACAGCATTACATTTATCATGAATCTAAGATTATTAAAATAAAAACAAGAATAAGAATGCCATCTACTGGCATGGAAAGCAGCAAGGGCTCTAGCAAATCTGCATTTAGGGAATAGAGAAGGAAAAGTTTTTTTTTTTTATTTTGTTATGAAATGGTGATCACCAGAGACTGGAGAGTCACATATAAATAGTATTAAGGGGATTGATCACAAATAAATAAATTCTTTCTTAACTAGTAAATCACTTACCTTCATCTCTCAATTTTGTATTTGCTACTACAGGCTCCATCTTGGACACAAAAGAGGTATATATAATGACACAAAAAAGTTTTGCTTGATTGATTTAGCAAACTGTTTCAAAACAACCTAGTCTTGTTCTTTTTTCGACATTTTAAAATATGTATTTATAAATTGGTTTGCCTATGTAGACAGAATGATAGAGCATGTGACTCTCTTGGCTGTTCCCATTTTCTATATATTGGAGTTGTATTGGATTTTTTTTTTTTTTTGCACAGTTTTATAGAGGGCAAGCAAGAGACTGATGAATTGTATTTGTTAATATTGATCAACATTTATATGATAACTTGTATGAATTTTCCTCTGTTAGCTAGTGATAATTCAAATTTTTAAACTTTTCCCATAACGAATCATTTATTTCTAACCATTTGTTACTTTAAAAACCCATTAAAAATACAGTATTTTATTAGGTTCTTGATAATGACTTGGTAAAATGTCCACAGAGTCAAGGTTCATTTCACTGCCTACAAATATTCAATTGTTCCAGCACCATCTGTGAAAAAGATCATCCTTTCTCCCGTTAAATTGTCTTGGCACACATGTTGAAAACCAATTGACCATACATGTGTGGATTTATTTCTGGATTCTATATGCTGTTCCATTAATCTGTTTGTTACACCAATTCCATATTCTCTTGATTACCATAGCTTTATAGTAAGTCCTGATATCAGGTAGGGTAAGTCATCCAAATTTGTTCTTTTTTAGGTTGTTTTGGCTACTTTAGGTCCTTTCCATATAAATTTTAAATCAGCTTGTCAATTTTTACAAAAAAGGGCTGCTGAGATTCTCATTGGGATTGGGTTGAATTTATAGATCAATTTGAGGAGAATTGACAACAATATTGAGTCTACTGCTCCATGAATATATCTTTGCATTTATTTAGGTCTTTTTAAAATTTGCTCAGCAATGATTTGCAGTATAAAATTTAATTCAAAAATGAATCAAATACCTAAATGTAATGGTTAAAATTATAAAAATTTTAGAAAAAAAGAGAAAAATTCTTGGTGACCCTACATTTAGCAAAGATTTCTTTAATAGGACACAAAAAATCACAAACTGTAAGATAAACTGGATGTCATCACAATTAAAATTTTGTTCTTCTAAAGACACTACTACAAAAATGAAGAGTAAACCTCAGACCGGGGGAAACCATTTGCAAAGCACATATATGAAAAAAAAAGTGTCTAGAATGTTTGAAGAACTCTCACAGTTCAATTAGAAAAGAACTCACTTTTTTAAATGGGTAAAAGATTTGAACAGGTATATGATCAAAGGAGATATAGAGATGACAAATAAGCACATCAAAAGATGCCTAATATTAGTCATTAGGGAAATGCAAATTAAAACTACAATGAGATCTCTGTACATTGCCGGTAGACGGGCTAAAATTAAAAAGACTTTCTATACCAAATGTTGGTGAGGATGTGGAGCTGCTAGAATTTTCATATACCAATGGAAGGAATAATAAATTGTGCAATCACTTTGGAAAACAGTTTGACAAATTTAAATTAAAAATACACCTACCATATAAGTCAGTGAGTCCATTCCTAGGCATTAAGTTAAGAGAAATAAAAACAGGGGCGCCAGGGTGGTGCAATGGTTGAGCATCTGACTCTTGGTTTTGGCTCAGGTTGTGATCTCAGGGTCCTAAGATCGAGCCCTGCATGGGACTCTGCATTCAGCATAGAGTCTGCCTGAGATTCCCTCTCCCTTTCCCTCTGGCCCTCCTGCTCATGCTCTCCCTCTCTTTCTCTCTCTCAAATAAATAAGTAAATCTTTAAAAAAAGAGAGAGAGAGAGAAATAAAAGCATATGTCTCTACAAAGCCTGGTAAAGGAACATTCACAGCAGCTTCATCTGTATTAGCCAAAACTGGAAACAACCCAAATGTCCATGAACCAATGAGTGGATAAATAAATTGTGTTATATCCATACAGGGGATTACTACTGAGCAATAAAAATAAATTCACTCAGAAATAAAAAAAGAATACACTACTGCGACATACATGCAACAACACAGATTAACTCAAAATAATTAAGCTGAATGTAAGAAGCCAAACAAACAAAAAGTGCGTAGCATCTTATTCTATTTTTATAACATTCTATAAAATGCAAACTAAACTTTAGTGACCCAAAGCAGAACAGTAGTTCCCCAGGACTGGAAGGAGGTTGGGGAAGGAAGTAAGGGAGAGATTTGAAAGAGGCACAAAGAAACTTTTAGGAATATAGATATGTTCATTGATCTTGACTGTGGGGATGGTTTTACTGGTGTATACATATGTCAAAACTCATCAAAGTTTACATTTTAAATATATGCAGTTTACTTTATGTCAGTTATACTTCAATAAAGCTTTAAAATAATGTCACTCAGTTGTGGCAAAAAGCTGAGTAAATATTAATTTTGGGGGCACCCAAAATTAGGGTGGCTCAGTCGGTTAAGCGACTGCCTTCAGCTCAGGTCATGATCCCAGGGTCCTGGGATCGAGTCCTGCATCAGGCTCTTTGCTCAGCAGGGAGCCTGCTTCTCCCTCTGCCTGCCACTTCCCCTGCTTGTTCTCTCTCTCTCTCTCTGACAAATAAATAAAAATCTTTAAAATATATATAAAATGATTTAGAAATAAAATATTAATTTTTTATTCTTTATCTTAACAAATACACTTTTGTTTTGGTGTTTCTGGTGTTTTAATCATCAGTGACATTATCGGCACAGTATTGATATAATAGACTTTGTACTCTGGTATTTGTGCACAGGGTAGATGTATAGAGTAATGTGATTGCATCTACAAGCTGGACTCACCCCCCACTCCGAAAATTTATCACTGGGCTATACCTATATTTTCTATAAACCAAGTAGGAGTTCACAGATTATCTCCACAATTGAGCTTGACCATTCAATTATTAAACCCATCTATGCTGATAGATGTGAAAATGTAACGTTCAGCATCTCCCATGCTTCTGAATGATCAAGCTGATTGTGCACATTAAAATACAACCAACCACAAAACTGCAGCTCAACCTCAAAAGATGGCCAATTAAGTTAGTGTAAAAATAAAGCCACTTCCCCTTTATCTAGAGTTAGCCATGTTAGCAAAGAAAAGCTTTCAAATCTTCCTCTAGTTTGCTTCCTTTCCAGTGGCAACTGGACTTGCTTCACTTCACTGAGAGTGAAGTTAGTGACAGTAAGTAGGCCTTTTTCCCTTAGTCATGTGGACATGAGAGGTAAAAAGAGAAGTTTCCTTTCTTGGGGCTTAAGAGTTTAGAAGTGGCCTAGAACAACCTTGCAAGTAACACTGTAACTAGTTAAATACCTAATAAGACAGAAGAGCTTATTTGGTCCATTTCCCTCTATCCCAACAAGAATGTTTTATACAGTCCCAAAAGATTGTAATCATTTACAAGAGTCTTCAAATCCTCAGAAGAGACACCCTTAATCTCTTTCAGAAACTTCTTTTCAGCCAAGGCGCCCATGGCTAAAGTTTCAACTAACTCTGAAGGACACTCTCTAAGAATCAATGAGCTCACTTTACAGAGTTGCTGCACCAGTCTGCATTCCTGCCAACAGAGAAAGAGGGTTCCCCTTTCTCTACATCCTTGCCAACATCTGTTGCTTCCTGTGCTAATTTTAGCCATTCTGTTTATAGCAGCTTTATCAACAATAGCCAAATTATGGAAAGAGCCCAAATGTCCATCAACTAACTGATCAATGGATAAAGAATATGTGGTTTGCGTATATATACATTTGGTGTGTGTGTGTGTGTATTTGGAAAATATATATATATACACACATATATATGTATATACATAAAATGGAATATTGCTCAGCCATAAAGAAGAATGAAATCTTGCCATTTGCAATGACATGGATGGAGCTAGAGAGTATTATGCTAAAAGAAGTCAGTCAGTCAGAGAAAGACAATACCATGTGATTTCACTCATATGTACAATTTAAGAAACAAAACAGATGAACATGGGGGAAAAAAGAGAGAAAGGCAAACCAGAAAATAGACTCAGCCATAGAGAAAAAACTGAGGGTTGCTGGAGGGAGGTGGGCGGGGGGATGGGTTAAATGGGTGATGGGTATTAAGGAGGGCACTTGTGATGAGCACTGAGTGTTGTATGTTAAGTGATGAGTCACTAAATTCTATACCTGAAACTAATATTACACTGTATGTTAACTAACTGGAATTTAAGTAAAAACTTGAAGAAAAAAAGAATCAATGAGCTCATTATTTTCAGTCTTTTCTCACATTTTTCTCTTGTATCAGAGTCCACTGTAAGAATTTTCCAACTCCTGCCCATGAACACTGTCCCAGCTCTTCACAGCCTGGCTGCATGAGTGACTCTTCACCAGAAGTCCCAATTGGATGAGCGTGATTTTAAGGGGGTTCCAAAAGGTCCACCTCCCTGCTTACCTAGGGCCCAAATGTTCAATAAACTTCTATTAAATCAATGTATAACTAAATACACCTCAGACATAAACAAACTGGACTGAAAACTTTGCATTTAGAATCCAAAATGGTGGGGCTCCTGGTGGCTCAGTTGGTTAAACGGCTGCCTTCGGCTCAGGCCATGATCCCAGGGTCCCAGGACGGAGCCCCACGTCGGGCTCCCTGCTCAGCAAGGGAGTCTGCTTCTCCCCTTCTCCCTGCTCATGCTCTCTCTTTCTCTCACTTCCTCTCTTTCAAATAAATAAGTAAAATCTTTAAAAAAAAAATAGAATCCAAAGTGGTTTAGACCAAACAAGTGAAAATATTGTCACCTACATCAGAGCAGATCTACTTCATGGGGTTACTGTAAGCATTAAATGAGATTTCTGTGGGTATGCACCTCTAATAGGCAGCATCTAGAAGCAAAGAACCTTGGAGAATATCATGACAATAAAACAGAATCACAGAAAATTGAGGCAGCTTGTGCAAGCCATCTGGCTCGTGGGGAGAAGAAGCAGGGTTAGAACTCATGGGGCCTCCTAGGCCAGTGCTCCACACTTGAGAACGTCACCACAGAACTCTAGAAATTCCATGGGACTTTCTAATAAATCAAAGACCTTCAGGGTAGTGAGCGACAACATGGACACATTTCAGTGGGGGATGAAGTGTAAGGAAAATAAAGCAAGAAAGAGCAAACCTGCAATGTAAAAGACTTTTGTGCTAAATGTTTTCTTGCTTGTTTTCGCAATTCCCCAACATTCCTGATGTGTGCATTTTTAGCTTCATAAGGTAACTGAGGTTCGGAAAAATTAAGTGATGTGTGAAGGCAGAGAATTACGGTCTTCTGACTCCAAGTTCAGGGCTATTTCTACTCCATAGCCATACCACGCTTGGGATGGCAGCAGGCAGTGAGCAACAGGAGTGGGTCAGGCTGGGAGAGGCCATACAGGGTGACTGGGCCTGGGAAGGAAGGTCCTTGGGAAAGGATAGCACAAAGACAACTTCACCTGTATCACAGTGGGAAAGGCCCTTCTGAAACGAAAGCACGGAATGCAGCAACTTGGCAGTTGTTCTGTACAAGTCACCACATCTGTCCAGTCGCTCAGGCCAGAGAACTTGGTGTCATCCTTGATTCCTCTCTTTCTCACCCCCTGCAGCCAATCTGCTACTAAATTCTCATGTCTCTCCCTCCCAATATATATCCAGACTCAAAACCCTATTCTCACCCCCAGAAGTACCCCTCCTCTCCAAGCCATTACCTCTCCCCTGCCTCATTGTCCTGACCTCCAACTGGGCTCCCTGCTCTGCCTTCAGCTTCTCCTCAGACCATCACTCAGAATGAATCTTTCTCCCCCAACATTTTATTATGAACATTTTCAAACAAAGCAAAGAAAAATTTTTTACAGTGAATCCATATATCCACAACCTTGGTTCTATCATGATTATACTTGCTTTGTCATGTTGTCTATCCCTCTTGATTCTTTTAAAATCTAACTCAGCTTATGTTGCTTCTCCCCCACAAGAACCTCCAATAGCTTCCTGTTTCCTTCAAAGGAAAAGCCAAACCCTTGTCATGGCCAACAAGGGCCCAAATGAGCTGGACCATCCCACCTTCTCTGCCTTCATATCCTACTGCTTCTTGCCTGCTCCCCTCCGACGCACACCCCCAGCTCTTTCCTCCCCAGCCAAAATTAGTTTAAGACACACCAGTTTCTGCACTGGCCGATCCCGGCCTGGAATTCTCTTCCTACGGATTTTTTTGTGACTCATTCCCTCACTGCTTTCATGGCTCTCTTCACACGCCATATTCTGGTAAGGCCTTCACTGCCTGCTCTATTTAAAATCGCGAACCACCCCTTCCTTTACCTTCCTTCTTTCCCTACTTTTTATTTCCTCAGTAGCCCTTATTACCACAGCACTCCACATTTCAGTTATTAGTCTTGTCTGTCTCTCCCCATTATAATTTATTATTGTATGCGACATACAGAACACCGCATTAGGCATTTTATGTATGTTGACCTCATTTGATTTGCACAGTGCCTCTCTGAAAGAGAGATTCTTATCCTCAAGGAACCTGAATAACTTGCCCAAGAGTGCCCATGTATGCTGGAGCAAGAATTACAAGCCAGGTCTGTCAATATCTGAGGTCCATTCTTTTTCACCATATGATATGGACCGTTTCGGTGAGACAGGCGGGGGCCCCAGGCAGGCACCTTAGCCAGAGGCCACGGTCACATCCATTCCTCATTTTGCATTTAAATAGCTGCTTCTTCAAGATGTACCTACTGAAATTCTAACCCTGCGAGAGAGTAAAAATCTCACATCAGGAGTAATCAATACTTCTTTGGGGATAGATTAGATGACAAATAAAAAGAGAACCTGTGCCACGAACACGGTATTTAAAGCAGGGCCTGGAGGGTCTACAATAGAAACACCAAGGATTACAGAAAGGCCCAGGGCACCGGGGACACAAATACACGCATCACAACCTTCTCATTTTTCCCAGAAACAAACTAGAACTAATTCAAGGAAAACGATGCATACATCCCTGCTTCATTCCTCAATTACAGAATTTATCTCATGACATAGTAATATATCTATGGATACACTGTTGCTTCTTCTGGGAGCCTCTTGAATCCTGGGAATGCAATTTATTCATCTTTGAACTCCCAATGCTTAGCACAGTTTTTGGCACATAATGGAATCTTAATAGATTTTTGTCAAATTAGTTAATCAAGTGAGTGAGTGACTGAGTGAATGAATGAATGAATGAATAATGATAAAAGACCTAGGAGCAAATGACAAAGGAAACTCTACTCAGTAGCAATGCAAACTTTTTAAAGAACTTTTATCTTTTCTGCTGGCTTCAAACACAAAAAGCACCACCTTGATTAACACAATTGCAATTTGAAAGTGATTATTACATATCACAATAACTAATGTTCCAATTTAGAGCCATGGGTGATTGGTTCAATACTGAAACAAGTGCATGAAATCCAGTAGCTTATTGGTTAAATATTGGTTTAATCTAAATCTGAACCTTAGTCCACGCACAAGTTCCCCTTCCCCTTGCAACTCCTTTCTAGTTCTCTCTACTGTATGACAGTATTTGTATCTGTATCTGCGTACTATAGTATACCGTAAATTCTTAAAATCAGAGACCATGGCATATTCCTACAACTAAAAGAGCAATGCTTTGAAGACAGTGGGCATTCACACAATATTATTAAAAACTAATAGTTAGGGTTCCCTGGGTGGCTCAGTCGTTAAGCATCTGCCTTCGGCTCAGGTCATGATCCCAGGGTCCTGGGATCGAGCCCCACGTCGGGCTCCTTGCTCAGCGAGGAACCTGCTTCTCCCTCTCCCACTCCCCCTGCTTGTGTTCCTTCTCTTGCTTTGTCTCTCTCTGTCAAATAAATAAAATCTTTAAAAACAAAAACAAAAACAAAACTAATAGTTAGATTTACGGTCTTTCCACCCTCTCCCAACTAAAGTGAGTGAGAATAGGCTTTACTACAAGTCAATTGTGATTACTAGTTCAAGTACATATCAGGACAGACAGGCTACCAGTCGCATGGCTTCAGAAAGATCACATCAGACATACCACAAGACAATCTAATGGGCCATGTACAAGAAAACAATTATCACTATTAATTATAATATAATGACATTAATTAGTATCGACATTTGCTATATGTCAGAACTCGTACTAATGTATTTATATACTTCAGCTCACTTAGTCCCCACAACACAAAATTCATTATGTACAACTATTACCCCTCATTTACTGAATGAGCAAATTAAGCTATGGAGATATTGAGTAAATTTCCTAGGGTCATCCTAAGTGTGGAAGCAGGGAATGACCAGGTTTGTATGGGCTCAAGGGTTCTACAGATCTATAATTTTAGCATTATTTTGATTGTTTTATTTGGAGTTTGGCTTTTGTGGGGTTTTTTTTTTTTTTTTGGTCTCATTTTCATTTGGTTTATTTTTTATTTCATCAGGGTGTTCTTTAGACTTATACAGATTGTCTTCAAGTATAAGATCTGTATCATTTTCAGAGCGCCTATGGACCTTTGTAGGAGTTGAGAGTTGATTTCTTGATTACCCTGCACTGCTCTATCACTTACAGTAATAATTACAGAAGTAAAAGTGTAATAAAATGGGAGGTTTTAACCCATATTTTATGAGTCACAAATGGGCTCTTAAAAGCTGCCATTTTATTATTTCCTTTAGAGATACTTAATAGGTAATGTCAGTAGTAAAACTTAGCACCCAACCAGCAATTAATATTCCATGCCTCCAGAATTATCAACCCTCCTTAAAGGAAGAATAATCAAAAGAGGTTTGTTGTGTGCGTGTGTGTATGTGAATCTAGTTTCATACCATCTAGGTTAATAACTCAAATGTAAAGGAGCAGGAATCAAAGAGCTACCATCAACTATATAGATTAGGCAATGAAAAAAAGTGGGAAAAGAACCAAAAATGAGAAAATTATCCAGAAAATTAAAATTGTATGTGGCTATACATATAGCATATACCACCTGGAAGAAATAGCCTTAAATTGTAGACACAGCATGAAACAGCCATTGCAGAGTAGGTTAGTTTCACATTAACTCATACAATCTGACCTCCTCTGACATAGTTCAACACCTAAAAATTTTTCATTCCTCTCTAATAAACTAAACATCTCTTCACCTTGGTTCAGCTAGATTTCCAATAACTACCCTTGCTAGAAGCTGCTGAATAACTGACTTCTTTTCAGCTCTTGCCTAACTGCTGGCTTCTTTGTATTTTCTGAAAAACAAGTGCATATCTTTGTATTTAGGCATCATTGGAAGTAGTTTGTCACCTCATAATTCAACCTGCAACAAAGCCTATTCATCCCCTTTCCCAACACCACCAGCCCAAAATTGTAGATACATCTGGCCACTACTAGAGTCTCTTCATGTGGAGTTAACCCACACAGTTGTTGTTGCTCAAGAGCTTACCAGAAGGATCCAGCATTTCTGAATATCTGAGAGATGTAGGTTATAGGTCAGAGTATATAATACTGATTCTTTGAAATTTGTGGAGACTTGCTTTTTAATCCAGTTCATGATCATTTTCTGCTAAGTGTTCCATGTGTGCTTAAGAAGAATGTATATTCTCAAAGCATTTGGTACAGTTTCTATTAGATCAAACTGTTTACTGCGTTGCTCAAATTTCTATATCTTTATTAAATATTTTTTGTTGAATATGACAATTGAGACAGTATAATAAATTTTTTACTATTACTAGACGTCTGTTTTCCTCTAGTTCTATCAATTTTTGCTTTATAGGTTTAAGATACTTTGTTAGAAGCATATGAGTTTAGAGTTGCTAATCTTCCTGGTAATTTCAGTATTTTACCATTATTTAGTACTAAACTCTCTATATTTAATACTTCCTGACTTAAAGCCTATTTTATCTGATAACGTATCTGTGTCACTTTTGTTTAGATTAACATTTGCTTGGTATATTTTTTTCCATCCGTTAAGTCATTCTATGCTTTTATACTTGAGATGTAAACTAGAATATTTTTAATTTAATCTGATCCTCTCAGCCTTTAACTAGTATGTTTAATCTATTTTTATTATATTATTGATATACTTGGACTTGTTATCTTTTTTATTTTTATTGATCCCATTTTTAATGTTTCTTGACTCTGGGGTGGATTTCTTTAATTTGTTCGTTTTTGTTTGTTTGTTACTTGTATTGCACTGATCTTGTGTATTGCTTCAGAGCCTCTTGCACTGCCTGCCTCTTATTTCAGCTCCTGCTGCAGTGACCATTTCTAGGTGGACTCCAAGAGCTTCACATAGGTTGCAACCCAATAGCACCTTGCCTCAGCCCTGTGGCATCTGCTTCACACCTCTTGCCCTTTAGCTTCTGGGGGTGCCACATATGCAGGCATAACCTAGATACCTTAGGGAGAACAGACAGAAGCAACAACGGATAAATGCTTTCCATTGTTTGCTTGTTTTGAAGGGCAGCCATAAAATGCACTTCTTACAACCTCCCAGCTGTATACCTAATGTGAGATCAAGCAACCAGTTGACTGTATCAGTGAAAAAGAAGAGGAGAGGAGGAAGAAATTTAAATTAGAAGATCCTGACTTCTTACAATTCAAAAGTTACTGGTAGTGGACAGATGTTGGCAAGTCATGAGCCTCCATAGCTTTATAAAATAGGGACAATAATGTTTATTTATGGGGCGCCTGGGTGGCTCAGTCGTTAAACGTCTGCCTTCGGCTCAGGTCATGATCCCAGGTCCTGGGATCGAGCCCCGCATCGGGCTCCCTGCTCCGCGGGAAGCCTGCTTCTCCCTCTCCCACTCCTCTGCTTGTGTTCCCTCTCTCGCTGTGTCTCTCTGTCAAATAAATAAATAAAACCTTTAAAAAAAATAATGCTTATTTATTTCTCAAGACTATTGTAAGAATTAAATGTGTAATACAGATAAACCTCTATTTTGAAAGGGTACCTCTAATTTTAAAGTGCTATTTTATTATGAAAGAGTGTTATTTAGCATCAGCAGAATGCTTGGGGTGATAAATTATCTCTATGATTTCTAAAGATGATTTTAATGCTGGGCAAAAACAAAATGCTAACAACTACATGCTACATGCTAACAACAGCGGACTTGCCATTGGAATTATTCCATTTACTTACCAATTTATTTCTACCTGTAGTATGCATCATGGACAGACTATTCAACATCTTTCAGCGTCAATTTTCTTTTCTTTCACATGGTAACACCACCTACCTTGTATAATTATTGGACAGATGAAGACTAGCTGTTTTTACTGCTACTTCTACTACTACTACATACAATGTACTATGAGACAACACTCTGTTGAATCAAGGCATGTTCAGATAAGCCTTGAATGCTTCCTTAAAGAAGGTTTTAGAAAACACTTAAATCAGAACCAGGAAGGGCTTTGGGTTTAGATTGGCCTGCCCCCCTTGTTACCTCTTTTACCCCATTTTGGCAAAAAGGCTGTAAACAAGAGTAAGGGCTGCTGGAAGAAATTCACTATTGAATTCCTCCTGAATCATCTCCCAGCAATGAGGAACAGACTCTGAAATCCCCATAGTTGGGCTACGAGGGACAACACACATGTGACTAATTGCCAAGACTTAACTACTGAACCACTCTGGGAGAGTATTATTTATAATTAGTGCCAGTAGGACTGGACACCTGTCTGCTCCAAAGGCATGAAATGCCCACGATTTACCTCGCATCCCAGCATTCATCAAGAAAGAGCAGCAGACACCTCTGTGCTTGAAAAGCACCGCAGAACAACTCCCTGTGGACCTCTGGTCCAAGTTTTGAGTTGATGCAAAATTTCCATTTTTCTGGTTTTATCTGTTTTTTTTTTTATGGCTGGGATATGTTATCTAGATCTTTGTACTGTTCATATTAATGTGGTCTCTAAACACAAGTCAAAATTCATTCTCTGATCCCAAAAGAGTCTATAACTACTTTAGAGAATTTCTCTCCACTACTTCTTTTTTCAAGGGAATCGAGCTGACAGGCCTGAGTTATTTCAGACAGTTTAGATACGAAATTTTATGCACACATTTGTTTTTATATATACTCACAGGTGTCCACACATATCTTTCATTTCCTTCAAAATTTAGAAGGAATAAAAACAGAGCCTTGAGTAAATCATACAAGATCTACTGTCTGCTGGCACATCCTTTGTTCAGACATGTCTCCTTCCCATGTTTCTTTCCTTGCCTAGTCTATTTTATTCCATTTGAAGAGGCCAGTGTAAGTCTCTTCAGATTCTGCTCACTAAGGACCTTGTACTTTTGTATAACCTGGGAAAGTGATCTGAAAACCAGCACTCTTTCAGGACCTTAGAAATCCCAGACCATAATAAACTCCACAGAAGGAAGCAACTAGAATGAGGAAACAGACCAATATTTTACTCCCATTTCTGTGAGGAAGACTGCCAAGGAAACTTGTTTACATATAAGTCAGTATACCCAGATATTCTTTATGTTTTCTAGGTAGGCTTAATATGGGATTACAAGATGAAAGGAAGCACTGCAGCAGTCAAATTTTTTACCAATAAAACAGCACTCAGCCTGAAAGTGAATGTACAATTCCAGTGCTGCTGTATAGTCTCTTTGGCAACTACACTGCACAGTATCAATCACATCCCTTTATAAATTTAATTTTTAAATGGGGCAATAAATTTACATGGTATAAAAATATCACCATGTTTAACATTCCCTATTTGTCCTGACATTTTTATTATTCCAAACATAAAGCAGTTTATATGTAAATTGCCATATGCTCTTAAGTTAAACTGATAGAATCTTGTCTGTGAAGGACTCATCATTTTGTTGTAAATATGTGCAAAAACCCATTGTACAAGCAGTTCCAAGAAAAAGAAATAAAGTGTCGCATAAAAGTAGCAAACAAACTTTGGGCCCAACTCAACTGGGTCATGAATAATACTTTGTGTTAATCTTTGATTATGTTCTAACAATGACCATGTTCTCTGTTTTAAGTGAAAGCCATTAGTTAATAAAACGTTATTCTTTATCATAATATTTAGTGATTAAATGTGCTGAATGGGTTCGGCAGAGACTGTGTCTTCCACCGTGCAACTGTCCCAGCTTCTAAAACATATGCACCCACATATGCACTCACACACATTCACTCACAGTTAAGGCACAAAACAGACAGCTGAGGTTTAAAGAATATTTTCTGTATGATGAAATAATTTAACTCAAATTTATTCCTCCCAAAGCCATCGTAATAGAGTTTTGTTCATAAAGACTGTTTCATAGGAAAATCCATGCTAGTCATATTTTAAGTCATTTAATCATCTATTTATCATATACTTTATTCCATTATCCAGCACTCTAAACTAATATTTAAATAAATTGCATAGGGTAATAGAACAAATTGCATAACATTAAATTTTTATATATTTAAGGGATCCATGGGAGAGTGGCTATTTAGGATGAGGCAGGAGGATGAAGTAAGCAATGGTATTTGAAGAAACAATTACAGTATCCCAGGAGTGGGCTGCTTCCAAGATCATTTATTCATTCATTCATTAAATGGTTTACTAGCACCTTCTAAGTACCCGGCACTCTTCTGGACATTGGCCAATATGGAAGTTGCTATAGACTGGATATTTGAGTCCCCTCAAAATTCATATATTAAAACTTAATCACCAGTATGATGGCATTAGGGGTGGGGCCTTTGAGAAGAGATTAGTTCATTGGGACAGAGCCCTCGTGAGTGGGATTAGTGCCCTTATAAAAGAGACCTCAGAAATCTCCCTCGCCCCTTCCCCCATATGAGGACACAGCAAGAAAATAGCCATCTATGACAGGAAACAAAACCTCACCAGACACTTAATCTGCTAGGCTTCCCAGCCTCCAGAACTGTGAGAAATAAATTTCTCTTATTTAAAGCCACCCAGTCTATGGTATTTTTGTTTTAGCAGCTCAAATGGACTAAGACAGAGGTAAACAAGACCAACAACAGTTCTTACAGTCCAGCATTAAAGTTTCCTTTTGGCAGTAAAGAAAGTAAATAACCAAATCACCAAATAGGTATATAATGTCCTGTAGAGGTGAGTGCTGTGAAGAAAACAGGACAGGATACTTTTAAGCAGAGTGCATCATTATCTCGTTTATACTATTAAAATAGCATTCTGGCTACCATATAAAGAACAAACTGCACTAAGACAACTATGGAAGCAGGGTGACTAGTTAGTATACTATCATCTTAGACAAGGCAAGAAATTAGGACAACCTGAATTAGAGTGCTAGTGATGAATGCAATAAGAAGGGATTATATGTGGAATCTATTTTGAAGGTAGAATCAATGGGATTTGCTAACGGATTGGATGTGGAGTGTGAGAAAAAGAGATATATCAAGGATGACTTTGAGATTTGGAGACTGAGAAATACTGAGTGCAAGAGGAACCATTTACAGAAATGAGGAACACAAAATTAAATATTAAATTTTAAAAAACAAAAAAGTAAAAAAAAATGAGGGACAGTGATGGAAGAATGGGCGTGAAGGGGAAAAATCATGAGTTTTATTGACCATGTTAAATTTCAGAAGTCTGTTAAACAACAGTCAAGCTGATGAGCAGGTAGTTGAAAATGCAAGTCTGAAGTTGAGAGGAAAGTTCAAGATGGAGAAACTAATGTTAGCATCATCAGTATATAGATGATATTAAAGCCTCAGAAATGGATGTATCATCTAGGAAATGAAAATTCAAAGAAAGGAAAACAGGGCTAGAGACTGAGCTTGGGGCAGTCCAGTTTGTGGAGTCAGGAGGAGAAATGAAAATCCACGAGGGTGAGCCAAATGCAGACATTATTTTCAAGAGAAGGCAGAAACCAATAGAGTGGAATTCTGCCGATCTAGTAAATAAGCACTAAGAATCGTCCAGCGGACTTGGCAGGGGGGTAGTTCTTGGTGTTCTTGATGGAAGCAGTTTCAATGGGGTGCTAAGTGCAAAAGCCTGATTTGAAAAGATCCAGGAAATAATATAAAAAGAAAAGGGAAGAAAACAAATATAGGCAACTCAAGGAACTTCTCTGTAAGATGGAGGAGAGAGATGGAAGTGTAGCTAGATGAGGGATCAGAAGGCAGGATTTTTTTTTAATGGAGAATATTATACCATAATGTATGTTTATAGAAATGATCCAATAAAGAAGGAAAAAATGATGATGCAAGAGTCTTCAGGTAGGCTAAAAGGTCAGGGATCCAGTGCCTCAAGATGGAGTTGGCCTAAATTAGGAGAAAGGACAGTTCAGTCAGTGCAACAAGAGAGAATATAAGGTGCTTGATTTGGATACAGGTTAGTAGATTTGATAGAAGGAAGATATGGAAGTTCTCTTCTGATAGCTTCCATTTTCTCAGTGATTAAAAAAAAAACAAAAAACAAGGTCATTAGTTGAGCACAAGTAGGGGAAAGAGAGTTAAAGCTGGAGGAGAGCAGAGTGTGCATAAAATCATCATCTGGGGAAGTAGAAGCCAGGACCAGAGTAACACTTGGGAACAGAGGTGATCCAAGACTGGGAGTGACACAGAGACTGTGATTCACCAAAGGGAGAGCCCCAAAGAGGAGGTAAGTGAGGTACAGGAAGGCTACCTGAGCACAAGAACAAGAAGCGGGGATGTCCTAGTGCTCATCAAGAGGTTGTCTGTCCAAGTACAAAATCTTAGCTCTGCTTCCTGCAAGCAAAATTGTAAAAACACTGGAACACTGTTGGGCCCTATGGATGTGGTAAAATGAAGACCTAACATAATATCTTTCCCATGAAAAAGAGGTACTATGGCACCACAGAGAATGATGAGGCTTGGGAGTCAGATGCACAGAGTTAAAACCCAATCTCAGTAACTCACCCATCAGATGAAGTTGAACCAATTCTATTTCTTCCAAAAATCAGATTCCTCATTTACAAAGTAAAGATGCTAATATCTCCTTTGGAAGCTTGCTGTGATGATAGATACCTATAAAGTATCCTGCAGAGTACAAGTAGAACTACTATTAAGTTAAATGTTTGGACTTCTCTTTAAACATGTCAGTTTTTTGGTTTTTTTTTTTTAAGATTTTATTTATTCATTTGACAGAGAGAGACACAGCGAGAGAGGGAACACAAGCAGGGGGAGTGGAAGAGGGAGAAGCAGGCTTTCTGCGGAGCAGGGAGCCCGATGTGGGGCTCGATCCCAGGACCCCAGGATCATGACCTGAGCTGAAGGCAGATGCTCAACGACTGAGCCACCCAGGCGCCCCTAAACATATCAGTTTTAAAAAAGTAAATAAACAAACATGTCAGTTAAACATATGTATTTTATCTCCACTTCCTCCAAAGACCACACTAAAAACAATAAAGAATAAAAAGAAAATCATAAACCTACAAGGAAAAAGAGAACAGAAAATGAAAAGCCTTTAGGTGCCCTATTTGACTTTTAGGAGCTGAAATCTGCACATCTTCCAACAAGAAGCAAGCTGCACCAGTCACAGAGCCCCAGAGAGTCTCAATAATTAGAGATATCAAGTATATATCAACTGGAGGCTAGACACGGGGTTGAAAAAAGGTGCAATGGATGAAATGTCCAAATAACCCATCTCTACTATGTGATGCCAAATGACCATCCTTCCCCAACCCCTCAAGGGAGTTTACTGGAGAATCTGATATCTGGGGAAATTGAATCAGAGAGGCTACAGGCACCATGGATGTCAGACTGAAAACAGACACCAGACCTTCAGCAAGCCCTTAACTCCTCGGTTTCAGATTCCTGGTAACCAGGTTTGTACTCCCCACTTTTTACCCCAAAAAAGAAAATCAAGAATGTTTTCCCAAGAAAATCAAATTCCCCAGAGAAACTGATATTTAACACCACTCCTAAAAAATTTATAGGCTAGCCACAAAGTCACTCTTGAAAAACCTCACTACTTGATAAGCCCCACTCACACTCAGAACTTTCAATTAAATGGGTCAGCTAATTGAACTCCAATAAAAACACATATCATCATAATTTGAGAAACCCCTCCAAAATTAAATCTAGAATACCAAAAAAAAGAAAGAAAGAAAAAAAGAAATGGAAGGAAAGTTGGAGGAACAAAGACCTTACTGGGAATAGAAGAATACTGAAATAAGGGAAGGAAGCGAGGGAGAGAGGGAGGGAGGGAAGAAGACAAATATCCTTAGAGGAATGAAAAGAGAAGGCTGCACCTATAAAACAAAAAAAGATGCTATTTTTATAAAGATAAGGAGAAGGCACTCAGAGAACATGAAAGTACCCTAGTAGGTAAAAACTGAGAGCATCTACAGAGAATGAGAACAAACTGATGGTTGCCAAGGGCGGGGGAAGGGTTGGGGGATGAGCAAATGGGTGAAGGGGAGTGGGAGGTACAAGGTCCCAGTTATGGAATGAATAAGTCAGGGGGACAAAAGGTACAGCATAAGGACTACAGTCAATGGGAATAGTCAACGTAATAGGGATGTAGAGTGGTGGATGGTAGCTACACTTGTGGTGAGCATAGCATAATGTATAAGAGTTGTAAAATCACTATGTTGTACACCTGAAACTAATATATCATGTGTCAACTATATTGCAATAAAATAAAAATAATAGTAATAATAATAATAATAAAACTGTATCTAAAAAGATCTCAATAGAAGGATTGGAAGACAAAGTTGAAGTCACATTCAAAAACCTAAGACAAAAATCAAGGTGGTGGATAATGGGACAGAAGAAATGAATATTTTTTAAAATTGAGAGATTAAGCTAGGAGGCCCCACAACCAAATAATGAAGTTCTGAAGAGAGAAAACGTCTGAAGAAAAGGAAATTATCAAAGAAATAATTAAAGGACATTTCTCAGGACTAAAGAAACAGGAACCTTCAGATGGGAAGGGTCAACAAGAATCTAGCACAATAAATGAAAAAGGCCCTCACGTCATTAAATTCCAGAACACCTAAGAAACCAGAAGATTCTAAAAGTTTCCAGAAAGAAGACCATTCATATATGAATAAACAAACATCAAAATGCATTAGGCTTCTCAATAGCAAAGTTAGAAACTATAAGAAATGGAGGAATAGCTCTAAAATTCTAAGGCATGATTATTTCCAACCCCATATGCTATACCCACTCAAATTATCAGGCAAGAGTGAGAGTAGGATAAAAATATTTTCAGCCATACAACTTCCCAAATCATTTATTTCCATGTACCCTTTCCCATAAATTACTGATATACCCTCCACTAAAATGAGAGGAAAGAAGGAAAGAAGACATGGGATCCAGGAATCAGAGGATCAAACACAGGAGAATAAAAGATAACTTAGGCAGACAACAAAGGGAGGACCCAAGGAATGATGACATTACATCAGGTGAGAGAATTCCCAGACTGAAGTCAGTAGATGAAGGGCAACAGGAGGGATGTCAGAGGGGAGGCCAGGGAAAAAAAGACTTGCTAGATCAATGGATACATGTGATCGCTTTAAAGGGTGGATTAGGAAAAATTCATGAAAATAACACAGAAAAATTAGCAAGAGAAAAATTGACAATTATTAGTACCAGGAAAATAACTTTAATTGGAAAAGAAACCTAGCCATAGTACATTATTTTGCCCAGCAGTAAAAAAAAAAAAAAAAAATTGTCAGAACAATGTAAACACTAAAGTTTTTAAATGAAAAATTATGACATAACTATACTGAAGGAGGGTAATATAACTCTATTGGTATGGGGAGAGGGGACAGTGAAGAGAAATATATCTTCACCTACCACAATAGCAAGTCAATAGATGTTTCCAAAATTGATAAATTAATTTAAAGTTGATTAAACCAATTTGAATAGAAATATAAGCATATTACCTAGAAATACAGAAATAAAAACCATAAAAAACAATTAAAAGACTTCAAGGAAGCAGTCTCTGAGAAGTAGGACTGAGGGGTAAGAAAGAACACAGTAGAGAGCTCTCATATTTGTTGTAAGCCTCCATTAAAAGCCTTGACATTTTAAATTGTGCGTGTTCTTTTGATAAAAATAGAAAATAATTTTTTGAAATTAATATTCCTTTCCAACCATTCCATTCCTTTCTCCTTTCTTTTTCTTAAGTTCTAAATGCCCATAAACACATACCTTTATAATGAACAACACAGGCCAAGGGGGCAGTCATCATAATGGTGATCTCAGTAGGCATACACCAAATGTTTGTTGAGATGGAATGGGAATTATCTGCTCTTTTTAGATTAATGTCATATGTGAGATACTTAAATTCGTATCTGTATTTTCAAAAGATAGAATTAGGTAGACATGAAAGTTTCTACATTCCAAGTTAAGTTTTTCACATAATCAGGATCTAAAATATATCTGCAACCTCAATTCTAAAACTGGGTCTATTTGACATTTAATCACTCAGTTAAAAAACAAAATAAAAAAAAACAAAAATCCTAAACATTTTCACAAAAGCAGTAATGTCATAAGCACAAAACTCAACACCTATTTATAGAATTCCATAGGAGGTTGTTTTTTATGAATCAATACAACCAAAAAGAGAGGTCTTTGTTCTCTTCAAAGGGGGCAGGGTGAGGAACAAAATAAATAATAAAGCAATAGGTCCATTGTCTGGAATATCATTTCCTTAAATTTGAAAATATAAAATGCCTTTCGTGTCTTACAATTAATCAAAATAACCTATTTTGAGATGCTAGAAAATACCTGCCCATTCTTCCCACAAAGAAAAAAGTCCATCTTTCCCTTCATCCTTCCTAGATCTTCTGGGGTTTTTGTTTTTTGTTTAGAATGCTAAATAGCATTGAAAATTGATAACAAATCAAGCCAGCCTAATATACAGTCTCCAAGTTAACTGACATTACATTAAATAGATGATCAACCATCAAAATTACTACAGCAGTGTTTATTTTCCAGATCATATTTTGTAGTCTTTGAAATGTCAAATATGCATTCCCACTGAGAGGCAAATGTGGATATACATATGCAAGGATGTCATCAACATGGAGAAGACTGAAAGCAAATTTACAAGGATTCATTACAGAACTAATCCTTCCTAAAATTCTGATTAAACAAGGGACTGACAGGTTGCTTGATTCTGGGGGATTCAAGTTATTGATTACTGACACTGGAACTAGAACTCCTTATTGTCTGACTGAATGGAATTTCAGATGTGAAAGTCTGTGGCCTCCAAATAAAGAACATTCATTTACACTGTGCTTTATGGAAATTAACATTATATAGTCTCTTACGACCTATTAACAGACTGAGATCTGTCACCTGAAGAATTATATTCCTTTTTATCACATTAAAAAGCAAAAGGCCACAAACATGCTCATTAATGAGTCTAAAAGTTTCTCGAAAATATATAAGCCTTTCTGAATAATGATGGGAAATGTTATACCCGATTTCCATGCCAAGTGCTCATCCCAAGCATTTATTTATTTATTTTTTATTTTTTATTTTTTATTTTTTTTTAAGATTTTTATTTATTTATATGAGAGAGAGAGAATGAGAGACAGAGAGCATGAGAGGGAGGAGGGTCAGAGGGAGAAGCAGACTCCCTGCCGAGCAGGGAGCCCGATGCGGGACTCGATCCCGGGACTCCATGATCATGACCTGAGCCGAAGGCAGTCGCTTAACCAACTGAGCCACCCAGGCGCCCCAATCCCAAGCATTTAAATTTGCCTTTGCTTTCTGGCTTAGCCAACCTCCCACCCAACCTACCCCAAACACACGCACTTTAAAAAGTATCCGTAAATGTGTTTAGCCATGACACTCAAGTGACTGAGTTCTGGCAGTGGCCATCTTGTCTCGATCACAGTCACAAAAACACCAAGGCACTAACTGGGAACAATGTCTTTCCTTCAGGTTCCTTGTGCCTTTGTCCTTACGCTATGTCTGGGGACAATAGCACAGCTTCCCTCTTTGAAGGGGTCACAGTTTATGCACAGAAACAACAGCCAAAGGGATAACTGAAGATAATGGTAGAGTGACAGAAGAAAGCATGGAGCAGGAGCCAAGGGAAGGAAAGTGCTCACTGGCTCCATCTGAGACAGCATTTAAGCTTGGCCTTGAAGTTTAGGGGAGGAACAGCATCAGCAGAAGCTAAGAGCAACATCCCAGTCCAAGGGACAGCATCTGAATACAAAGGCATGGCCTGCAAGCACAGTGTTTTCAGAAACTATAAGTGGTTTCCCTGTAGCTGAGGCCAGAATGCACTGGTAGCAAATGTAAGAGATAAGGCTGAAAAGACAAGTTTGAGGAATAAACTACAAAGGGTCTAGTATGCTGAGCTAAGAGCCTTGGATTTTTCTCTTGTAGGTACGAAGGAACCGTTCAGAATTTTTAAGTAAGAGAATATAGTTCTGCAAGTTTCAAAATTAATCTGCTTCTTCATGTTTTACCACAAATTCACCTAAGAAGACCCTGAAAAGGCTCTTATCTCCATTTTAGACTTGAAAGGAGGATTCACTCATCAGCATAGATTCCCATAGTGTCTTAGATCAAGTGCCTATAAAAGGAGAGAATACCTCTCCTCTGTATTTTATACCCTTTCTAATTTTGCCCTAAGCAAGGGGGCCTTAAGTGCATGCTAAATCTACTCCTAGAATTTCCTAAAGTAATCTGCAGCTTTGAGTCTCCGACAAATAATATTCACCAAAGAAAACTTTCAGAAGCCTCTCATCTTCATTCTACATATTGCTTCGTTTTTTAGGACTGATGTCTCCCCTTAAAAAAACTTCAATATATTTGGATTTTTTGCCCTTTCACCAAATCCAGTGTGTGGTTATATGTCCTGACAATGCCTCCACTCCTTCACACTCCACCGCAGAAGCCAAACACCTGACTCTGAGTCACCTCTTCAACTTAAGTGAAGACCATTTTCTTGCATTCCTATGAAAGGAGAGCCTTTTTATTTTTTTTTAAAGATTTTATTTATTTATTTGACAGAGAGAGACATAGCGAGAGCAGGAACACAAGCAGGGGGAGTGGGAGAGGGAGAAGCAGGCTTCCCGTGGAGCAGGGAGCCCAATGCGGGGCTCGATCCCAGGACCCTGGGATTATGACTGAGCTGAAGGCAGGCGCTTAACCGACGGAGCCACCCAGGCACCCCAAGGAGAGCCTTTTTAAAAGCATAGTAATTGCTTGACTTGAAAGTACCACCTGCTAACTTTCTAAGCAGATTAGAAGAGCAGCAGATCTCCAGACAAGGCCACATTCCCAGGACTGATCTAACCAGAGAACAGAAAACCAAATCAGCACTAGAATTAGCCTTAGCTGAACTGCTGGTGAGAGACGGCTCTTTGAAGAACCAAGCTGCACAGTGCCAGATGGACAGATGTAGTTTATTCAGAAACTTCTCCAGGGAGCCCCAGGCTTAAAATTGCTACTGGGGCTCAGGAGAGGCCAGTCCAGGCCTGGAGGCCACTGGCCTGAGGCCAAAGCACACCACAGTTATAGCCTGGGCTTCTTACATTGCAGAGAAGTAGTGGGAGCAGAGGCCTACCTCCTGCCCCGCACTAGAACCCCCTACGCAGCCCTTCTGAGTCAGCCAACACCTGTTAACACTGACCCCAGGCACCATGTTGATGGAGGTGCTCTATGGGTACCTTCAACACCTACAGACATGGCCACTCAATCCAAACTTTGGTTTTTAAAACTTTTTCCTTTACAGTTTTTAATATTTTTAAGATTATTTTTCAGCTTTATTATAGAGAATTAAACTACTTTCCAAAGTAGTTATATGTTTATCCCATACATACAATATACATAGGTCTTACCATAAATATTGTCCCCATTCCAGAGATGAGGAAAATGTGTCTCGGAGAAGCTAAGCGACTTGCCCATCACACAGCTTTTAGGCCGTACAGCCAGGGCCACCTTCCAGATTTTTCTGCTCCCTTGGCCAAAGCTCTTTCACACTAATTCTTGGGGCTTGCTGAGACAAGTGGAATCAGTGAGAAATTCAGGGAAGACTGAAGACTTTCTGCAGGAGATTCAGGCGTGTGATAAAGTCCTGGTAGAGAGGAGGGGTAGAGAGGGAGGGTGAGAGAGGGAGAAGAGAAGGAGGGAGGGAGAGAAAGAGAAGAGGAATGGAAAGAAGGGGGCAGACTTGCTGATTTCCACCCCTCCATGTAGACCTTTTGATAGACTTGCACAAAATTTAGAACAAGTTTCATAAATAGAAATATGTCCAGCTTTAGTCAAAAGAGCCGAGTTTACAAATGTGTTGAGCATTCATCTTTTGATTTGAGAGAGGTTTTTGTCAAACTAAGTGTTTTGAGTACTGAGTCCCTCTCTCTGCCACCGAGCGTTGCTGCCCCATGTGCCCCAATGGTCATCACTGACACAGAGGCATTAGGACACTCCATGCCGGAAGGCTACTTAAAGCCTTGAGTGTTGTGCCCTGGAAGGGGGAGGTTTAAGATGGCAAAGGGAGGCGTTAAATTTACCTTCTACTACCAACTTCCTTTGCTACAGAATCTCATTTTGTTTTCCTAAATCCTTGACTATGAAAAAGCCCCTATTCTGCTTTTCCTCAGAACCCATGTCTTCTTTGGATGTTGTACTCAGAATTTTTTTTTTTTTTTTTAGGGATAGTCTGACTGAGGAAATATTTTATTGAAATACAGTAAGAAAGACAATCCCTAACTGCCCCTTACATAATAGAGCTTCTGGGGACCAATCTTAAAAACATCAAATTATAAATTGTAGGCCTTTTGATTACTGAACTATAATAATTAAATTACAGAAATTTCCTTAACTGTAGGGTTGAAAGGAACAAAATAACTGGCAAGTGGTCTAACCAGAGTAAATAATGTCCTTTTTATTTACATTTGGCTTTCCTATAAACTGCCTACTGGGTTGTGTGGAACTAAGGCTAGCAAAAAACTGAATCCCCATCCATCAGTATTAATCTCACACTTTGCTGTGGCTCCATCCATTTATCTTTCCGACACAAATTAGAAATTCAAGAGTTTTAACAAATGAGCCTGCAAATGTAAACTTATTAGGCCATATATTTTTACTACACACTGTGCAGTGCCCTCCACAAAGCTGTCCCTTCAGAGAGCATTTTCCTATTTTGTGTTATTGATGGCAGCTAACTAATCACATTTTTAATGTTGTCTTTGGGGAGGGCTGTTTGAGTGAATGTGCAAGCTAAACTACCCAGAATAAATCTACCTTATTAAATGCTTGAAATTATGTGTCTTTTACGATAAAGAAACTCCCGAGCATTGTTACATTTGCTAACCTTCTTTCTGCAGGAATCAAAAGACTAGGATTAATTAAAATAATACATCAAAACTGGGGTGTTGTACAGAATGTGTCTATGTGTGAGGAAAGACCAAGAAAAATTGGTTAATTGGTCTCTTCATCCCTATTCACTCCCCTCCATCTAAATAGCTTTAAGTATTGCTTTCTGAACTGAACTACAATCCCATGAGCTGAGGCTCAGACAATGGCTGGTCCCCAGCCCTACCTCCACCCCAGGAAATTCCTTCTGGTTTACATAGAGCCTTTCTGATTAACAAAGAACTCCAAAAAACTGGTCCCTAGAATTAGATGCTCTAAAACATGGAGAAAGTATACAAAGCACAAACTGCGGCCCCAATGTTGTAATTCATCTAAATAAAGATGTCCTGATTTAATGCCTCTGAACAGTATCATTAGAAGTCTCAAAAGAAAATGTCTGCACGTCACTGCTTCTCTCAAAGCCCAGGTCCTCCTTTCTTTTGGCTATGGTAGGCAATCTAATGATGGGGCTCCCTCCGTACTGTGTACAATCATTTCATTATTCTGAGGTGGTTTAATTACTGACAGGTCCCTTATTACTGAGCTCCAGTGCTAATCTGAGCCCTGAGTGCATCTGCTTTCCACCTCTTTGCTTTGAAAGTTTTGCACTCTCAGAAGCAAATGCATACATGGCCACAATTCTGGCTTGTCACATAAATTTCAGGGATAACAAATGATGCTTAAGCTTGAATAGAGGGAATGGGGAGATCATCTGGGAGCTAGAGCTCTCAACAGCACAAGTGGTAGAGACTTTGGAAGCGGCATCCATGCATGTGCTTCAGGACATAAAGAGACAGAATAGAAATTTACCTAAAAGGAAAAAAAAAATGCATGTGAAGTGGGAGGTGATAAAGCAAGGACTCAATTTTTTGCAAATTAATTTCCAATTATTTTCCAATTATTTGATTGTCCCACTTGAGACGTATGGCTTTTGTGAAACTGACATTTAAACACAATAAGCATATGCTCTTTGTAGAAATTAAAGTCACAAGCATTTCAAGGCTGTGTAATAGATGGCTTTAGTGTGCCCCTGCAATCAGAGTTCTTCTCTACTACTTAGCTTGGAGGGGAAACATAAACTTGATTAGTACTTAACTAGAGTGTAATGGCTGATAAATTGGCCTTAATGTTTCAAAACCAGACAACTATGCTAAGGTTGCCTAGAATTTATTTCTTGACTACACAGATACACCTACTTTTCTCACTCAGTCACAGGAATCAACAATTTAAGGATGCACTAGCTCTCTTGAAGTGTATTTCTTATTTGTCTTGGATTACTTAAAGATTTAGCTGTTCTCTCTAGCAAAGGTGCAATCCCAAGAGAGGTAAGAACTGATGAATTAAAAAGAAAGTCATGGTTGGCAAAGGTAAAACGTGCTGGGAAAGTGTTCCTCATCGGAACTTGGTTTGAAAAATGCAAGGTGTTTATTTAGTCACTCAGCAAATGCTTTTTGAGCACCTACTAAGAGCTAGGATCTGTGTCAGGTGTTGGAAAGGCAAAGTTAATGACTCCTGCCATCAAGAAGCTAGTGACGAAGACAGCCATGTAAGCAGGTAATAAAACATCGTAAGGGCTATTATAGAAACATAAACCAAGAGTTTGGCAGCTCAAATAATCACCAAAGAAATGTCCCTGCCTATCAAATTTGTATTTGTTACAATGCTTAGAATCTAAATTACACTTGCTTTCATTGCATTCACATGGGGAAAAGAAAATCCATTTTGTTACTAATGTTAATGGGAACAACATTCACATTTTAAAGCTACACTGTTACCTTCACTGTGAAACAGGTGAAAGTCCCCACTACAGAAGAGCTTCTAAAAAGCTGAGTTTACATAGAAGTAAATAAATATTCATTTCAATATTTCAAACAGTACATACTAAGGGATATTTACACTTAAAAAGCACCCTACAATTAATTCTTTATTTAAGCAAAGAACCCTTTTGCAATTTGAACAATCGCCATGTTTATTTGCAGTATAAGCCTGGATTTTCATATATTAGGTTTGAATCACAAAAATCTTAGTGATGGGTCCTGAGGCAACATATTGTATTATCTTCTTAGGCCATGACACTGTCTTGCTTGCAACGAATAGAACAAAAGGCATTAAAGGCACTAATCCCTCTTGCCCTCAGGATAAGGTCCAAACTCTTTAACCTTTCATGGATCTGGTTCCCCTTAATCCTCCAGCCTCCAGAGGAGTGATCTAAAATAGTGGGATATCTGTCAGTCTAGTTTCCTGAGTGACTGTATGGAACAGAAACACCTCCAGCTCCACCTCTGTCGCTACCAATCATGTTAGATATATAATGTAAGCTATAAATAAATGAACCATTTTTCTTAAACTCTTGGATTTAGGAGTTGTTTGTTACCATAGCATGGCCTAGTCCCAGCCCTCAGCCTTTTGGTAGCTATGGTACAGTGTGGCCTAGAACACTGCTTTCCACACTTAAGCACTTGATTGCCCTGTTCACAATTTTTGCATACCCGAATACTATTTTTATTTAAATCAATTCAGGGGTGCCTGGGTGGCTCAGTCAGTTAAGCGGCTGCCTTTGGCTCAGGTCATGTTCCTGGGGTTCTGGGATCGAGCCCCGCAGGAGGCTCCCTGCTCAGCGGGGAGCCTGCTTCTCCCTCTCCCTTTGCTGCTCCCCCTGCTTGTACTCTCTCTCTGTCAAATAAACAAATAAAATCTTTAAAAAAAAATAAAATAAATTTAATTTTTCCACCTAGAAATACGTATTTTAAAATAAAACTACATATCACTATTATAAGTGGAAAATCAGTATCACTTCCAGTAAGTAGAAACTATACAAACCATAACTCTTAAAATAAGATATTTATATACTGCATTAAAATTGGTAATGTGCCACTAATATAGACCTAACACATTTTTAGAAATACTAGTGAAGAAAAGAAAGGCATAGGCCTTGATGTCTAACAAAATTGGGCATCATCCACCATCTACAGTGTGACCTCAGGTAATTTAACTGACCTCTCTGAAGTTCAGGTATTTTATGTATTTTATAACGTGGAAAACAATTACATAAGATTAATTTGAACATTAAATGGGAAATGTATGTGAAATTCCAAGAATATATTTTTTAAATGCACAATTTGCTGGGTTTTAGTATACTGGCTCACTTTTAATTGTCAAAAATATTAGATGTTATTGCTATTATTATTGGTGTCTCATAATCACTAGATCGTGAGCTCCTTAAGGTAAATGCTTATTCATCTCTGAGTCCTCATACCTAGTATTTGTCCTTTCTGGGGGGACAATACACCTAGTATTTGTTTTTTGTTTTCCATTCCTGTATGTATAAAATCAACCATTAAATGACTTCTCATAGTTCAACTGTAAACCACTCTGACTTAGCAGTGCCTGATTCCCACCTATAGGCTAATAAAGGGTTCTCATCTTCACAAACTGCTGCTATTCTTCAAAATAATCTGGATCTCGTCTTTCAGTTCAATGATTTACTAATTAGCATAATTAGTAGCAGAAAGGATCTCAAGGTTGAAAGTTTGATGCACATAATTACAATACAAGAAGAAGCCAGGTTTTACACTGAGGAACTACAGGATCCACAACACTCAGACATTCAGAGTATAAAGTACAGCTTACCCTTCCTGAAGACGGCCAGAGGCCATTTTGCAGCAGCTAAGCACAAAGAACCTAAAATCAGAGAGACTTGGGTTTCAACCTTGAACCCACCTTGGGCAAGTTAAGAATCCTCTCTATCCTTAGTTTCCTCATCTATAAATGACTAACAGAAGTCTCCTCTTAGGATTGTCAAAAGGGCTAAACAGAGATGCACAGAGCTTACAAGGGTTTAGAATAGGCAGTGGCACACAGCAAAAGCTTTTTTTTTTTTTTTTTAAGATTTTACTTATTTGAGAGAGAGAGAAAGCAAGAGACAGAGCACACATGAGCAGTGGGTGGGGCTGGCGGGGAGGGGCAGAGGGAGAAGCAGCCTCCCCACTGAGCAGGGAGCCCAACAGACAGACAGTGGGGCTCAATCCCATCAGGACCCTAGGATCATGACCTGAGCCAAAGGAAGACGCTTAACCTAGTGAGCCACCCAGGCACCCCAGCACAGTGCTTATTACCATCCTTTGTACACATGATTATTGTGATTATAAAACTATACATCTGACAAAGTGTAAGGATTCATACACTGAACTATTATAAAAATTTCAGGTAACTGGAGACCTTTTAGGCATCCTTACAACTCCTTTTTTGTTAATTTTTTTTTCAATCCAGTCATTTTATTAACAACGGTAAACTAGATTATGCCGTGGTTTAAAAAAAAAAGTCCAACAAAAGTTTCTCTCTTACTCTCCCAGACAACAGACGATAGACAACACTGCAGCGTAGCTCATCTCCACGTGCTGCCTTCGTTCTCACCTGCTTTAGCCACTAGGCATCTCCATACCAACCTGCATGTCCATGGCTGACGGCAGTGGGAGGGATGAGCAGGCTGGGTAGCTGAGCCACAACTGACCCACTGCTTCCACTCACACTCCTTGGCCAAAGCAAACCACATGGCATACCCATCCTCAGGGCAGCAGGGGGAGAAAAGCCACCCACCCATCTGCGGGAAGGTAGAGGAGAACCAGACAGTGAAGAGGAGTGCTAATGCCCACCACAGCTGTGAATGAGTATAATAATCACTTGTGCAGTGACTGGGTCTTGGCAATTATAATTCTCAAAACTCTTAATGAAAAGCTCTCATTACATTAAAAAATCCAATAAAACACTTAACAAAATTCCAAATTTTCAAAGCAGCTTTTGGAGGTCACAAAAGAAGAATCCTGCTAAAACATTTTTAATTCACACACAATTTCATGGATTTATGGTAGCTTCTTTTCCCACTCGAAACTCTGATCTTACCTCGTGCAAGAAAAAAGGGGGTTCCCTCTCTTTTTTGTCCACAAAGCAGCAAAAAAGGAACCTAGTTCTCAGATCCAAGGAAATGTGGGATTTGGACTTCAGTCAATATGATCATGTGATTTGTACTGGGCAGGGGACAACCAACAACAATTACCTTCCCATAGGAAAGAGGTGCCCCTATTTTACTGGCCCCTTCCAGTTTCCAGTTCACTGTCAAACTACTAAAACAAGTTATATCCCCATTATTTTCTATTTCCTCCTTCCATGTAACTTTTGAATTTGGTCTCCAAATCCACACCTCCAATCTCAATGAGATCATCCAGCCAGCTACATGAATATCTTGAATATCTTGAATATCTTACTTCACAAATTTAGAATCGCATGTAGCATTTCTGCCAAAGCTAGCTCTCTTGGTTTCATTATTTTAGTTAATTTTCTGACCAAGTTTGAATTGTCAGTGAACTTTGATTTCTTCATCTCTCCTGGCTCTAAATTTTATCTGGTCCCAGGCCTATTTAATTCTTTTTATGAAATCTTTGTTTTGTATGCTCCTCCCTTTCTATTCTTTACCACCATGATACCCAGTACCTCACAGTCGGACCACTGAAACCATCTTCTAACTGGTCTCCTTTTCTCTAGGCTTTTCTATCTCCGGATTTCAGCATGCCACCTGCACAACCATCCCAAAACATTACTTTTGTTAGGTTAATCTCCAGGAGAGGGAAGAAGACCCTTCGATAACTTACCACGGCACACAGTATAAACCCCACATCCTTTTCATCAGTGGAGCTTTTGTCATGGGGATGATTCCCTCCCAAATAAAATCAAAGCACTCGCTGATTTCAGGAAAGATCATGCTTTCTCTTTCTCTGCCTTTCCCTATACATTGTCCCTGCCTAGCTAGATATAACCTCCCATCTTCAAATCCCACTTGTCATTTAAAACCTAGAACCAATGCCTCCATAAAGTCTTCCTGAATCATGGCTGGCTCTGTAAATATAACATAATTTGTGTACAAGGAGTCACAAAGCAGCATCCCACAGAATGACACTCAAGATGTATTTTGTTTAGTCAACATTGTGTTGTTGCCATCATTTAAGTTAAATTTTAATACTCTTAGGGACTACATATACTCTTCAGTTTCCTTATCACTTGAGTTTGAGAACCCTGGTCTATGCCATGTCATGCTGGTGGCATTATTTCATAATCTTTGTCTGTGATTTGTAAAAACATGTTTTGTTTATTTTTCCAACTTGTAAATTTCCTAAGGTCAGAGAAGTGTTTTTATACAATTAAAATTTTAAATAGGGCAAGATGAGACAGCACTTTGTAAACGTAATTAGCCAAAGAGTCATTGGCCGCTATGTCTCTTTTACCCCAAGTTCTTCCAGCACCAACACCAGGAGGGTATCTTTGAGCCATTCAGGAACAAAAATGGTTTTATTACTGGGGAAGAAAAATGGTTCTATAAACGCCTTCTCTCTTTTCCCCTTTCCCCACCCAACTGATAACTTTTATTTTCATATTAATTCACAGATTTCCTCAGCATTTTATCCCAATTGAAGTTTAATATTAAATAAAAACTTCTGTATGCAAAAGCATCCATTTGGGAGCTCTTTAAATCCCAAATAAGAGTAGTTGTTGAAGCAACTAGATCCAATATAAAGAAACGAGCAAAAATGATTTCAAAGGAAAAAAAATATGGAAATTCGGCAAAGAGAAAAAAGAATCTCAGTGTTTGCAATGGTTTGGAAATAAAAGATGGAAACTATTTGCAGGAAATATTTTGAAAAAAGAGCAAAAGTAGGAATAGAGTAGTGATTGAAAGAGTAAATTAACTAGTAATTATTGCATAATGCCAGCCAAGATTTCACATGCCTTATGTATGTCACAGTGACCATTCGAGTTTGGTGGTGTTGTTCTTATCCTCAATGAGGAACTGAAGTTCAGAGAATTTACCTGAGGCTATACAACTTGGTAAATAATAGCATCATGATTCAAACCGGATCTGTCTGACTCGAAGCCTGCATTCTTGGAACTAGGCTGCACAGCCTCCTAATAAAATAAAATAGAAATTGTAGGCTTAGTAGATGATAACTGGTCCAGCAGTTTATTTTAATTAATAAAAACTTCTAACTTTATTCAAAAAGAAGTAGAAGCCACAGAAGAAAAACTCTAACAGTGTCATAAGAAAAACAATGATTAAGAAGAATTATTCTAATGTGAAATGAAGAAGAAGTGGGTGTCAGGCATTGAACTGCAAAGGAAGACAGCAGCAGTTTGGGGAGTCCTCTACCATAGGCAGGACTTGGAAATGATGAGCACACAAAGGCAGGAAATGCTAGCAAGACCAACACAAGTGAGGACAGAGATTGAAGTTAACATTGTAAAGTGGTTCAGACTTTTTGGATGAGGATTTTGCAATATAATGCAATATCCATTAAAATTTTCATGCCTTATGAAACAGAAATTTCAACCTCTGGAAACTTAACTCAGAGGAATGTGGGGTGCTGGGGGGAGAGGATCCTGAATGAACAGAGATACACATAGCTGTATTAATATATTTTTTTAAAAACTAGTAATAATATGAATATCCAATAGTTGGGGAAATATTAGGTCAACTATGATATATTATATAAGCCATTAAAATGTTAAATATGATTGCTTAGAAACCTTAGAAAAGTATTTAAAATAGGTCAAAGGCAAAAAGAAAAGCATTAATCTTGTATGCACTATAATAATAGCTACTATTCTTGAGCACTTACAGTGTGCCAAATTCTGATCTAAAAGCATCACATGCATGAACTCATTTAAATCTAATAACTTCTCTATGAGGAAGGTGTTATGATCATCTCCGTCATGTAGAAGAGAAGTCTGGAGGTAACGACCAGTTATGCCCCAGGTCACACAGTACTGAGAGTATGAGACAGGTTTCCAACTGATGTAGTCTGGCTCTAAGGCCCAAACAATTAACAACCACAGTGTTAATGCTGCCTCCATAATTATAAGGTCTGTAATTAAATGAATGCAAAAATGAAATATATGTGGATAAAGATTAAGAACTATTACTGAAGAGGAATCAGCACAACTTGGAAGTAGAATGAAAGCAGGCAATGGAGTAGATCTCTCTGATAATGGTTTCATTCAATCCTTTCCAGAGGGTTAAATTAATTCTGTGGTCCTTTCCAGATTTTTGGTTTAGAGACATTGAAATCTCATAATTAATATTGTTCATATGTAACTAGCCACATCTAGTTTAAATCTATATATACAGTCTCACAGATATTTTCACCCACAAAAGAAATTATAATGACATAAAAATAGTGAAGTATAAACAAAATGTAAAAGGAATAAAATTATTCCTCCAGCTGTCAAAAAAAAAAAGTTAAACTCTTAAATTTATCATGTATTTTTTTATTATTATGTTATGTTAATCACCACACATTACATTAGTTTTTGATGTAGTGTTCCATGATTCATTGTTTGCGTATAACACCCAGTGCTCCATGCAGAACGCGCCCTCTTTAATACCCATCTTGTATGTTTTAAAGTAGTGAGCATTTCATACCATAATCTAATTTCTTTGAACTAAAATGTGATTAAACATTGTGATTAGTATACATTCAAATTTTCAAGTTAGATTTAATCCCTTAGCATCTTAAGGGGGTTATGGCAAGGAGAACGACACTGTTTTCTTTAGGATAGGACTGTATAGAATTACATATATTCAAATACTTCTTCAATTAATCCATGTCTTATGACCTACTAAAAATAAATCTCAAAGGAATACTGTCATACATGATGTTACATCCAACTTTTGCAAACCACAAACTGTCACTGTAATGTCACATTTCACTTCAACCCAATATCAAGACTATAACCCTCCAATTCTCAAAGGTAATTCAAGCTGTATTCAACTTTAAAAGGTTTCAACTTTAGTTAATGCCATCTTCGTTGTTGCTTGAAGATTACATACCTAAAATATTAGGGACAAGTTAACACAGTCAAGCAATCAGAGGTTTGTTCTAAACAAAAGAAACATTTCCTTGTGTGACTCCTGGAAAACAAGTTTTTTCACTTTGTAGACACACCATATGTGTTATTTTCATGGGCACAAAGAAATCATCAACTTAAAAAGAGAATAAAGCCTCTGCATAATGAACACTAAACCAGACTATACATAATACACATACATATTTTCAAAACACCCATATCACATACCATTTAAACAGAGCCCCTGTGATTGAGTGTTGTAAGCAAAGGAATTTTATCCATTGTTTCTAATACTATTTCAAATGGAATCATTTGAAACCTTGATTAAAAATGTATACTGGCATGTCAGGTAAAGTATTAGGGAATAGAAATGTGCTTTTTAAGACCCATTATACAATTTTTGTTATTTGAGAAACAGAAAGTAAGAAACAAATAACACACAGGGTTCAAAATAACAAAGCTTGCTACAGCACCCATCCTCAATTTTCTCCTACCAGAGGTTATATAAATAAAATTATCAAATGGAAAAGCATACAGAGGCATACACCAGCATTGTAAAAATCAATTTAAGAAGTGCAACTGCAGTTGTCTTTCCTGGGTTTTTAATTATGTGTTTGTTTGCCATGGTGGCCTAATTTAGTCAAGAAGATGAGCCAACATTAAAAGCTGGTAGGAGAGGTAAGTAATCCCCAGGGTGGGCTGCTTGTGCTCAAGAGTTTAAACACTACATATACAGAGGCAGAAGCCAAGGCACATTTGAGAAGGGGGTCCACATGACAAACAGTGAAAGGGGAGCAAATCAAATTTTTCACAATTAGTTGAACAACAACTGTGACAGGTTTAGCGCTTAGCATTTTCATTTGTGTGCTCAAATTTGGTTATCTGTCCTCTTTTATGCAAATGCGATGTGACAGGAGAAGCTGGGAGCACTGGAGCAGGCCAATCACTCACAACAGGGGCTAGGGCTGCTCAGCTGAGAGGCTGGGATTAAGTGGACTGAATGCTGATGGATAAATGACAGGAGCTGAGCTGAAAACCTCATGAACTGATTTAAAACTTCTAAGGGAGGATGCCAAGAATATAATTATGCTTTATGCTCCAGTCTAAACTGTCAAAAATAAAAAGATAAAAGAAGAATATAAATTGTACCAAATGAATATTATCAGCATTCATAATTTAACTAAACCCAACATGTTTATCCTACACTGGAAAATAGATAAGATTGGAAAGCTGTGTTCTTATACCACAGCCTTTAAGACTGAAGCTAAGTTTAAAAATTTAAAAGCGGAGCATAATGGAAGGAAATCCAAGACATCGCAGATTTCTTCTTAAAGGGCATCCGTCTCCAGCAAGGCAGGGGCCCTCTCTGCAAAGGTGGCCCAGGCAGTTCACCTCTACTGTCTCTCTGCAGAGAGCTGGAGGTTCAGGGTGGTGTCTCCTTCACGCCTAGAGCTGTGGAGCACGATCACCAGTACCTGGGAGAATCTGAGCGACATTTCCATGGAGCTGCAGGCTGTCTGCATTCTGCCCAACCAGTACTAACAGTCAATGATTCTATCAAGCCGAAAGGGTTGAAAAACATTAGAGCTTGTTATCTCCTTTGCTTCACGTAGGTCTTGTAATTTTATTGTCTCTACAAGTTCTTAATAGAATATTTTACAACACTAAATTTCTCAGAAGGTAGAGTCTCCTATCTGAAAACTGGGATGTGAACTATTATCCTCAGTTCCTTTCAACCTCTGACTACAATTTCTCAATTATTGCTACACACACACACACACAGCTTTCTGGGAATACATCAATGATATAAGACAAGAAGACAGAAAAAGCCCATACATATGTACTTTATGGATAAATACATACAGAAAGGGAAAATATAATCTGAAATTCTCTTCATAAAAAGGGAGGATACCAAGCAATGCCATTCAATAGGAAGAAACACAGAAAGTGAAGATGGTAACAAAGGCAAATCATGTTTAAATGAACTACGTAATACTCATACTGAAGAAAATACATAAATTGAAAACATAATTTGTCCCAATCAATGCTCTTAGCTAAGAGAAAATTTTCCACTCTGTAAGAAACTTTGACATAATTTGTTACCTTAGTCCACCTCTTAAAATTCAGCATTGTTTGCCACAAGATTAACTACTGTAGAGAATATAATAAAATTCAGAAAATATTAATTGCTACGCATATGTATTTAACAAAAACAACAGAATAAAAATACCAATTCTTGTACAAAAGACTTGACCTTGATATGCTAAGAAGTAAGAAATAATTAAACCTATCTTTGCAGGACTAAAATAATATAAATAAAACATTTATTACTAAACAAACCTCTTAAAATTTTTTATGGATGTCAAAATATATATGCAGAAAAGGGCACAAATCATAAGTGCATATATCGACATTTTACGAAGTAAATACACCAGTGTAGCCACCATCAGGATCAAGAAATAGAACAGCAGAAGCCCTTGATAGGTCCCTTCTCAGTCATTAACCCTTCAAATGTAAACACTTTTGAATTCTGTCAGCACAAATTTCTTTTGCCTGTTTTTGAAATTCGTACAAATCAAATCATACAAAATCTACTCTTCTAGTCTGACTTCATTTTTGGGAAAGTGGGAATGTCTGACTTCTTTACTCAATATTACGTTTGGGGCATTTATCCGTGTTGTTGTGTAAGTGTAGTTTATACTTTTTCATTGCATAATATCCCACTGTATGTACAGAATATTCTACTATTGATAAATGCATGGTTTGTTGATATGAACATTCCTGTACATTTACTTTGGTGCATATATATTTTCATTTCCATGGAGTATATACTTAGGAGTAGGATTGCTGGGTCATTGCCTCTGCATGTATATTTTAATATGAATATATAGCTTTAGTAGATCCTGCCTAATAGCTTTCTAAAGAAGAACAAAGCACTTTTTACATAGTAAGGAAATCTCACTATGCCCCACGAAATTTTCTTTTAGATTACAAAAAAATTAGCAAGAAAAAAAATTAACTAAAATTAAATACACATGCCCAGACACAATTCTCAGCCAGAAAATAATGTGCCTAAATTGAAACCTGGATTGATTTCCCTTAGCTCTGCCAGCCAATTGTTTATTATGCCTCAGTGTGAGAAGAAAGGAGTGGCTAGCCATGGCTGCCAACTCTGATGCAGGCTGCTTAATGAGTTCATTGAATGTACTAGAAAATGATCAGTTCATTGAGTGGCTTTCCCCAAAATTGTGCCATGTGACTAAAGTTACATACATATACTCCCACAAATCCCAGTTGTATGTGACAGACACAGGACCCGCTCTAAGTCATTCACAACATGAGCCACATTTTTATTCATCTAATATACTAGTTTTATCCTTTGAGAACAACAAAAGGCCTGCTGTTTGATCTATAAAAGTGCTTTTTCAGTGGGTAAATGGAGGTTGCTCTGCCTCATAGCCAGTCTCATAAAGGTGAGGGCTTGGACATCACTGTAAGTCAATCATGATACTAGTGAGGCTCACCCGCTACCGAAATGGGAACACACAGCTTAAGAAGCAAATCCAACTCCTAACTCCATCTACCAGGCCTGCCAACACATAGTCACAACTCAGAACATCAGCAACCTCCAAACAACATTCACGTTTATGTTAGGGAAACTTATAGTCTAGTCCACACTCACTTCTCTCCAAGTTTTCAGTAGCTCATAAGGAGGAGGAGTTGAGATCTGAATCTCTTCCCTCCAAGAAGCTCCCTCATCTGAGACTTTCCTCCACTTTTCCTCAGAAACAATTATGGTCTGTGGAATATTTTTTTCTATTTCGGGGGGGGTGTAGTTTACACATATTAAAAATGAAATCTTCACCCACTAGTACACAATCAGCTTATCTTTCCCTGGACTCCACATAACCTTTCTTCTGGCAACTCTTGTTCACCTGACCCTTGACAATGTTTCTCATAACTTCCTACTTTACCTCGCTGCCATTCTCCAGCACGAGGTACCCTTTCCATCCCTATTTTCCTAGGAAGCTAGGTCCTTTCCCGGGAGGCCCTTGATTTCAGGCCACCCCTTTCCAAACCTTTACACAAATTCCCTCATGAACCCCTCCCATCCCCAGCCTCCTTCCCAGCCAGTGTGCCTTCTCCCATTCTCTCTGAATCTCCAGTTTTGATCAGCACAGTTCTGTCCTCTCTGCTTCTGAGCCATTTATTGGTGTTATCACCCAGAGATCTTTAAACTTCCATCTGAACTGCCTCATTCCTCCTCTCTCAGGCAGTTCAAATGACATTTCCAGGCCCGCGTCATTGGACTAAAGTTTCTTAAACAATCAGAATCCTCATTAACAATTATATTTCAATTTTCTAGACTCCACTTTAATCAAAACAACCTGAAAATATAAATAATTTGTGGGGAGAAACTCTTTTTCAAAAGTGCCAACATACCTAAACTATCCTTCTCCACCAGACAAGTTTTTATTCATCCATTAACACTCAGCTTAGATGTCATCTCTATAGAACCTGCAGCAACTCCTTGAGACAAAGTTAGTCATTTCATTTTTTGAGCTTCATAAGACCATTACAGCATTTAACATGTTGTATTGGAATTACCTGCTAGGATGTATGCCTTCTCCACTGGGCCATGAACTCCACAAGAGCAAGGGCTGTGTCTATTCATCTTTCTATCCCCCATTTCAACTCAATTCAGCAAATATTCAACATGCAGCACTGTGTCAATTTCAAAGTTGGTACTCAATAAATATTTCATGAGAGAATGGAAGAGTGAAGGGAGATAAATTTACATTATTTTAAAACTCTTTCAAAAAGTTCTGGCAGAAACTTCCTTTTTCATTCCTACTTCCAAAAGGAAAAAATGTATTTTTCCAAAATCCGTATTTAGATCAGGGAACCTCGAGGTTTGTTTTTCCAGTTTGTTTTATGTTTATAAACCTAAATTTACATGATAAATAACTTGAATTATATGGCATAGTACAAATGGCCTTGGAGGTAATCTAGTCTAGGGTGACAGCTAACATATGGCACTCTCAGTGCCGCTCTCCACCTCCTATACCCATAGCAGACAGCACTAATCGATCATGGCATTCCTTCTCATTAAGCCCAGACTCAGCTTTAGAATTCTCAACTCAGCACTTAACAAACAGACTGCTCTCTGGAGTTAGTGGTCAAGATGAATCCTGCTTGTCACTCTTGGTCTATTCTCTCTTATTACAGATAAGCAAAGTGAGTCCCAGAGAGATTAAATGACTTTGCCTAGGTCACAGAGCTAATTAGTAGTAGAGGCTGAACCAAACTTTATCACCTAAGACTCTTTCCACTAGAATACACTTCATTGATCAATAGGAATGAATACTTCATAGAAAATGTTGGTTTTGTTTATTATATGTGCATGTGGGTTATATGTTAGATTATACATTACATATAATGGTTTAGAACCTTCACTTGGTATTTCTCAACCAATGGTGTCACCAGGCATAAAGACCTCAATTGGTATTTCGTACCAATCCAATCTTCCCTTAAAGCCATGGAGGCATAGTTTTTCAAAACTAGTAACAGCTTAGTTCAACTCACTGGAATAAACACACTAAATTATTTTGTAATCAGAAGTGAAGTACCTCTAAAAGTGTGCCATAAAAATAAATACAAAATACAAAAAAATACAATGAAAAAGCAGCACTGGTCAGTTTAACTGGTATCTTTCTTATAGCATCTTAGGGTATCAGAGACATATTTGAAAAGATAGCTATGGAAATTGGAATACAAGCAAGACTTATCACCTATATTAGTTTTTCAATTGGTTGTCCAATTAGTAATTTCTAAACTTTCTCTGTATATTCACATTACCCTCTTCTACCCGGGTGTCACTGCCACCCATACAAGTGGGTGTCAGATAGGACCCCAGAACTTCATAATAGTGGTTTTTTAAACAGCTCAAATGCTGTAGTTGTCTATCTTTATCATACATAAATGCTTATTATGTGTAAAAGAGTGTATGTAAAAGAAGATAAGAACTATATTAAGAAGTAAGTACAAGCCATTGTTTTCTTTTCCAGAGCATAAGCTTCAAATTCTCCAAAGGGGTGGACTTGTTTCTTCCCAGTGGGCCAGCAGGGGTATAAGAAAGAAACCAAGAAAGTTGAAATAAATTAAAATCTCAGATTCCTTAGCCTCTTTTTCTTTGAGTAGCAAACTGAAAAATACTCTCAAAGAATCAACACCCAGGATACCTCATTACCAGAAGTAGAGAGGCAAATAAGAAAGAGAGCAAAGAAAAAGCAACCCTACAGCCTGAGAATAGATAAAAGAAGACAAGCTAAGTTCTTAGACATGGAGTCACACAAAGGTTAGCCATCTGAGGAGAAATGAAATAAACTATTAGCAAATAACAACAATAATTTGAGGGGGTAGGAAATATCTGATTTTTGTGGATCAACAAAAAGTGGTTGTAACTGACCTCTGGTTGATATTTGGGCAACATGTTTCCATTTATTTCAATGCATGACTTACAAGGGTAGCAGACTTTTGACAGCGGCCCTGTAGACACGCCTCTTCAAAGATCTGAGGTATCAAAGCAAAGCATTAGTAATCTTATTTTTGCAACAATCCCTAGGAGAAATAGTGATGGCAGCTATTGCAGTTACTTACCTAGTGCTTCTCAGACCCAGTCCAACCCTTCTACCTCTCTGGCTCTGATTGTGTATCTGCAAACTACATTTCCTAGACTAACTGCCAATGGGAGGAGCTGTTGGGGGACTACCAGGGGAAGAAAGGGAGAAGAGATGCTCCCACTTCAGGTCTTGTATGCATCCTTCCAGCATCTTTTATCACTTTCAGAATCAGCTGTGTGATCCCCTTAGAAGTCCAAGCACCAGTTGTGAGTCAGTCTCTCTTCCCTGACAGCTATCTGTTCCCTTCTATTCTTTGCCCCTGAAAGAACAATGACCGCCTCCATCACTTTTAAGCTGGTGTAACTAACACTCCATTACCCATTTTTATAAACTGTTACATGAATTTATCCCTGGGAGACAAGAAGGCAACACAATGACATGCTTTGCTATACATGTGTGAACTGAATAAAAGATGCACAGTGACCAATCACAGACAGATTTTGAAAGAAGCAATGTGATTGTTCACTGATCATGATGCACATCTCTTATTTACACAGTGATTTGTGGACCTAAGACCTAGCGCTGAAGTTTATACTTTAAGCACTCACAGTTAATATACTGTGGTAACTGACTTTGAATCATAGTGTTGTGGGACTGGTGTTATTTAAGTAAACTGCGGCAAGTGAAATTCATGTACATTGGGGTAGTCTAGAGCAAAGACTGCCTGTAGTTATTTGTATTAAGACTCAACTATTTGAAGGTTCATAACTTCACTTCTTTTGAATCATAACTCATTCATTTCAACAAATATACCTCCAGACTTGACTAACCTTTACTTTTGAAACAAATTCACGGTAAAATGTTATGAATGAGGGCTATCTAGTCCCCTCTATTCTCTATTCTCTCATGCTATTGACACCTTTCCTAGGGTTCACACACTAGATAGGAGTCATGTGGGTTGCACTCATTGACCTGTTTTCACTGTGGGCTGCTCTACTCGGCAGACTTTTGTTAAGTACAGCCAAAGATTAGATGAGAGTGGGCACCTGACGCACACATAGATTATAGTTGTCCGGGACAAAGTTTGAATCATTGTTTACAATTCTTCATAACTTCCTGTTTTAGAATTCTACACCCATGCTCTTTCCCATGTGACACTGCTTTATTAGACTAAGAAGAGTATATTTACTACCATATTGGTGGCTTTGGCTATGTGCCTTGCTTAAGCTGATGAAATATGGGTAGATGTGAACATGTGCCAGACTGAGGTCTCAAGAGGCATGACTTGTTCAATTATCCTCCATAGAAGACAATGCTCAGGAACCTGATGCTCCTTCAGCCTGGGCCCCAGAATGAATGTACATGAAACAGAGCTAATGCCAAACCATAGCCTCAAGCAAGCTTCCCAGTTGACCGCAGTTCTAGATAGGCGGAATCACCATCAACCTGTGGACAAGCAGAAGAATAAAAGCTTATTGTAAGCCACTGGGATTTTTTTTTTTATATTTCCTTACACATCTGTGGGGTTTTGTTGTTGTTGTTGCTGCTGCTGTTGTATTTGCAATAGCTGATTAATATAGGACAGCAGAGTGCATTTATTTAGCTAATTAGAAAATCTTCCCAAAAGTGTATACTGGAAAGTACAGAAAAGAGTTTCTATCTAGTAGAGAGAGCAAAATGGACTAGAGACACAGAGAAGGCTGAGGTACTATGGAAAAAGAGGCATGGAGTGATTGTTCTCAACCTTGAATAATTTTGGAATTCCAGGCCATATAAATCCCTGAAGCCAGTTTCCCCCAAGACACTGAGCTCATAAGAAGTACCTGAAGCAGCATGAGTTCTCAGCAACACAAAGAGCTCAATTTTCACTATTCCACAGTTGCCATACCTCCCTAGATTAGGGTTTCAAAGTATATTAGAAGCAGGTGGAGTAGAGAAGGGGAAATGGTGAGCCTTCCCCAGGATTCTTTATATCTAAAGCAGACCAGGTCTGAGGATAAATTCAATTCCTATTTCTGAATGAGGCACTGGGAGTGGGTGGTGGACCTACACTGCATCCATTTTCCTTAACACGATCTAGGCCTTTCCTTTTCCCTAAGATATGGAACCCACAGGAAATATTTTCCATTTCCTGAGCCTTTCAAGTAATTATGAATCCATTGAGCCATTACCATACCCCAAGAAAATCCTTAATCCACATAATTTCATCGGATTTTCTCAATAGTGAGAAGGGTACCAATAGTGAGAAGGTACTATTTTTACCTCCATTTTACATATGAGAAGACTGAGATTGACACTGTAAATTATTTGCTTGAGGTCACACAGTTTCTTTAAAACCAGGTGCTCCATCTCCCTACTCCAGCCATTTCATGCTGGTTGTCTTTAGGAAGTAGTGGCAGGAACCAAAGTACCAACTCTGATTTTCATTACCCTGGCATCAAGATACAGTCACTGAAAGAAAGTAAGTTCAGAGGGAAAAAACATTTTTCTTTTACTTGCAGCAAGCATAAACAAACATATTTTTCCTTACACTGGGTGTTTTTATTCTGGTACTAGGCTTTGTTATTACACCTTTCTTCCCTGGGATTCTCCCTCTCCTCAATACCCCTTCCTACACTCTTTTTTATTTTATAATTTTCCTTCTCCCTTCCCCCAGAAAAATCCAGGGTAACCTAATCCATTTATTTTACAAACATTTGGGTGCTTATTATGAGCAAGTTATTTATGTTTTGTAAATAGAAATTACTATATTTCAGTTGTGTTAAGATTTCTAGGGATTGGGTAAAAACAGCCATCTATATACCCCAGCATACAACAGCTGCCTTGAGTTCTGAGCAGAAGAACTTTCTATTAAAACTGACTTAAGGGCGCCTGGGTGGCTCAGTTGGTTAAGCGACTGCCTTCAGCTCAGGTCATGATCCTGGAGTCCCGGGATCGAGTCCCGCATCAGGCTCCCTGCTCAGCAAGGAGCCTGCTTCTCCCTCTGACCCTCCCCCCTCTCATGTACTCTCTCTCATTCTCGCTCTCTCAAATAAATAAATAAATCTTAAAAAAAAAAAAACTGACTTAAAATTCCATTAGTTCCATACATTTCTGTTGGCCACATCACACTTGGGCAGTCCTCAAATGATCAGGCTGTGGTGACCATGTTCTAGCATACTCTATCACTGTTCTCACAACTCATTCTGTCAGCCCTTTCCATGGTGCACCCTGAAATATCTATTAGTTATAAACAACTTCTCTTACATTCTTAATCTCCTTCTCATTGATTCTTTTCCTTCAGTCTAAAAAATACAAACCTTTCCTTTCCTTTACCCAGCAAAGTCTTCAAGCTACCATACTAAATTTTGCCTTCTGCTTTGAATTTCCTACATTCAGTCTCCACCAAACATCAGTCTGATTTCTCCTTCCATGAAACTTCCTATGTACTTTTTTAAAAATTTTATTTTATTATGTTAGTCACCATACATTACATCATTAGTTTTTGATGTAGTGTTCCATGATTCATTGTTTGCATATAACACCCAGTGCTCCATGCAATAAGCCTATGCACTTTTGAATTGGCAAATCCACAGGTCCTTTCCATCTTGATATTACTGACTTCTTACTTTATCAAGCCCCCACTTGTGATGTTCTCTCCTTCACTGGCTTTTGTAACATCCTTTCAGTTAGATCTTTTTTTTCTAGCAACTCTTTTTTATCTGCTTCAAGGGTACCCCCTCTTCTGTCCCTTGCAAATATTGGGGTTTACCATCCTTATTTTTACCACTTTGCATGCTACATGTCCGCACTGGGGAATCTCACTCATGTAGTGTATATGGTTCTTAGACTTGTATCTGCATCCCAGACTCCTCTCCTACACTTCAGATAGCAGACATCTGCCTAGAGGATATTTCCATTTTGATATCCCACAAGGCCCTAAAACTCAACATGTCACACATGAATTCGACTTCCTTTCTTGTCCTACAAACTTGCTCCTAATCCCACTGGCCCAACTCAGCGTATGACACGACCATCAACTTTGTTGCTCAGCTTAGAAATCTGGAGTCTCTGCCCTTGTTATGCCCAATGTCCTCCCTGCCTACAGTACATCCTCCTTATCACTGCAAAAATAATCACTTCACATTTCCCTGCCCTCATCTGTCTTCCTTCTACTCCATCCCCTTCTTTCTTCTAAACTTTCAAACCGTTCAGTGCCCCCAACTCCAACACCTCAGGATGAAGTTCAAAGTTCTTACCATGCTCTGAACCTTCTTTCCAGACTCCTTCTCTCCTAGTTTCTATTTCTTTTAAAACCTTTATATTCCAATTGCTTCATGCTCCTGGCCATCCTCTCAGTACCTATTTTCATAAATTGATGTTTATGGGAATTTCTTCCCCCTCAGTATCAGGAGAGTAGATAGAGCAGAAAAGGATTATAAAAGAGATGGCAAGATATTTGTTTACTCACTGGCTTGAGAGGGCAAGAAATAAAAGGAGCTGTGTTAAAAGATGCTATGCACTGAGTCCCAGGAACAAAGATTGATAGAGTTGAAGAGGATCATGGACTTCCTCAGACTGCAGTGCAGCTTCACTGCCCTGAAGGTGTGATGTGGGTAGGGGAGAGGGACTGTGAGGTTTGGGTGTATCCAGTAAAGCAGTGTTTTAACAGAGGCCACTGTGATCAGCAGTAGAGGCAGTGGTGAAGGGTCCAGTTGAGTCTGGCGTGGAAGAATGAGAGGGGACTAGTTAAGGCTAGATATTTAGGGCATGTTCAGGTATAACTGGGAAAGATGATAAAGGTGGGGAGGGAATGCTATTTATAGGGTGGAGGTTATGCAGCAAATGATATTCCTAAGTAGCTGCAAAGAAAATTGAAGTAATCTAATGGGAACTCTTTGAATTCTACCACCAAACTTCTAAAAACATGAAATTTTCCTCCTCTCCTTACTTGTCTCTATTATCTTCTAAAGGAAGTTCTAAATGTGCTTTGGATTTTTCCCTATTCCATGTTTTTAGGCACCTTAAACTATCGTTACTGTTCATTCTACCTTATTAGGACTTTTCTGTAAAGATTTAAACATGATTTTCTGGCCTCCCTTTATCCCACTTGCCTTTCAAAGTACTTATCTATCTCTTCCACCCTTCAAAATCTCAAAAAACCTGCATATACTGTTTCTATATCCTTATCTTCCTTTTACTCTTTAGCCTATCCATTTTGGCTCCCAAATCCATCATTAAAAAATAAGCAAAACAAAACAAACAAAAAACCCAGACAAAAGCATATTCCAGAGTCAATGACTTCCTTACCCTAAAATCCAATGGATATCTTTCACATTCCCTCTTACTTTGCCTTTTAACATTTGACACTTTATCACCACCTCCTTCCTAAACCTTTTTTTGGGGGGGGGGGCAGTATTTGTAACTACCATTCCTGGTTTTGTTCCTACCACTTTGGCTGTCCTTTCTAATTCTCCTTTGCAGAATCTGCCTACATTATCTGGATTAAACGTAGACCTCCTCACTCTATATGTGATGTCTAGGAATCTCATTCTCACCCATAGATTAAGATTTCTGTACTAAATAATTCTCAAATTGTTCATCACCACGGCACTGCAGTCGCACTGGGCTTCTTTCTGTCCTCAGATATGCCATACTTAGTCTTGCATGGTATTTTTGCACAAAACTATTCATTCCTCAAGAATATGCTCTCCCTCTAGTAAGCTCCTGCTCAGCTTTCAGATCTCAACTAAAAGATCACTTTTTGTGGGAAGACTTTCCTGACATCATAGGTAGGGTTCATTTGCTTTATACTTCTATAAAACTGTTTCTTTCCTTCAGAGCATTTAATTTATAATTTTGCTTTTGTTCTATGTTCTCTTTCTCTTTTGGGTGATTTCAACCCACCCCCCCACACCGAACTATGGTAAAGGGCAGGAAAAACAAGGTAAGCATCAGTTGTTTTAATCTTCACCCACCTTTTCATAGGTGAGCTCTGCCATTTCTCAATATGAAGTCTCTTTCAGGCAGCAGTGCTGATGGGAAGAATAAAAGAGTCACCATGTATGCAGAACTGCCTCATTTACTGGCACTGAGTATGTAACCAGTGGGAGAAGTAAGTCTGCAGTACTTCCAGAAATACCCAAGCGTGCAAACTCAATTGATTCCAAGGACTCATTCTTTATGAGAAGCACACATCTTTCCAAGACATTTCCCCAGATTGTGCCCTAAGATGGAACTAGATGTTACTCTCCCTTTACTTTTTTCTCAAATTAAGCTTTTTGAGATAAAACTTAAGTTCACATGCAGTTATAAGAAGTAAAGAACTTGTGTATCTTTTACCAAGTTTCCTCCAATGGTAGTATCTTGCAAACACTATAGTACAATTTAACAACCACCTACTGATAGTCAAGACAGAATATTTCCATTACCTTAAGATCTCTCATACTGTCCTTTTACATTCACACCCACCACCTCCATAACACCTCGCAACTAGTAATCTGTTCCCCATCTTTATAATTTTGTCATTTCAAGAATGTTATATAAATGGAATCACACAGTAAGTAGCCTTTTGGGATTGGCGTGGTTTTTTTTGTTTTTTTTTCCACTCAGCATAGTCTCTGGAAATTCATCCAAGGTGTGGCACATTATCAATAATGTGGTTTTTGTTCTTTTGTCTTTAATGCTGAGTAATATTTCACGGAATGAATGCATCAGATTAATCATTCACCTGTTGGAAGACATGTAGATTACTTCCAGTGGTTTGTTATTGTGAACATTTATATACAGGTATTTGTGTGAAAATAAGTTAAATGCCCAGGAGTATAATTACTGGTTGATATGATAGTTGGTTTAGCTATTTAAGAAATTGCCAGTTTCCCAGACTGACTATACAATTTAATATTCCCACCAGCTATCTGAGTGATTCCGTTTCTTTTTAAAATTTTTTTAGAGAGGGAAGGGGGGCAAAAGCAGAGGGAGACAATCTTAAGGAGGCTGCACGCCCAGCGCTGAGCCCTGTGCAGGGCTTGATCTCAGGACCCTGAGATCACGACTTGAGCCGAAAACAAGAGTGGACACTTAAGTTACTGAGCCACCCAGGTGCCTCAACGAGTGATCCAGTTTCTGTGCATCCTTGCCAGTATTTGGTTTTGTCACTTTTTCTTTGGCCATTCTGGTAGTATGTAAGGACATCTTATAGCGGTTTTAATTTCCACTTCCCTAATGGCAGAGGATGTTGAATATCTTTTCATGTGTTTATCTGCCACCTGAATGTTATCTTTGGTGAAATGTCTTTTGTCCATGTACTAGTTGGATTGTTTGCTTTTTATTAAGCTTTTAAGAATTATATATTCTAGATACCAGTGCTGACACATACTAGATGTCATTTGCAAATTTCTCCCACTTTGTAGTTATTATCCTTGTAACAGATTCTTTCACAGAGCAAGTTTTAAATTTTGATGAAATCCAATTTATCATGCTGTATGGATCATACTTTTGGTGCCAAGTCTAAGAACTTTTGCCTAGCCCTAGATTCCACAGATTTCTCTTTTTCTTACAAGTTTTGTAGTTTTACGTTTAAATCCTTGATCCATTTTGAGTTAATTGTTGAATGAGGTGTCTTAGGTCAGGGAGAGGGGTGTTTGTTTTTGCCAACGGATGTCAATTGTTCCAGGATCATTTGAAAATTTTATTTCCTACATTCAACTGGTTTTGTACCCTATCAAAAATCAGTTGGGCTTATTTGTGTGCATCTTTATGAGATCTCTATTCTGTTCCATTGATCCATGTGTTTATCCTTCCTATGAAGATCCCTCCATTTTAAACACAGTCTTAATTACTATAGCTTTAAGTTTTGAAACTGGATAGACTGATTCCTTTCACTCATCTTTTTTAAAACTGTTGTGTTCTGATTCTTTTGCCTTTCCATATAAATTTTAGGATAATCTTATCTATAAAAAAACTTACTGGGATTTTGGTATTAAACCTGTGTATGAATTTGGAGAATGAACACATTTATGATGGTGGGTTTTCCAATCCATGAACTCCCGCTCTCTATTTATTTAGGTCTTGATTATTGGCATTTTGTAATTTTTAGCATTCAAGTCCTGTGCATGGTTAGATTTACATTTAGGTGTATCATTTTTTTTTTCATGGTTGTAACTAGCATTGCATTTTAAATTTCAGTCTCCCAAATGTTTGATGTTAGTATATGGAAAAAAAATCATTCCTCTATGTTTATGATTCGCAGTAAACCATAGCTAGAGTTGCACAGAGGAAGGCCCTAAGTGTTCACCTTTTGGAAAATTCCCAGGTCCATCTGGGCAAGAGCAGTCACAGGTAGGTTACAGAAGTATATAGCACAGTGAAAATCTTAGGAAATTAAACTTGGTTGGGCATTAGGTCTGAATGGTGTGGCTTATACTTTATGTGGTAATGTAAGTTGTGCTGAGGTGCTCTTGTGGCAGATAAAAAGGGTGGGTCTTTTTTTGGGGGGGGGGAGTACCTTGGAACTCATTCAGGTTTCTGTCATCATCCCTATAGAGTGCTTCCCCATGAGGAACATAAGAGGGACCCTGTATAAATGTATTCTTGGATGCATGTTTTTAACTTTTTAAGTAAGCTCTATACCCAGCGTAGAGCCCAACACAGGGCTTGAACTCACAACCCTGAGAGCAAGACCTGAGCTGAGATCAAGAGTCAGACCCTAACTGACTGAGCCACTCAGGTACCCTGGATGTGTATTTTTAATACATTTTATATATATATGATGCTCAATAAAGCTTATCAGTTGGGGGAAAAAACCAAAAATACAAATGCATTACTTGCTCGTAGGCTTTCTTTTAATTAGAACTTTAACAAATGCAAGACTAAATCTAGTCTCCCCATCTTCAGCACCTTAGAAGGCCCTATTCTTTTGTGAGTACTCCCAATTTGAGGATTCTCGCCTCTTTTTCACTGGATATCTTGATAAAACAAAATTTAAAAACCTATTCTAGGTTAACCAATCATTGGTTAGGATGCTATTTCGTTTTCAGTATATGTAGTTTTCATCCATTTAGTATTACAAATATGACATATGTGAGGGCTATCATGGCTAACAATCAGATCAGTACTCAAAGAATATTTTAAGAGTTACCTGTTTGATGTTTAAATTCTTACCTCATTCAGACATGACAATTGCTAAGTGCCAGAGATCTTCTTTTCTATCATTCTTTAATTTCTGTTAACTCTGAATATTAACTTGATAAAAAAAAATAAAATGTGAAATTGGCATATTACCTACTAGACTTATCACACAAAAACTAAATACTGCATTAAACTTAGTACAAATTTGACTATTTCTAACTCCAAAATTGCCGACATCTCTAAGTATTTCTTCCTAACATCAACTTCTAATAAAAAGTGATGACCATGAAGTCTTAAGTCATAGAGATTTAAAAAAAAAAAAGAGCATGGTAATGTCCCTGAAATTTTTGATTTAAATGAGATCTTTGGAATAAGTTAACATTTTAACATTAAAAATGTTTCAAAAATGTGGGAAATTTTAAAAGCTTTGTGTGAAACTTGTACTCTATCCTCCCTGAAGTCAGAAGTCTTTTCATTAACTCCATTTCCTAAATTCAAAATCCTCAAAACAAATACACTTACATACTACATTTTAGATAATCAGAATCATGATTCTCAGCACTGAACACAAAGTGCATTCTTACATACTTCAGTAACACATTTCTAGGTTTAAAAAAGGTCAATCAAAGCCTGGCAAGAAAACTCCACCACAACACTGCAAACCCTCCAATATTGTAATTAATGTCACACAATATAGTGTATTAGATAAATATTAGATAAAACATCACCATTACATAAATAGCTCAGGAAAATGTCCATGGTTTGCAAGGGATTTTATTCTTCCCAGAAGAAAATGGATTTTTTTTTTTTTTTTTTGCTTAGGACATAGAAGGAAAATATATGGAACCCATCATCTTCCCATTTCTACATAATTTCTTTCAGTCTACTTCATGCTTTATGTTTCAGAAACAAATGTTCATGAATTTCATGGGGAAAACAAATCATGTTTTCCTGAAGAAAAGCAGTTTGGAGAGTTGACATAAAAAAATACGGGGAGTTTGTCATTTCTATAAATTATGTGGTCTCTGTGTATTCTTCTAGTGCTTGTGATATTGAGAAATGGAAATTCCAGTCCTGATTCTGCCATTTATTTAATAAAGGTAAAGATTATCTGTCCTTTCAATACAAACTAGTTATGAGACTATAAAAAAATCTGGTATGGTATACAAAATCCTGGCAACAACATATTGTGGAAAATACTAATAGCGTCACTATTGCATCAGAGCTGAACTACTCTATCAAGCATAATTTGGTTGGTTCCTGTTAAAATATGAAATTCAGTTTTAACAAGTGCAAAAAACTGAATTTATGCTGTTCTCCAAAGCCAAATTATGAAAGTACCTACATGTTAAAAATCTCTGCTTTGTAAAAGATCAAACTGAAAACGTTACCATGAGTTTTAAAAACAAGTATACTTTAACCCAGGAGTTTTGAGAATATATCTTGAAGGACTAATCAAAGATATTCAAGGGTACAGTATCATTTATATTAAAATAAAGAATGGAAAGGAAGGCCCTACGCACCCAAAATGAGGATTCAATACATTATGATTCATCTACAACTGGAGGGGCTTTAAAAAAATGGTATGAACCTATTATCATAAATGAAAAAAGACTACAAAACAGTATACATAACCCCATTTTTAAATGTTCCGTGATCATTTATAAATAATTGGCTATCATCCTTTTTAATTTTTAGCTTTTCTACAATACGCTATTACATGTGATTTTTTTTTTAATTTTTCTTAAAGACCGAATTCATTCATACTTCATGCAGAAATATTTTTTCAGGTTAAGTGAAGGTTGACAATATGCTCAATAATCTGCAAATATTCCACAGGGGCTGGATATGTAAAGTATATACTATATGAAGTACGTTTTAAAAATAATTTTACCCAGTACATTATTAACCAAAGTCCTCTACTATTTCATAACCAGATTTAACTAGACTTTATCGAGACTTATGCACTTTGAGGTGATAATGTGTTTCTTGTAGAAGCAGTGTCACAAGTGGAAGACAGGTTACTACCAAGCTTATTTAACCCACGTTACAGATGATAGAAGGTATATCTGCAAGGAAAACAAAAAAACAAATACAGCAATATTTATCAATCATTGAAATTAAATATGAAATGAGCATGCTGAATGCTGAAAAAGCAGGTCAAATCAGGAGAACAAACACTGAGGTGAAAACTGAAAATTATAGAGGGAAGTTCTGGAAACTTTCAATGGCTTTGGAGGTTGACAGCATAAGCACTTTACACCGAATTTCACTTCAGAATATACGGCAGTCTTTCTTTGACATCACAATAGTATTTTATCCTTATTACTCATGGTAAGGAGAAACTTTCTGGCCCCCAAATAGAATAACGAGATAAATACTAGCAGTAAAGAGGCAGGAATTACGGAGAAGAAGGGTATGGAGGACTTGTATATATGTTAGAAAAGGAGTCATTAGGCCAATAACACATTGGTACCAAAGGTGAATTAGAACAATTTAAAGTGGGAATGGAGGGCAGAGAGGCAACCTGGAGGCACTTGTGTGTATATATATTTTCAGAATTCTCAACTGTGCAACGCCTGAGGGCTGCAAATTTTTCTTTCTATTCCGTATTAATATAACTGATGCAAGATGCAGGACAATTTTAAAAAGTTAACAACTGTTTTTAGTAAGACTATTTTATTTAAAAATTTTTCAAAATATAAAAATAATAAACATTATGGATATTTAACAAACAAAACATAATTCAACTATAAATAATAAAAATGTTGACAACCCCACATAAACATATAATACTATAAACATTCTAAGCATACAAGAGTAGTTTTCTAGTTCAAGTTTTACCTTTTTCAGTTCAAGTTTTATCACTTTGAAAAATAAACAAACAAAAAAAAAGCTGCTACAGCTTAACCAATTACTTTCGCTCCACTCAAAGAGCAGGGAATTTTTCCCCCATGCCAAAACACATTCGTGAAATGGGATACTTATGGGCACAGGTATTAAAAACTGGAACAATCCAGTCTCCAGACAAGAAAAGACTCCTTTGGTGTTTTTAGGTTCAACAATCCACAGAAACTGAGTAAAACTAAACCACTTATTAAAGGAAATCTTGTGCCAGATAACATGTTCTGAAGAATTATCACACCTAAAACAGGTTCAGGATTCTGAGAATCAAAAGTAAACATCTATGAATGCTTTGCTGATACTTAAAAATTGTATCTTAAGAACATTCACTAAGGTGCTGGAATGAAGTCTTCTAGATGTACACATCAACGTAAAACTTGTACAATGTAAATAATACATCCCTTTACAACTCATCAAATGTTCTATTAATATGTAAGAATTACCCTGCCTCCTGTTCAGTTAAAGACAGATGGGAATTTGAAGCAGAGCAGGATTACACCATATTTTAGGACTAGAAAAGTTTTCCACCTGAAATTTAGGAAAACTGAGCCATGCTGAATCTATCATTTTTTTTTATTCTAGCCAGATTAAAGCTCCTCTTATCAAAAGAGCTAAGGACAAACTGAAGAAAACTATTTTCTTTTTTGGAAGCTGGGCACAAATAAGTATACTGTAATTCTGTACCATTATCTTTAAATTACGGGGTGTTTCTAACAGGCTGGGCTCTTTACCTGACTTACCACAGACCACTTTTATAATTATGCTGCTAGATTAGAATAAGTAACAAGTGATCATACGTTAAAGCCTAGCGAAGTCTAGATAACAGGTTCAAAAATGATATTGAAAGGTTTTTTTTAGCACCAATAACTTTTTCCTAAGACACTTGGGCTGCATCACTTTAAAGTATTATTTATCTTGTAAACAAGACCAAAAATATTCAGTTGATCTGTATTTTGAGCATAAATATTTATAAACTCTATTTAAAAAAAACAAATATAGCATGACTAGAGCTGCTAATAGTGTAAAATCTAAGTATATTGAAAAATATAAAGATATATAAAAGGCTTCCATAATGCAATCATGCAGAGGTAAACCACTTCATTCAATTACACAAAAGTGATTCTGTACAGTTATCTACATATAGCTCCATGAGAATCCTACTCAGGAAAATGAAATGATGAAAATCCTTATCTTTAATTAATCAACATATAGGAATTTAAATATATAACTGACCTATTGGCTCTCACAGAAATTTTCAAAAAGCACAATGATCTTAATGAGAAATCAAATCATCTCGAATTCTGATTCCCAATGGCATGTTTAATTTTGTTTTGCTTTATTTTGTTTTTAATTTAAAAGCAAGGGAAAGAAAAAGAAAGATGACAAAGTAAAGTTGAGGGTGCTGGTATGTGGTCCACATCCAAGAACCAATCAAAATTGTTAACAAGTATGGTCTCTTCAGACTATGTTCTTTGGGTTTCTAACCTAGCAAGTAAATCACTATCACGGGGGAAGAGAATCTTCTTTCCTTGAAAAGAAAAAAATACTGAACAATTCTGGGAAGTATCTTTGAACTCCTTGTGGCTATATGCTAGTTTGCAAATATCAACTAAAACAAAAGTCTAATTTTAAAAATGCCCTGTAGGCTACTGGGTCATAATTATATTAGAAGACCTTCCGAAATATGTACTTTTCCTTTAAACACAAGCCTAATATTAACCAAGCTATTGTCAACTAATGTGGATCAAAATAATTTACATTATGATTGATGTGTTCATTCTTTTTATTTTTCATGAAGACAAATGCACTGCACACTCAAGAAAAAGAAGTGTTTGCAGAATAGTCAACTTTGTGCAAAAAAATGTGAAAATATGAGCATGGCTGACAGAAACTAAAAAAACAAGGGTGAATAAAATCAAGTATAATTTGAACTTTTCTATTAAAGTATATTTCCAAACTTCTCAAATGCCTCATGAGAATCTATGAAGGACTACTCAGAAATTAATTTTCTGAAAGCTTCTTTATATGATGCTCATTACAAAAAGGGTATTTGGGGTGAATATTTAGAATCAGATTTAATCACTCTCTTTATAAATAATTCTAAGCCATACTGCTTAAAAATAAATATTATGAACATACACCTTTTGAGACAGGAAAACTATAGTCTTTAACAATGTTAGACACACAACACAATTTCCCCTTGCTTTTAAGATGGTCTTTGATGTCTTGATTGCAAGTGAGGAAAATATGGGAAAAATGCGTAAATTAGACATTTAATAGATATTTCTCAATATTTATAATCCACAGATCATCCTGTATTACTTGAAAAGAAAGAAAATTATTCTCCTTGTTGGTTGTGAAGAGCTAAGAAATTTTTTTGAAAAATTATTTGGGTAAGTGGCCTTGGCAACAATTTCAGTTAAGTATACGGAGAAGAAATAGGCAAGTTATTACAGTGTATAAAAAAGTATTTTAGCATCTGTTCAAAATTTTTTAAGTGACTATCCTAACCCCAGAAATGTATCCTAAAACCCAGAAAAATTAAAAACAGACCCATGCTTAACTTTTTAATCATTTTCTTCATTCTAAATTGTTCATGCTAATGAACACAGTATCATGGCTTTATAGATTTCCTAGACACAATTTTCAACTTGGCTGCAACTGAACTTATCTCATTTTAGGAAGCCAAGAGGTCTTTTTCCTTCTTAGTGTTTAAAAAATAAATGGCTATAAAGTAAGGGGAGAACACGTTTAAGATAAGAGCAAGGTCAGACAAAGCACACACTCAGACATACTTCTGGACTCAGATGTAGCAATTAGAGAACTGCAAAAAGACAAAAGGCGAATTATAGTACATGTAAACATCTATTCAAATTGATAAAGAGCAAACATAAAATGATAGGATGATATTCTAACAGTCGTCTCCAGACAGGAACAGGTCTTGCTGTTGTAGTCACAAAGCTAAATTCAGGCAATGATGATCTCTCTCTGCTGGAAAAAGAGAAGACTATTAAAAAAAACTTTGAAAATATTAAATAAATCTAAAAACTGAATCACACCATAAATTGATCTCCAACTTTTCTAAACATTTAAAAAAAAATCTATTTGAGAAAGGAATCAAAATAAAGTTGCAGACAAATTTCACAAAGAATCAGCTTTGGGTTAAATGATCTTAACAAAACCTCTCTGCATCATGCTTCCTTAAAACATTAAGCCACAAAGATCACAGCACTACAACACAGCTGTGATTGACAATTTCTGCTCAGGAAATGCAGTAACTGACAAAATAGTCAATTGTTAAAGAAGTGTGGGTAGGCAAAGTAACTTTAAGAAATCATGAACAAATTCCAAGATAGTGTATATAAAAAAAAAAAACAATTTTCTTAAATTTCCCAATGATTTCAAAGTAATTGTGAGGTGTATCTAATTTCCTTAAACTCCGTATGATAACCATTTCATTCTTTAATTACACTATAGGACATAAAATTCTGTACTAAGCACAATGATTAAACAACCAAAAATAAAAAGGAACACATCAGAATGAGACAGTGCTTGGTATACAAAGGAAGACTAACTTTGGATGATGGGAAGTTAAGTGGATGGATGAAATAAAGCAATAGGGAGGGAGGAATTAGGAACAATAATAAATTGATACCAAAAAAAAGTAAAACAAAAAAGTGCTTTCAATTACACTACGTAATGAATACATATTACTGGTAAACTGCAAGAAAGTTATTTACCAAACTCAGAATTTTCCTACTAACCCAATATGATGTTTTCATTAGAAAATAGTGAGAATGGCAGTCATTTCACCAAGATTTCATTCTTTCTTAGAACTTTTAGGTAGCTAGTTTGGAAGATAATCTCTTGTCATGATCAGAGAGAGAAAGAGAGAAAAAAAGCTACTCTCCTCTAAAAGCCTGTATACATACCTTAGAGTAACTAGCCAGTTCAAGAAGTTAACAAGAACAAGGTAGTTCCTGAGATCTGGGAAAAGGAAATTTTCTCTCTGCCTTACAAACATCATTCACTGATGACTTAATCCTAAATTTGTGTTTTTACTTATAGGGCTTTAGAATAATAAAAGCCCTGAGAGAAAAGACCAAAAAGTAAACTAATTTAATTAACTAGAATTTCATGCAGGACATTTTTGTTTTAAAAGACTAAAAGATTTTTGTGTAAGGGAAGAAAAAAAGCTTATAAATATTTCTACAAATTCTAGAAGGACTAAAACTAATTTTCTACAACTGGTTCACATTATGTGTAAGGGGAAGAAAAAAAGAAAATATAGATTGGTAAAGTTTGTGTAACACTCTAAAATAACCATTGATATTTCAACATACCAAACAAGCAAATGTTTTGCTTTCTTATGTAACCCTTAGAGCCAATGATTAGTGTTCCAAGTAAGATTGGAAATACAGTCCCCATAAAACAGTTCTAGTCACAGGAAATTTCCTAGATTTAAGCTCAACCATACTTTCTACAGGTAATCAATCAGTCTAAAACACTGAAGTTTTGTCTTTATAGTAAACTACTGGTTGATACACTTGATCATATTACAATAAAACAAGAGCTATGGAATACTCTCCCATTCCTGCAACATGATTTCATTAAATGGTTGGGCATCAATTAAATACTAAAATTAATTTTTAAAATCTTACAATTATTCAATAACATTTAAACAACACTGCTTAAGTAGACATAAAATATTGAGTGAAATATGTAAAATGACAACTCAACCATCCCTTGAGGTAATCCTAATCAATCTTTTAACCAATAATATGTAATTTCTCTCTTTTTTTTTCCTGTAAGTAGCAGCTACCTACATTGTTCTGAATCCTTTTTTCACTTCAAACTCAGCCCAGATCTGTACTAAAGCAAAGAACTTGGGAGAATTGTAGAATTAAAAATGTGTTTCAAGTTTTAGGTAGCACATTGTAACAGGAAAGAGTTTTTAGACTTTTGAGTTTAGAAGCAAAAGGAAAAGTGAATACAGTCTACTAAGTCTAGTGAACAGGGAAGTTTAGCTATACTTTAGAGGTTAAATGAATTTTGTGCCAGAAAAGCATCTGGGAACACTATATACAAAACTGTACCAAGACATATTAATACAGATTATCATAACCAAATCTAAGTTGTTTCCATTGATAAGATAACAGAAACAACAATGGCATCAACAGGTAGGGAGAACTGGTACAGATATATTAAACTGTTTTAGATCAAATATACTACCAAGAAAACTATAGGTGTGAAAGGGACCTTAAGATCATCTAGTCCAACCCCTTTCATTTTACAGACAAGGAAACACCCCTGGATAAGTTAAGAGACTTGTCTAAGGCCGGAGAGTTAGTTGCAGAGCTGGGACCAAAAGCTAAATCTCTTAACTCTTATCTGGTAGCTCTATGCTAGGTCATCTTTGGCTATAAAAAAATTAGTGGGATGGACTAGATTGGTGGCTCTCGGCATTTCTTTTCTTACACACCGACAGAAACCAAAGGCTAGTTTACTCCTGAAACTGACTGCAACATTTAATACTCCAAATTATTCATTTCTTACTTAATTGCTGTGGAAATTCCATTAAGACTACATGTATATTCCTCCATTAGTATTTGTAACCCCACTATTGCAATACCTAACTGTTCAACTGTTTAGCAAAATGGTCTCAACAACGGAGAAGACCTTTAGGAGAGATTTTTGAAAAATTGATAAGAATTAACAAGGGATGTAATTGTCACTCCATTATTGGAGATTTATATATGCATTCATTCATTAATTCATCCAACAAACATCTGAGTGCCCACTATGAGCCAGGTTTTGTGATATTCACTAGAGATAAAAAGATGAATAAGACATGGTCCCCTTCCTAGAGGAGCTTGTAATTTAGTGGGGAAGACAGACATATAAACCAGATAAATTATATTACAACATAAGTACTATAACAGAGATATGAACAAAGTGCTGTTTAGAAGGGAGGGTAAAGGTATGAACTGGCTAATGACCAAGAAGTCTACCAATTCTGTGCAAGAACTACCACATTTACTGCAAACACAATCTCATGCTCAATCAATAATTAGGAAGGAGTAGCAATGTAGAGTTTAAAAAAAAAAGAAAAAGTTGGCACCGAAATCAGAATGCCTGCACTCAAATCTAGTCCTTTCACTCACTAGCTGTGACTTTGGGCAAGTCACTCCATCTCTATTAGCCTAAGTTTCCTTATCTGTAAAATGGGAATTAGCAACTACTTCAAAGGGATACCTTAAATTTTAAATCAGAACACATGGAAGTACATGCAGAGTACTAGTATTCATAAGCATATTCATTAATTTCAAAAATCCAATAGCAACCAAGTACTAATATTTATAGTTAAAATCATCTTAATGATAATAAAAATGTAACTGTGAACCTAATGGAATGTCTGTAATATTTAATCCTCATTCTTTGGGACAAAATAGAAACACACTTGTTTTCTGATTCATTCAAAGCGACATGGTTTAAAACATTTTAATTTTAGGTTACTAGAGAATTTAAGACTAGGGAAACTGATAAGCTATTTATGGATTTAAATAAGGAGGAGGTAATTTCAGTTACATTATAAGGGGATTTTACAATAATTTTTAAAAATCAGGCTAAAATTTACTAGTAAAATTATAAAGCCAAAAATCAGCATGGAGATTTAACTGGCCTTTGAAAGATTTTCTTTCTTTATAATACCTGTTTGGTGTAAAGAGAAGAAACGTGAGCCTCTGCCAATTTGGCACCTTTCACGACTACTAAAAAGAAAAGAAAACAAACTTACCTAATGAATCAGAATAGCACATAGTCAACATACAAAAGACTACATAAAAATATATCACAGATCTAAGTAAAGAAGTTTTTGAGTAAAGTCACTTTTGACAAAAGAAATCAATTTTGAAATTTTAAATATTAATACATGTACCAATTGCAAGCCAAAACATTCCTATGAGATAGTATTACCATCAAGAACATATATACAATTTTAACCCTAAGTGCGGGAGGAAAAAATAAAAGAGGAACAGAATCCATTAGTTACCCCACTGACAGAGGATTATGGTGTTGGAATTACAGTTTGTGACTGTGAGGACCTCAGTATGGTAAGAAAGTGATTTTTTTAATGTGACATTGAATATAATCACTATAATCTCAGGAGGGGCAGAAACACTTGCAACTGAAATGATGAATTTTGAAAGATAAATATGTAATCTCCCACCCCCTCTTTCTACAAAGAATGCATTTATTTCCTGAAACTGCTGTATCAACTTTCAACGATCACGTTCATTTGCCAGAGAAATCCACTTAAAAATCACAATACTGTTGCAAATGTCAAAGATTTTTATACAAGTATAGGAAATGCACACTTAAAATATCAGACTGGAACACTTACCAAACAGTGTTTTCCTAAAGTAGTATCTATAGTACATTTCTTTATTCATACATCTTCAAATGGTCAAGTTTTCTTTCATATATCCAAAATGTAATGTGATGTTTTCTTATTCACCAAATGTTAGCTCTACTTGAAGTCTGGTTCCAAACTAATCAGCCTGCTTTTAAATTTTAAGACATCTGTTGAAAATTTATAGGATCAAACCAAACTGAAGTGGTATAAATTTTTAACATTGGATTGTACATTATTGTAAAGGTACCAGTAACCATTATTAATAAGTTAGTGATTATAGCTCCTTTTGTGATAATTGGGGGGAAGGGTAGATCACCATCTGGAATGGTCTATTTATTTTAATTTTTTTTTTCTTTTCTTTTTTCTTTTTTAAAATCAAGGAACATTGTCTTGGCCTTTGTGGGGGTTTTTTTTTGTCATTGCCTTTTTTTTTTCTTTTCTTTTCAAGAGACCATTCCACTTTATTTTTAACATCTGAATGCATAAGGACTCAAATGCAAAGCAGTCATACACCGTTATCATTAAAACCCATATGGTAAAATACATACACAAGTCCAACAAAAGGCTAATACATAGTAAAGCCTAAGCATACTACTATGTAATATTATGAATACATAACTTGGAGACTTTAGTTAGAGTACTATGTTATCTATTCATTTTTGAAAACATTCATTAAGATTTTAAATGCAAATTCATTCCTTATTTGGAGTAAAACAAAATCCTCTAAGTTGTAACAAGTATTGGTCGTAAGTTTTTAGACCTATTCTTTAAATTACAAAGAACCCAAAGAATTCCGTAATGTTCAGTAGAAGTATGTAATAAAAACATTGCATATGTTTCTAGTGTGATGTCTTTAGCAATTGTTTACTGAAATAAAATGCAAACATCAATCTTTCAAAATACAGGATCAGAAGGTAGTTTTCTTCTCTTTTGTCTATTTGTGAAATCCATCTTCATCACATTTTACCAAAAAATTGTTTTTACAAATATGTAAAAGTACATTAGATAATACTAATGAAACACAGGTAGAGTTCTAGCATATGCAGATCAATGATCAGTCAAATCATCTTCTCCAAGAACGAGATTCATTGTCCTCTTCTTCTTCATCATCATCTTGAAGTAATGAGTCATCCACCAAAGACTCTTCCTGAAACTTTAGGTTAAAATGCATTTAGGAATTTACCCAAAAAAAAAGAAAAGAAAAAAGGTGACACTTTTAAATACTGATTTCTCTCAACAGAGGCGAATACAAAAGGTATTTCTATAGCTACAATATTCAAGAACAAAGAAAAGCAAACTTTATCCACTCAATGGCTTCTCTACAGTAACTATTCTATTGCTTATATCAAACAGGCACTAAAACAATATCCAAGGAAGCCCTTGTACATGCCATTTCTCCTGCCTCACTTGATCAAATTATGCCATCTTCTACACCTGCAGAACAGTGCGCAATACCTTTAGTGCTTAAAAAAAGAAAACATCAATTTAAGTCTTCTCTGACTTACCCTGTCTAACCCTGGACACTAAATCAACCAATAACCTGTAGAAATGTCTATCAAGATTTATAGATTTATATTTCTTTCTGCTATATGTAACAAACATTTCTTTTATAGCATTCCTTGCTTTTCCCCATTCCCTTCATAAAAGCTTCTCAGACTGCTTTTCAAACTTTTCAAAATACCTAATACCAGGAGCTCTCCTGCTTTTCTCCCCATTCAATTCAAACTCATGGAAGGACAAAGGTATAATCTAAAACATAAAATGACAAATCATGTATATGAGTTTCAAAATACACATTTTATTCTTGCATTTGACTATGGATATGTATAACAGCCTCGAATGCTCTTCAAACAAAATGAAGTGCCATTACGAAAATCTAACAAAGGTAAAACATGGAATCACTGTTTCCCCACCTTACCTTTATTTATTAACCTCAACTTTTTCCTACAGCTTATTTCATGATCAAACAAAATAGAGTTATTTTTATGTTTATGATTTCAAAGGGCTCTCCCACTTCATTGTTCTTTATGTTCACACCTCTCAGCCATCATACTAATTGCTGTACCCAAGAAAAATGGACTGTTCCACACCTATTCCTCTTCCACACCTAAAATGCCTCTCTCAACTCTGTTCCCATTCCCAGCTCTTAGTTATGGAAAGCTTTTTTTTATCACCTAGGATTCAGCTCCACTGTCACCACCTTCTTCAAGATTCTTCTGGACAGAAATAATTACTCCTTCCCCTGGGTTCCCACAGCGTATTGTTCAAATCTTTATTGAGCGTATCACTCTGCCTTTCATTATAATTAGTTTCTTATGTGTCGTCACCACCCCCCTTTCCAGATTATAAGCTCCTTGATGATAGGGACCGTGTCTTATTCATTTTTGTGCCTATCACAGTATCTACCATATAGCAGGCATTCATTCTAATGAACTAAAACAGTATGAATTAAAATAAAGGAAACCTGAAATGTTAATAAAGCAAATGAGTAGGATATATTCTCTAAAATTTAAAATATTACAAGATTTCCTGTGGATAAAAATCTAAAGAATAATTACTGTTTTCTAAAAGTAAATGAAAGCTGAATATATATAAGATTTTCTTTCTTTTTTTCTTTCTTTCTTTTTTTGGATTAGCAATCCATAGTTCTCATTAATCCAGAAAATTTAAAGTTGTCTGCATTTATCTGACATCCCCTGCCTGGAATATGGCTCAGGAATAAAAGTTTTATGTTAAAATCACAGCCATAAAATCACATTTCATATAAAAATGTGAACATTTAAGGGCCAAAACGAATTAAAAAAAAAACAAACATACTTCCTCTTCATCAGGTTCAACTTCTTCTGTTTCAACAGCTGAAATATTAGTTATTGGTTTATTCCATGCCAGTTTTAGATCCTGCCCTTTGAAACGAGCTCCATGAACTGCAGCCTAAAACAATTAAGAACATTAGAATGTAGAACATTAAAAATTTCTGAAGAAAAAAATGAAATGTTATAGTACCTAATATTTAAATTAGTAAAACGAAAGTGAAGACACCTATTCATTTATATTTTGTGGTTATTTATTTTGTCATTTACTATTTATTATTACAATTTATAATTTACTTTTAATGGTTATTTACTTCTAAAATCAGCTTTGTGGATGGAAATACTTTTAAAAAGAAAACAAGAACACTTTCTCATGCTTGAGCAGAGCTATTATATGAATGGCCAGCATCTGACTATAACTATGTCTACATGTTTACAATACAATGATAATGGCTATTCGAGGTAACAATCTCAAGGCAATTCAAGATCCTGGCTGTAGGTTCTGAATTGAAGTCCAAATTAGGATCAACAGGCTAAATGTATTTTATTGCATTTTAATTCTCGTTAATTTATGAATGACATATATAGTAACTACAAACTGGAAACCTTTAACAAATATAAAAATAATTTTGCATGTGAAAGGTATCACATTATTTTAAAATTACATCAGTAAAGTATCACATTGTATTTAAATATACGATGTTTGACATATCAACTCTTAGGAAATATTAAGTATTTCCATGAAGAAAAAACCCCTGAATGTTTCTATTGAAACTAACATACTTCCTACAAAGCTTTCAGAACTACATAAAAGTTAAACTTAGTATTTGCTAAATTAAATGGCTGGTTAGGAAATGGTGCGTTCAAATTAAAGTAACATGAACTGATATAAATCAATGTTAGCAACATACCAGAATAACCCATAGTCACAAAAGATTTATAGCACAACCTCAAAGTATAGCATAATGTGAAATCTAGAAACAATTACATGTTCAATGACACCTGACCATGAATTGTGTGAATATTAAAGTCTCCAGGTATAAATTTTAAATCTGCACATATAAATCTATGATAAATTTAAGAGATTTCATACCTATTAAAATGAAGTTCAGGAGTTTTTAGTCCATGGACTCATCACAGTGTCATGTAACTAAAAAATTTTTTAAGTACTTATATATGATATTTAAGTTTAAAAACAACTTGTACTTTTTTAAAGCCAGAACTATTACATAAAAATGTATTACTATAAGGAATTCAAGTGTCATACCAAATATCTACTCATAAAGCTCATCTTTTCATCCAGTTAAAAAAGGCCAAAAATTTTACTGACATTTTCTATAATAAGTTCTTGACAAACATTTCTGATGACCAAATACTGTAAATCTCTATATTTAGCACATATATCTTCAAATTTATAAGGTGAGTCTACAACCCTCGCAAGTTTTTATTTTAACATTTTACAGGATGATTTTCAAAGCTAGATATATTTAACATTTTATGAACATTCTCCATTAGAAATTTTTGACTATTTGGCTGTATAAATTTGAGATAATTGAGTTCTTGCTTTTTAAATATACAAATTTATTTTAGGTAATTTGCAACATAAAATCTTTAAAGTTTAAAAAAACAATACAATCCATTTTATTTTTTAAAAAATTCAAAAATTTCAGGTTACATAATGTAAGATATCATAATCCATGATTGTCCCATCCTGAAGAGATAACCACTATCCTATGAAGAATTTGGGAAAAAAGTCTTGCAACACATTAAAAAAAGTCCTATGCACATAGTAAGAGGATTTGTGTATATACATACGTAGGATATGTACATGGGAACATACTTTACTGGTCTGTACACCTTCTTTCTTATATTATTAATCCAATTATTTCACAGACCCTTTCCATAGCCATACCAACAGATTTTTTACTTTTCTTGAATGGTTATTTATATACACACACACCCACACCAAATATATTTAAACTAATTTCTTGAGTGGAACTTTGTCCTATTTGTTTGGCAAACTATTCTCAACTAGATCTTGATTTTGTTTACAGTGCATGTTTTTATTGAAGGGAAAGGGGTTGCTGCTGTTCTTTTTGTCATAAGTAAGTTTACATTTTCATGTACTGTAATTTATCAGTGTTTACCTTCATGGCTTCCAGATTGTGCCAGTCCTTTAAAAAGCCCCCTCCACACTAAGATTACTTTTAGGAATCCCCTAGCTTTTTACTAGTCATATGTACTGAAAAAAGAAAAAACTTTTATGCCCCCTTATTTTGATACCAAAAATAAAGGCATAATGTATAATTTTTTCCTAACAGTTGTCCTAACATTATTTACAGATTAGTCAATTTAAATTTCCTGATTTAAAGAAAATATCTCCTTGTAATCCTCTACAATTCTTTTATATATTTAGGTCTTTTTCTGAACTCTATTTTGTTTTATTATCTATCCATACCATTACTATATTAATTCTTTATTTCATAATGAATTTGGTATCACTATTCATTCTTTTCAGAATATTCTTGGTTATTCTGACATTATTTTGTCCTTATGACCTCTGGAATTTTTTGGCCAAGTCCAGTATCATACTGTCTTACTACTGCTTAACAGTATAATATCAACTAGATCAATGCTTTTCAATACTGTGGCAGTTGCTTCAAGAGTTCTGCAACCATTTTATTAAAATGTACATTAAAAAATGAACTTTGTAACTACTTATAAAATGTTAATAAAAACATCATGTTTAAATGTATTCTACAGGATGCTTATTTGAGCAAGGTGGTAGTGGTTATAAAGGTGGAAGTGGGGCTAAATGTAAAATTATACAAAATAAGAAAGTGGGGGAAATAACTTCAAAAGAAGATAAAATTAACTTTGTTCATCTTAATGAAAACAGTTGATAATCTAAATGAAAAACTACCAAAGTACCAAAGTAAAGCCAGAAAGAAAAAAATATACAGGGACGCCTGGGTGGCTCAGTTGGTTGAGCATTTGCCTTCGGCTCAGGTCATGAACCCAGGGTCCTGGAATCGAGTCCCTCATCCATCGGGCTCCTTGTTCAGTGGGGAGCCTGCTTCTCCCTCTGCCTGCCGCTCCCCCTGCTTGTGTTCACTCTCTCTGACAATTAAATAAAATCTTTAAAAGAAAAAAATATAAACAAATCCTTTCTACAGAAAAGAAAAAGATTTTAAAAAGATACATGGTCAAAAATCAGTAGACCCTGATATTTTCACAGATAAATTCTATTAAACATTTAAGAAAATATATCTCCAATGCTACTTAAAATTAACTCAGAGCACAAAAGATGGAAAACTTTTCAATTACTTTTTATAAAGCCAGGTAATATTGATACCTGATGAAAATATTATCCCCCCAACAAAATCTACAAACCAATCTTACTTCTGAAGACTGAATTAAAGCTACAAACAAATACAAGAATAAAATCGGGGTGCCTGGGTGGCTCAGTCATTAAGCGTCTGCCTTCGGCTCAGGTCATGGTCTTAGGGTCCTGGGATTGAGCCCCACGTCATCGGGCTCCCTGCTCAGTGGGAAGCCTGCTTCTCCCTCCCCCTCTGCCTACTGCTCTGCCTACGTGTGCTCTCTGTCAAATAAATACATGGAATCTAAAAAAACAAAAAACAAAAAACCTCGTCATTTGCGACAACATGATGAATCTGGAGGGTTATTATGCTAAGTGAAATAAGTCAGAGAATAACAAATACCGTATGATTTCACTTATATGTAGAATCTAAAAAACAAAACAAATAAACACTCTTAAATACAGAGAACAGACTGGCGGTTGCCAGAGAGGAGATGGATTGGGGAATGGGCAAAATACCTAAAGGGGATTAAGAGGTACAAACTTCAGTTAAAAAATAAGTCACATGGATGAAGAATATAAGAAATATAATCAATAATATTGTAATAATGTTGTATGGTGACAGATGGTGACTACACTTATCATGGTGAGAACTCAGTAATGTAGAGAACTGTCAAATCACTATGCTGTACACCTGAAACTAATATAAAACATTGTATGTCAACTATACTTCAATAAATTTTTTAAAGTAAAAATAAATAAAAAAAAAAGGAACAGACTTCAGACTTCAGGGATTTATCAAAGAAAAATACAATACAGTGGGGAATCTGTACCAGAAGCAAATAGTCAGTTCAATCTCAGGAAACAATATAAATAGATGAGGGAACAAAACCCCTCATATTTCTATAAATACACAAAAGTGATGATGAAATCCATTTCTGACCAAACTCAAAAATCTCTACAGCTTTCAAAAAACAGGAATTATTTGTATTCTACCTTAATCTAAAAAGCCAGCATCATATATAATACTAAAATTATTAGAAATTTTTTCATTCATTTATTATTTTCATTCATTTCACAACGAAGACAATGAATGACATTTCATGAGTAAAGACACAATTACTACTACTGTTATTTAACATTTTTCTAAAGGTACTAACAAGTAACAGAAAGTGAGAAGTTATGAACATTAAAGATGGATATGATTACCTGAAAAACCCAGGACAACAAAATTAAAAATCTATCAAAAGATAATCTGGTAAGATGGCAGCTACATATTTAATAAAAACAGACAAAGAGTTTTTCTACATACAATCAAGAGAAAATACAGTGGAAAAAAAGACCTCATTTAAAGTAATTAGAAGTTAAATGACTGGGGGAAAACTAATTATTTATATACTTATATACTTATTTATATAAAGAAATTATACATGTTATATATATTTTACATGTTATATACTACTATATTATGTTTACATTGTATATTATATATTATGTAATCCGCAACATATGTACATGACCTATATTGATTTTATATATATGTGTATATATATGTAAATTTACATATATATATATAAAGAAAACCTCTAAATGCTCTTAGAGAATAAAGGGTTGAAATACAATGATGTTCTAAAGGAATATTTGTATCATAAGATGTTAATTCTCCCATAATGTATTCATTTTAGAACCTGGTATGTTTATTCTAAAGCTTACATAGAAAATAAACCTATAAAATCTACCAGGAAGATGCTAAAAATGAATAGCTGGGCATAATAAGAGGGAATCCAAACAAGAGCCCTGACAAACTATTAAAATATAAAGTTTAGCTTAATTAAAGCCATGCAGAAGAGGCACATGGAAAGAAAACTGATCAATGGAAGAGAACAAATCCCGAACATGCCCCAATAAACATGGAAAATTTTTACATACTAAGGGTATTTCACCTAAGTCTGGGAAACTAGCTTTTACTCAATGAAATCAAGTAGGCTCCCTATTTCACACCTTACACCAAATAAAATTCATATGAATTTTCATTAAAATGTTTAGAACTTATGAGCTAATTTTCTAGAAAAAAAATTCTGAAGAAAAAAAATCAGAAAGAAAAAAAATCAGAATAGAACTCAGCAAGATAGTAGACAAATGACATTAACAGTTGACAGAGAAATAAAGAGCATTTAAACAAATATGAAAGTATTCAATTTTAATAAGAGTAAATGAGTTGCTATTTTTACCAAAATAAAATTGATACCATACTGCGGATTATGTACCCATGTATTTTATATAAGCAAACCACTATGCAGAGTACACACTATGGCAAGCGTGTGGGGAAAAAGCACTCTCATACATCTTTGGTGGGTAAGCAAATGTGGTACAACCTATATGGGGAGGGGGGGAATGAAGGGAGCAATTTCAGAACTATCCATCAAAAATTTAAATGCACATATCCTTTCATCCAGCAATAATGTATCAAGAATATATCTTATAGTCATATTTACATATGTACACAGAGAAATATGCATCAAAATATTCACTGCTGCACTGTAAAAGAATAAAAACAATTTAAAGGCCATCAACATGGTTGATTAAATTTGGTACATCCATATGGGGAAAACTTCTCACTTTTCAGTCATATATGAATGTCTCAAGTACCTTATCTTGTACTTTCACTTTGAAATTTACTGTGCCATCTATTGATTACAGAAAATACAGAGACATTCATTCGCTCATCTAGGACAACGGTTCAGAAAATAAGAACAAAGAAATATTTGGAAATAAACATTAGAAAAGGTTGATAATTTTCTTTTCTTGGGAAGGCCTATCATTTATCTTTGAGTTTATAATCTCTTACATTTTCAGTGTTAAAATTTTCTTTATTTTATAAAACGATGGTAAGCGTACATGAAATCTGTTTTTAAGCATTCTTCCTTAGCAAAATTAAAAACTGGCGCCTCTATGTCAAACACACTGATTTTTAAATTACCAAACTTCAATGGTCCCTGAAATCCAGAAGTCTGAAAACCACTGCTTTAGCCTATATCCTGCTTGGAGAAGATAAGCTTCAACTTAATTTTCTACTCCTTTCTACAATAGAAGGTTACAAAACTTTAAGAATTTTTTTGGCTTAAGGAAATGATTATGGATTAACAACTTCTATAATTTAATTCCAAATGTTTATCATAGCAATGGTAGTTCTTCCTTTCAGGCTATTAAGTAATTCCAACTAAATTTGTATTTACTCTGAAAAGATAGTTCTTATTAGATCTAACTTATTTTGTCACTTCTTCAACCTCCATATAATTCAGTGTTTTAAAGTCTTTGTCATACATTAACCCCAGTCTTTTGAATTGATTGCTATTCATCTGGAAAATATATGCATTGTATAAATATATATATATGGACATATATACACATCTGAGGTGGAAAAAGCAACACCCAAGAAAGAAGGTATATGTCAATAAATTTTCCAAAAGCCAAACTTTCAAAAATTATTTGAGGTAAAAGGTTTTTTTCTCTCAGCTACATAAGTAAGAAGTTTTAACAAACTTTTAACCATTTGTACAATGACAACTACCACTGTTTCATGACTACTGCCTAGAAAATAGAACATGAAGAGACTTACTCAAGCTACCTAACATTACACTAAAAATTGTCACTGAAGCCCCCAATTAAAGGAAGCTTATTCTTAACTTACACTCAATCATACCTTTGAGAAAAAACTTGATCAAAGATCTATTTTTTAATGTAACATGTATACATACAAGTTTATGAGTTTTAAACTCCCATCAATAACATTTTTTACTCTCAAAAAGGATCTTTAAAGTGAAAGATTACCCAAAAGTAGATTTAAAAAAACAAAACTCTAAGACCAGGAACTCCTATTCTATAAAACCATCCACCTCCTACACTGCTAATCTTGACACTAGTTATTACAAGGCCCCAGCTGAACACTTACTGAGACTTTTCAGACCCACAGTCTTTTACTGGTTACAATGCTCCAAGAGCAACTCCTACCAGGCTAGGTACCATTGTGTTATCAAGGAAGTATTCACTACAAAGAGGATAAATCAATTTAGAAAGTTTTTTAAAACTTTAGGCCACAATCCACTTAAAACTTCTGAAAAGCATACTACTCTCTTCCATTCACATTAGGTTAACTGTTTGGAACTCTTACTGCATTTTTCCAAGGACAAGATGGTACATCTATTTCTCTACAATCCTGAAGAAAGAACACACAGGGCTAAAAATGTTCCTATCAATCTCCCATACTTCATACCCATTTTCCTGTTTAATCTTTTAAACCCAGATGAAAGACAAGGTTGCATATACTCATTCTTTGTAAAGACAATTCAAGATACATGGTTTAAGACAACTATATTAAAAGGACCCTAAAAGCTAGAGCAGTGTTATCATGCCTTGGGCAAAAAGTTACAGAGGCTTAGTTGGGGATATGCTGAGCTAGGGACACATTAGAGTTCAGCCTACTGGGACTAGGAAGTAGCATATGAGGGATGCTTTAGAAGATCCGCCATCAGGATTATATCTCAGCTTCTACCTTATCTCTCATCACTCTTTCTGCCAAAGCAGACTTTGTTCTGGGCCAGCTGAGAAAAAGGACAATGGAAAGTCGGGTGGCCCTACCCCCTGTGAAAGAGAAAGGAAGGAGAACTGCTAGTGTCTCAAGACAATACAACTTAATATTCAACTTGGTGACTATTCTAATTACATCATGTTATAAGTAGAATTGCCTAACTGCTCATTCTTTGTGGCCATGAATTACTTCACATAATCTATCTACTGTTGAAGTGTAGTTATTTAGTAAGTTAAAAAAATTTCTTTTATATTAAGACTTAAAAGCAATACTTATAAAACATTTAAATCTGAATTTTCAACAAATTAGATTTCTAATACTTACTGCTTCAGCTTCTGCTCTTGTCTTGAATGTAATTACTGCATGAAGTGAAGAGTCATCAATCTGACAATCTTCAATTTCACCATATTGCTTTAAATTAAAAAGAAGTATTTCCTCCAAATAAATATTTTGAAACATCCAAAATCCTAATGGCTTTTAAAATACCCATAAATGTAACCCAGAATATATAACAATTCATGGTGATTAACAGGAAAAAAATGATGAATAATTCATTTTAGTACTTGATATTATAAGATAAAGAATGGTCCTATTTACAATTCTATACTTTTTTGAATTAGGGAAACTTATACTTGAATGAACTGTTCTTTAAAAAAATGAAACCATGGTCATAACTGGGCTTCCTTAATGCCCTTCCTTCATTATTCCAATCCTAGAATATGCTAAATTCTTTCTAAAACAGAATATTTAATCCTCAGGATATTCTATGAGTTTTTTGTGTCATTCCCAATTCAAAGATGGTGGAAAAAGAAAGATTCAGAGGATTTAAATAATTTTCCCAAAGTAATTAAGTTAAATATCAGGAGAGTCCAGGTCTTTTAACATTCGAACTGACCCTGCTTTCACTCCTATTACATACTCCTCTACACTCCACACTCTTTAAAAAAAAACTAAATAAATTAAATTATGCCTGCTTTTAGTTTGTTGGATTTTATTTTTTCTGTATGTAGAAGGATTTCTCCTTTATCATATTTCCTTTAAACAGCAAACTTTAGCATATAAAATTCTAGTCCTTTATCATTACTAATACCTTCCATCTTTCTTAGCCAAAACCAAAATAACTATGATCTCATTAAATACACACACACACACACACATTCCCCATATCGAAAATTTCTGTAAAGATAACGGACTCTAACATCCATCAGCTCCTTTTAGCTGTCAGTTACTAGCTGTGTGAACTTGAACAAGTTACTTAATCTCTTCATGTTTTATCTTCTTCATCTCTAAAGTGAGCATAATAAAGGTACATACCTCAGAGTTGTTGAGATAACTCATAATATAATAAATTATATAAGGCACTCAGAATAATACCTGCCACAAAATAAATGCTCTGTAACTTTTAGCTATAATTTTTATTATTAATACTACTGGTTCCAGTATAAATTAATGAAGGCATTTTGTTAATCACAATTTAGAACAGTCAATGGGTTTTTTTTTTCTCTGTTACTTGCCCCATGTTCAAATCCTAGGTTGAGACAGAGAACTAAACTTTAAACCTGCATTCTTAAATGATTATTTTTAAATGCGCATTACCATTACTAACTTTGAAAGGAGTTCAAATCTCTAAATGCATGCAAGAATCTCCATGTAAAGGCTCTGAATATTTATAAAACCAAAACCACCCTACTCTCACTAAAACACATTCATAACAAACGCACCTGGTTTATTTGGATTTAGCATATTCTTTGCTAGTTTCTTGATTAGCTATATAACTGTATGCAAAACACTTAATTATCTGGATCTCCTTTCCTTCGGAAAGGGGCGGGGGAAGCTGGGGTGGGTAACAGGCAAGAATTGAGCTAGATTATCTCTAACATCCTTTCTAGCTCTCTGATTCCTTTATTTCTCCCTTTGAAGCCATCAAGTATAGGACTTTCCAGACTCTTTATTAATCATTTTAGTTACTTCTTAAATATATACAATTTCTTTCAATAATTCCCTATGTCCTGACAAAGTAGTTTCACCTTTGTAACTTGTCAAACATCTAAATCTGAATTTCCAAAAGATTCAATCATTTGTGTACCTATCTATAAGCTTATTGTCCCTTCAAGATCTAAGCTCCAATTTTCCTACCTCATGAAATTCTCCTGTATTATCCTTTTTCCATCATATGCCTGTGTGAAAGATACTTTTCTAAGTTACTAAAGTACTTACAGTTTTTAATAAATTTAGCTTGATGATGTGATAAATTATGTTTGCAGTTTACTTTAACTGCTTTGTGTTAAAACAATATATATAAAATCCTTGAAGGTAAAGAACTGGTTATTTCCTATCTCCAGAGCAGTTACTATAGTCCTAAAGGCAAGACTGATGCTTAGTAACTAACCTTTGGGATATCACTAAGAATCACAACATTTAAGTTGAAAAGGCCTTTAGGCAAGTATAATTTCCATTCTGTACACGAGCCCAGTGGATCCCAGGAAGTCCAAGTTAAATAATGGGTTAGCCAGAACTAGAATCTCATTCTCCTTTCTCATAGGCCTATATTAGACTGACTCCCTTTAATTATATCCTGCCAGTGAATAAAGGCAACTTCAAGATCATGTATCAAAATTTTGTCTTATTTCATTTCTAAGGTCAGCTAAATCAAGAATACAGTATTAACAAATAAAAGTTCATCTTAATTAAAAAAAAATCTGGGTGGCCTATGTGATGTGTTAAATTTTCTCTTCAAAGAATGTATCAAATGAAACTAAACTATAGGACATCCCCTTCTGAATTAGCAAAACTTAAATCATTCCTTTCACAGTATCTGAAGGCCTACTGTTAAAGAATAGCAACATTTCTTCCAGATAGCAATTAAACAAAAAATCCCTCAGTTTGTTTTTTAAATAATTAGCAAAAGATTATTATGGATTAATCAAACCCTTTGGTCAGATTAATGGGTTTAAATTACTCATATTTTCATAATTTCCCCTTCAATATCCATTATCCCCAACAATGATTATCAGTATGTGTTTTGTTGGACAGTAAGAAAGTACCGCAAAATGAGGAAGAAGATCTTCTCGATCACTCTCTGTAAATGCAGAAATCTCCAATGCCCTGGGACGATGATCCACCACAGCATGACCAGGCACACCTCGACCTCGACCTCGACCCCTGCCTCGGCTATGAGCTGCACCTCGGCCTCTTGAGTGAATTCCTCTACCCCGACCAGATGAAAGAATCCCTCGTTTTGCAGCCTTGAAGAGATCAGACACACAAGTTAAACATCACAAGCCACATTATATATATATTCTGTCAGAGTAGTCGATCTTTTATACAATTTGACATCATATTCAAATACTGGCCTATGAAAGGATCTCATATAAGTTAGTTTTAGTTTTTAAAGTGAAAGCAAATTTAGGTAGCTGATGAAATTAGAAAACAAAATAACATTAATTTAAACAATGTTTTGAAATTATTAAATGTGACTTTTTCTAAGTTCCTACTTTCCAAGATACCAGACTGTATCATAAAAAGACCAGCAATTCTTGATTTCCAAATAATACAGAATGTTAAAATGTTACTTCAGTTTAAAACATACATAATACACAATAAATTTATTTTTCCACTTATAACTTTTAAATAGTGTATTTGCCTGTTGACTTCTGTAGGTATAATTATCTCAAATTCATCATTTTAGTCACTTATACTAATATCATTTTACAACCAATGTAGCACAATACCTTATATTCCATCACATTGTTCTATATGAATAGTATACCATTCCTTCATTGCACAAATATTTAACAAATACTTCCTATGTGCAAGTCCTTACCTTCCTGAAACTCAAATCCTAGAGGGGTAAGAGACATTTAGCAACCAAGTTACTTAATAATATTAATGAGAAGTAACTCAAAGAATAAGGAAATGCTTTAAAGACTTGAAAAGAACATTAAAGATTGGCAATGAATAAGATACCAGAATGAAAGCTCCACGAGGATATTTTTTACTTGTTTTATTCTCTACTTGATCCCCAGCACTTAGAACAGCAGCTGACAGACTAGATATTTAGTATGTGTTCAATGAATCAAAGAAGAAACGAAGAACAAAAAAGGTAAGGGTGAGGGGTGGGGGCTACAGCATGAACAAAGGAATCAAGGTTGAAAGAAACATGGTACTTCTAAGAATACAGGAAATCCAGTGCAGCTGGACCACATGGGATGAAAAAATGAAGCTAGAGAGACAGGCAGAACCAGATGATGAAAAATTTTAAGGACCACAATTAAGGATTTTTAATGTTATCCCAAGACCCATGAAAATCAGTTAAAACATTTTAAACACAAAAGCATAGTGATGCAATCAAATCGGTATTTAACACGTTATTCTGACTAGTTTTAAGAACACAGTAGAAGATAAGAACAAGCTGGGAAACAAGTTGGTAGGCTACTAAAGTAGCTCCAACAACTGAAGATGGAAGCTTCGTCTACAGTGGTGGCAACACAGAGAAGTAAACATATTTAAGATATATTTGGAGGTAATATACATAAAACTTGGTAATTAATTGATATGGATAATGAAGGAAAGAGAGGAATCAATGAAGATTCCCAGATTTCTGGTTTGGGTAACTGTGTAGATGGAATTTAGGAGCAAGACAAATTCCAATTTTGAACAGGTTAAGTCTAAGGATGTGAGATATCCAAGTAGAAATGTCAAGCAGGCACCACTGACAAATCTCTTCACAAGTATAAATATTTGTTTCTTCATCTCAAGGCAGTTCATCTTAACACTTGCTAAAATAATCTAAAATCCAATAATAAACTTCACAGGTCAAGGATTAATGTTCATAATGGAGCAGCATATACAGACTTATGCTCTGAGGAACACAGTCTCAAAATGTTCCCTGAAAAAGGGGGTCCATGGACAAATAAATTTGAGCAGGACTGAATACTGAATATGTGTATTTAGGGATTCAAGAACCAAAAACCTCTAAAGAAACCCTATGGCAACAAGCATGTTTAATACAACCTTTTCCAAATTTATTTGGCCTCAAAAGCTTTTTGCACTAATAACCTGTTAACAAAAAATGGAATTGGTGTTGTCAATGACACACTCTGGGAAACACTGCATTACTGCATATTCCAATGGTAACTACAAATTAAAGTTTAGCCATCATAAAAGGAAACCAGAAAATGCCATTTGGCATTTAGTTATATCATGATAGAGAAACCAAGCATGGACTAATGAAGAATATTGGTAGAACCATTATTTATTTATTAAAATTTCTGAGCCAAAATTTTAAAAGTAACTTGTTTTTTTAAAATGCCACCAACATAGGCAAGTAATCTCCATAATAAAGAAAATATAATTTCTATATTAACATGAAAGAAATCTTTTTCAAAACCTGTTATCTCGGCCAGGACACAAAGGCAACCCTATCAGGTTTCCAGAGAATGCAAAATGTATGCAGGTTTAGAGACCATCCTATGATTTTCTATGACAGACAAGATAGAGACAAGCACAGTGGCTGCTAAATGTTAAGTCTTTAATACCTGGATGCCAGTACTAAATTCAGAATATGTCCTATTAGAAAAAAATCACCAAGGTGCTAACAAATTTGGGAAAAAAAGCGTAATTCTCAGATGAAGGCAAAATAATCTAAAGAATAAAAAATTTTAATTGTGACATCAATCATAAATGTAGACAAGTACCAACTGCATTAATGACATTAATGTCTCTGTACTTCAAAATGTAATTCTGATTTTTAAACATCTGTTTGCTAAATATTACAAATGCTCATTGTAACAATCAATTTCACTAGGTTTTTCTTATATAATCATACAGCTAAATTAGAAGGAAAGAGTTTATTTTCTTTTATAAACATCCACAGCACCATCTATAGGCAAAACTTAAGTAAGCATGTTTTTAATACAGCTCTCCACTAAAATCTGATCCTTATAGTAACTCAATATAATATGCCTATATATGCACAGAATATCTCTGTAAGAATACCTGAAAAGTCTTTAATAGATTTTGGTCCCAGGGAGAAGGAGAGACTAAAATTAGAAAAGGAACCAAACTCACCAGAAGTGGAAGGACCTGGGTGTACAGGCAGAACTGCTACCACCCCTCATTAAATAAAAGATTTTCTCTCCAGTTCTGAAAAATTTGCTAACTTCTTCTCTCTTTCCTATATCAACTCCCAGTATGTATGTCAGAGACTACCAACAATTATTGACTAGAATGAGGGAGATCTATTTTCAAATTGACCACCATGACTACATCTGCTCCTCTTTAGCATACTGTGTAGTTGTGGTGAAACATACTTCCAGCTGTAACTCTGTATACTTTCTCCGAAGTTCAGTGACTTCTTCTCCAGCTTGCATCTTCTTATATAAATCCAGTTCTGTGTCAAGCAATTCTTTCTGCATCTAGAAAATGGTAATTAATAATTTAAGTGACAATTAATATCCTGCATTTATAAAAAACTTTTTATACAAAGAACTTTTACACATTCCTGTTTAATCCACACATTCCTTCTGTATCTGCAGTCCTACCACCCTAGTCCAAGCCATCAATCACTTCTGGTCTACACTACTACAATAGCTTCCTAACTTGTTCTACTTCCACTCATTTCCCTATAATTCGTTTTCCATACAGAAACCAGACTGAGATTTCTACGGACTGATATGAAGTAATTTTCAGGAAATAACTGTGAAAACAAACAAACAAACAAGGTGTTAACGAGCATTATATAGTATGCTTTTACGCTGGAAAGAATACATACATACATACCAAGAGGGAGGGAAGAATGGGGATAGGGATAGAGTGGCAGGGATCAAAGGGAAAAGGTCTTCTATATATACTTTTTTAATGTAATTTAACTTTCAAATCATGTTAATGTTTTATTTATTCAAAAAATGAAGGTCAGCAAGAATGAAAGGGAAGGGGATCCAAAACTTACTACCAATAGAAATACATTTAACTTTATCAAACTGATGACATAACCACACAAAAGAGGAAAAAAAGTAATCCTAGGCCACAGTTCTGACTCTATGTCCTTAGTTGAACATATTGTGAGCTTGTAAAGAATACAAATAAATTTTGAATCTTTTACTTGTCAGAAGTGGTATTGTTGTAGTAATCCGGGAACTACGTGGAATGTATTAAATGACTGTGCAAATGAGTACTGTACTGATGTTAGTGGGAAGCAAGCTGTCATTATGGGAACAGGATATAAAACATGGAATAAGAGGAAGAAAAGAAGAACCCTGTGGTACTGGATAGAATCAGAAATATCAGTATGAACTCATGATTTTATACATATACATACATACAAGACCAAGTATAAATATTGTATAACTGGAGGTTTTTAAAAATCACTTAGTACCACATGAAATTCTCTTCCTCACTTATTCACATCCAATGGATTGATCTACCTGAATTTCCCCCTTTTAATCAATTCTACATAACATTGTCAAAATGTTACTTTTAAGATTTTATTTATTCATTTAAGAGAGAGAGAATGAACAAGCGGAGGGATAGAGGGAGAGGGAGAAGCTGACTCCCCACTGAACATGGAGCCCAATGCAGAACTCGGTTCCAGGAAATGGAGATCATGACCTGAGCCAAAGACATATGCCTAACGGACTGAGCCACTCAGGTGCCTCCAGAATATTACTTCTGTTTATTAACCTTTTATACTATGAACTCCTTAAAAAATAAAGCTCAAACTCTTCACTTAAGTATTTATCAAGCATTTAGGTACCTGTATCACTTTGTCCTCAAGCTATCTTTTCAAGATTATCTATAACTATCCTCCTAATTACTGACTTTCCAACTGTAATATAAAGGATTTAAAAATTAACAGAGAAAGAATTTAAAAGATTAATAGAGTTTGCTTGTCTGTATATATTTACTATTAATTAATGAAGGAGGTGAAAAATGTTAGCATATAATAGTCAGATTTTAAGCAAAGGATATTACCTAAAAGGAAAACAATCTTAAAACAGTGTAGCATTTTAATGTTTCTTGGTAAGCAGTAAAATGAAGAACACCACAGAATAAAATACCTGAGTCTTGGTTTTTATACTTTTTGGAAGACAGCGTCCAGGAGAAGCAGCTTTGACCTCATCTTTCAACTTGGTAATATTTTTTGTCAAAACCTCTAAAGTTTTCATTATTTCTGCTTTATCTTCAGACTTCATTGATTTGTTTTTCTCCAGTTTTGAAATTAACATCTGCCAAATTTTTAAAAAAGAAAAATTAAGATACTCATTCCTCATCTTATTAACAAAGCAAATACAGCAAAGTAAATATAAAAATAAATAAATACTGGTTTTAGTTTATATATTCATGGCAAAGCTTACAACTAACTACTAAGCAGAATAACAGATTTGGTGGTACTATCTCAATTCAAGTCTTAATCTTGGCACACTTTGTAAAGAATTACACATTACCACTGGTCTTTCAGAACATAAGTTCAAAGTACACAACCCTAAGAAATTCAAGCTGACCACCAAAAAGTCAATTTGAAGTAGTATCAGTAATTTTACTTTCCAATCCATTTGTGGATATTACTGCCTCTAAGTATTCCCACTCCAAATGTAGTCTGCAACCCAGAAAGAACCAGAGGAAGTTTCATGGTTTCCTTCACATAATGAAATCTTAAAAAATTAATTACTTTGTTACCGGGAATAGTAACTGGCTGGCCTAAGAACGATATCCCCAAAATGGACAGGAATCAAAAGATAAACAAGGCAATACGGGGCAGAAGATACCACGTATTATAGGTTTTCTGAGTCAAGGTGGTTTCAGTTTGTGGTGTAAAGTACTATAATTTCTCTTTATAAGGTATATCTAAATTTAAATTAGAAATTATAAGCGAAAACGTAAGAAGTTTCTGTATTTTCAATATTTTGAAATGTCATAACCTTTATTACTAGACATAATCAAAAACTAACACTAAACAGGGGCGCCTGGGTGGCTCAGTTGTTAAGCGTCTGCTTTTGGCTCAGGTCATGATCCCAGGGTCCTGGGATCGAGCCCCGCATCGGGCTCCCTGCTCCCCAGGAAGCCTCCTTCTCCCTCTCCCATTCCCCCTGCTTGTGTTCCTGCTCTTGCTGTCTCTCTGTCAAATAAATAAATAAAATCTTTAAAAAAAAAAAAAAAAAACTGACACTAATTGTCACAGAGCAACCATGTACAAAAGAAATACTGCAAACCATGCAAATAATCTTACATTTTTCTAGCAGCCACATTAAAGATTTTAAAAACCCAAACCAGTAAAGTTAACTAATACTGTATTTAACTCAATATATCCAAAATGCTGTACTTCAACAAAAATTATTGAGATGTTTTACTTTTTTCCTTTGTATTACATCTTTGCAATCTGGTATGCATTTTATATCCATAGAGCACATACCAATCTGGACTAGACACATTTCAAGTACTCAAAAGTTGGATGAAGCTATTAGCTACCATACTGGACAACACAAAACTAGAGGATCCCTAGCCAATTAAAGAAAGGTATGCATTTCAATACTGAGAAAAAGGTTCCAACTCACTATCTGTTGACATACTGTGCAGCAACATATCTGGATAAATACTCCTTATTTTCACTTCAAGTTGACCACCCAGTTCCTTTAAACCACTCCAATCCCCATTTCACCATTTAATGCTCTTCATCCCCAATACATTAATCAACTGATATATACTTTATCACTGATAAATATTTCAGTTTTACCCTTACAACAATTACATAAAATATATTTCATGAGATTAGCTATATAGTGTGAAATTAAATTTACTTAAAATTATAACACCATAAATATATTTTGCCAAATCTAACTTTAATATTTTACCTTCTGTGTTTCAATGTGCTTTTCTAAAATTTCTTGTTTCCTTTTCCTTACATCTTGCTGAAGTTTCAGTGCCTCCTAGAGAAAGAGACCAAAAATATCATTAGAATATTTACTGATAAAACAGATATTCCAGAGGAAAGAAATGGTTGTAGATACAGCAGCTTGGCAACAATTAAATGTAAAGTTTTGCTTTGTACAAGTTAAATATGTATTTAAGTTTCAAAGATCAATCAAGAGAAGCTTTCATTCCCCCCAAAATTAGTATTTACTGCTAAACTATGAAAAATAAAAATTCAGTGGACCCAACATACACTTTTCTTTTAGTTCTATTCTATGATAAGCCTTGAAAAAACACATACATGCAGAAAAGCTTTCCTACATGCACATTTTGTACACTATTATCTGTATTTACCTGTTTTTTTTTCTGTGCTTCATTATTGTCAAGTGCAGAGGTGGAAACAAGTAAGGTTTTCTGTGCAGCCTTCAAAGCAGCTGGATTATACACTGTTTTAGTTAGGCCAGTAGATGTAGACAACACCTACCAATACAAATTCAATTTCTTAAAAAATGTACCAAGCATTCGTGATTACCTGTCTTTTCTACAAAACTCAATTTTAAAACACTTTTGTCAAAAATCAGTACATTAAATGTATTATATACATGTAATAACTAAATCACATTTAATGATTTGAAAGGAAGGGTATGACTGAGGCATAAACTATAAAATAAAAAAACTAAATTACCAGCATATACCTATAGAAAAAAAAGAACATACAAAAACTTGAAATAAAGAAAAAACATTGACATTACTATATCACTGAGAAATTATTAGTTGCTAAAAACATTTACTTAATATTCCTAGTGACTAAAGCAAAAACTGTACACAAGAGCATGACACAGGAGGAAACTGGATACTGTCCCTCAATTTAACATGATCATTTGCAATTTATAGTTCTGAAATTAACCTTTCTTAAGAACTTAAGAAACTGCTTTCTTCCTCCATTCCTCTGCTTGCACTGATCCCTCTGTTTTAAGTGACCTTATTCCCTTAAACCCAGCTCAGGTTCAGCACCAAACAGTCAAGAATTCCACAAAGCCCTGATCATTTATTTCTTCTACCCAGATCCTTCCATGAAATTTTATTCCTACGGCTATTCAAACATTTAATTAAAATGACCTAATGATATATTAATTTACATGTCTCTCTCCTTGTCTACACAGTAAAGCCAACAAAACCATGTATTTCTCCTCTTTGTGCTTCTTCTACTACCTAAACCTTGTTACCAACTAATTATGAGACCCTGGGTAACTTCAAGCACCTTTTCTGGGCCTCAGTTTGTTCATCTGAGAATGTTTAAGTTGATGGCATCTAATGTCCTTACAAACTGAAAAATTCATTCCATGAGGGTAGGGTTTTTTTTTTTTTTTGGCTTCGCTCACCACTCTATCTTCAGTGCCTAGAAAGTGCCAAGGCATGTAGTAAATACTCAACAAATAGTTTTGCACTAAATTAAACTGAAATGATGATAGATTGAAGTGTACAATCTACACAGGGTCAATTCAAAAAAATAAAAGTGTATAGGCTACCTTTTTTATTCTTCAAATGCCAAAAGTTGTAGGTTCTATGCTGTGGTTAGTTAACAGTTCTTTATTGAGTCTAGAGATCCCTTAAGGGAAATCTATGAATGTTATAAAAACTAAACATGGAACCATATGTATGAACAATGTAACTTTCCTGAGGAAAAAACATAGTTTTCCAAAGCGTTAAGGGAGTTCCCTACCAAAAAAAGGGGTTAAAAGAACTACACAAACAGAAGATCATCAATGAGAAAAAGAGCCCTACTTTTAGCTACTAAAATATAAACATATGGGTCTATCAGAGAAGTATCAATCAGACACCATTTTCTAATGTTCTATCATGAAGTTAAGTTAGGGAACATCACAAAGATTAGACAACTCATCACTATTCTAAGTATTCAAGAATATTTTAGCCTCCAAGTAAAATAAAAACCTAGAATACCATTAATTATACTGGTTCCATACAATGCAACTGATGTTTAAAAATAAAGGTTCTTTACAATACTTGATGTGTATCAAATCTGACTGATACTTTTCTTCAATAACAAAAAATAATACTCAGATATCACTAACAAATAATGAAATGGTTGCATTCAGTAAAATATGGAGTAAACACAGATTTACTTTGCAGTCTCACTTCAGTCACCATTCTCTGTAATACCAGAAAACAATTTCTTCTATGCTACCTTACCATACCACACAATGCTAAACTGCATGATCATACAAGTATAACAGAGTAACTTTATAAAGAAACACAAGATAATGTGCTAAAAACAGTGTGAGTGTCTCATAAACGGTTTTCTTCATGAGAGCTCTATAAAAAGTTGAAAAGTTGTGACCAAAAAGATTTCTATACTCAAGTAAGTTGGAAATAACATAAACCTACTTTCTAGTTTCAAAATGCATTTTACCGTAAGAGCTGTGAGAAGGCCTGAAGTAAAGAAACCCATATAATTTGTTTAATTTGGCATTTCTTCAATTTCATTGAGAAGGGAACACTCCTTTTCAAAGTGTACTTATTAACATCTGATATCAGACTAAGGAGTGCTGATTCAAAGTGAATAAAACTGTATGACAAGAATGAGGAGACTCCTTTACTCCTAAAAGCATCCCACTTCCTTGTTTTATCCAAGAACTGCCTTCTATACAAACAGAACATTAGCTAACATATTTCACTGAGCTCAAAACATCACTATGAAACACATTATCACAATGTACCCCCACTAAAGACAAAAAGGTTGCCAATTATAACCACAAACACCAGTAAGATGTAGCCTAATTTCAGAGGTGTTGAAAGGTGAAAATAAAATGTCTTAGAAACAATGAACTATTAATCACAAATGCTGCTCACTATTTGAATCTATCTGGTTCTAGAGTTTAGATAGTAAGAGTATGAATAGCAAGGGATATCTGTATTTTCAAAAGACAAGGATGGAGTTGTGATAAAAGAGAAGAAAATCTGTTAAGAATGAAACCAGTGGAAGGAAATGACAAATCCAACAGAAAAGAAGGTGCTACAACTCCTAAGAACAAAGTCAAAGCATAGGTGGTGGTCTTTCAAACAACCACACCTTCTCTTATTTTCCAAACAGGTTTCGGCATGTGCTGTATTTTTACATACTGATCTTATTGCATTCACCTATTAACTCTAAAGGCTGGTGAATTCTTTTGGATTTTTCACATATACTATCATGTCATCTGTGAGTAAATATAGTTTTGTTTCTTCTTTTGCCACCTTTTCACCGTTTATTTTCTTGCCTTACTATACTGGTTAGGCCCTACACTAAAAAAAGTGATGAGAGTGGACATCCTTTCTCGTTCCTGATCTCAAGCGGGAAATCATTCACTATTCAGTATGTTAGCTATAGAGGTTTTATGAAGATAAACTTTATCAAATTAAGGAAGTTTCTTTCTATTCTTATTTTGTGCATTGTTTATTGTGACTAAGTAATAAATTTTATCATATGCTTTTTCTACTGAAATAATCATAGGAGGTTCTTCCCACCCTTCTCCCCCTTAGTCTGTTAATGTGGTGAATTAAGCTGATTTTCAAATGTTAACTCAATCTTGCATTTCTGGAATAAATTCTACCTGGCCAGGTCGTATTATCTTTTTTCATATCACTGAGAATTTGTTAATTATTTAGCTTAGGATTTTTATGTGTACATTCATGAGCTATTGCTTATAATTTTCCTTTATTGTAATATATTTGTCAGGTTTGGTGTCAAAGGTCCGTTGAATTCAAAAGGTGAGCTGAAAAGTATCATATATGCTTTGTTATTAAAATGTACATCACATTACTACTACCTCTCACTTTCCAAGACAAAGTCAATTTCTTAACAAGATAGAAGTTATAATCCATTAACACCTCTTTATCTTATTTCCTATGTAAAATATTACCAGCCATAACTACCACTAGTTCTTGTAAAGAAAGAGAAAAACAGATTTTTCTCATGGATAAGAATGGAAGGGGGGAAAAAAGTATCTTGTAAAAATTATTAAAAAAAGAACTTGGTTCCCAGAAAATTCAGCATACAAGTAATTTTATAGAAATCATCTCTCTCCGTAAGAAAAACAATCCTGGTAATAATTCTGACTAAATAATCCAGGTAATAATCCTGAGAGAGATCCATGTATTAAAAAAAAAAATCAAAAGTAGTCAGTAACAGTTATGAAAAAAGAAACTCATAAATTCCTGTTATATTTAAAGTAGCAAAATTACACAACAAATGCAAATTTAAAAATCAAAGGGTTACTTAGATGACTGCATTTTATAGTTAAGGAAACTGAGAGAGTAAGATTTGTTCAGGATCATACCTAATGTCAGCTGCTGTATCAACAGCTGAAGTCTCACAAATGACTTGCAATGTTCCTTCAGTATACCACACACTTTCCCTTTTAAAAGTTGCACGGTACGTATGTTAATGTATCATATTGCAAAGAGACCAAGATATATATTTTTAGATTTAAAAAAAGGGGGGCGGGGAGAGAAACTACTGCTAAGCTGCTAAGAAACAATAACATCCTGTATCACAAGTCTAATACACCTGAAACTAATAATGATATACAAACATTAAATAGTCAAGTGATTAATCATTTTACCTTCTTAGTCTTTAAGAAGGGTCTTAGGGAGATAATTTGGGCAGTCTTAAGTCTTTCTGTAGACTAATCAAGATGGTACAGATGCCACCTTTATTCTTGATAAATTGCTCTGTCGTGAGAGGTACTCAAACATCATTTCACTGATCACTCTTTCCAAATAATACCTATTTAATAGCTACTACAATGCCTTAAGATTTAGCAGTATCAATTAGGTTTTAAGTTTCCTCTCTCAACTCTCTCACAAAAACGACTTTTAGAATAAAGAAGAATCACTGAAGGGTTTACTCAGTGTTGTTGAGAGGAAGGGGAAAATTTTTACATTTTTATACTTACTTGCTTTAATAACGACAGAAGATACTGTATAGATACTAGTTTTGAGTATTTCCCAGCCTTCAATTTGATGATGGGAAACATTCTTCTATCCTTCCTAAGACTTCTCTGAATCACTAACCTCTAAGGATTCTTCAGCAAAAACCCCTATAGACTTGGCGAACGGGAACAACCAAGAATAAGCAAAAACAAAATGCTATTCTATAAACAGGTTCACTGAAGATGACTGGAAGTTACACACTTGCAAGTAACTGCTTTCCTTAAAAGATTCTTTACAGTATTTACAGTATTTTTTCATGAAAATACTACCATCAATGATTTTTCAGTGAGTGGTAACTATATGAGTAAATGTATACTATCAATTCCAAATTTATATCCCCTTTATCCTAAAGCTATATAAAACACATTAAAAAAACAAAAACAGAAGCAAACATACCAGAAAGGTTCTGTAAAAGCTATAATTAGTAATGTCAATTTCTAAATCTTGACATAAACAGATGCTAAGCATAAAGTTTTTACGCCTCTCCAGAATTCGTCATTACTACACAAAGTGTAACAGACTTTATTTTCTTTATTCCTTAGTTACTTATTATCAAGGAGGATAAACCTAATCAAAGTAAGTATTTAGATACTGTTAAATTCAGTAACATAGACTAATACATAGACAAATTCAGGGGAAAAAAGGGAGGCATTATATGGAAAAAATTTGAAGATTTTATAGAATAGTGTAAAGAGATTTTCAATCTTTAAAAGAATGACTAGAATTCACTTAGAGGAAAATGAACTCCAGGAAAATCACCAATAAAAAGAAAAAGAAAAAGGCAGGAAAGAGTGAGGAACAATGAGTAGAAAAGGGCCTGCTAAGGTAGAACGAAGGACTAACACGGAGATGTGTGGCCCAAATAACCGAGGTATGATGAGCTATGAATCAAGCAGTTATTTAGCTGGGGAAATGAAAGTTTCTGTAAGAAGTTAACATTAAAATAAGGCTGGGATTTTTTACGATGGTGATATATAAACTACAGGAGGGGCATACAGCTAGGACACCACATCTAGAGGCCTGGAAACTGAAGGTCGTGGAAGAAAGAGAAGTGGATGACAAACACAAGTGAATGACTGAACAACTTGGAAAATGGTGGTATAACTTCCAGAGGTTGGGTGAGGAGGAGAGGTTAATTTATGTGGGAAGTCCTCATTTTTTAAGCACATTATGCCTGAAGTAATGCTGAGGTGCCCAAGATAAAAATCTGAAATACAGAATAAGATTTGGATTCAAATTTTTAGAATTGCCGTAGTTTAACACGGTAAATAAGGAAAAGAATATACAGAAGAACCAGTGGAGAGAGGTTAGCCATCTCATGGAATGCTCTATGTAACATATGGAGTCAACTTCCTACATAATCTTAATAATGGAAAGAGCCATGGATGTAAAATAGAGGAGACCCACATTCCAGTCCTGACTCAATATTTCCTAGTACATCCACTTGGGCCTTACCTTCTTTTTAAAGTGAGGACAGAGAAATGAGAAAAATTATCTAATCCTGTTCTGTGATTCCATATACCCCAAATAAGACTAAAGACCAGAGCATTCACTCATACCTAAATAGAAAAAAATAAATAACACATCTACACAGAACTGTAAGACAGGTCCATGAATGGTCTTAATCAGTATTTACCCCATCATTTAAAAAAAGAAATGACAAATGACAATTGTCAGGCTATGTACAATAGCTGTTAGTAATAAAAAATTTACATTTACATCATCCTTTCCAATTAGAAAATACTTTTAAATGAATCATTTTATTTAATCCTCACAAAACCCTGTGAGCAACACAAATTTACAATTATCATTTCACCAATGAGGAAAAAGAATCAGAAACGTTAAGAGCACTGCCCAATATCATGCTGGTTAGTAAGTGAAGAGCCAGAACTCAAACTCCGGTAAAATTCCTAATTTGTGGCCTTTTCCATTAGGCTGCCAGAGTTTTCAAATTAAAATGCACAGTATCTCTAAAGAAAACATAGTAAATAAAAAGAGAAAATGAAAAGAAGGAAGCACATGGACATACAGTGAGAGGCAAATATTAAAATGCTGATGCAAAAAGTAAAAAAAGTATAGGCAAATATTTTTCTTTTTCAGCAAATGGAAAGCAAAAAGGTAGGAATAAGAGATACAGATACTATTAAGGAGCAAGAGTTTAGAACTATGAAAAAAATTAAAAAATTAAGATGCCACCTGAAAACATGTATGAAGCCAAGACAAACACATCATGCTATTATTCTTCTTACCTTTTCAGTTGCTGAAACAGATGGCTTTGATACAAAACCCAACCTGTCCTTCACAGATAACTTAGTTACATTCTAAAAAAATTAAAATGGACATATTCAGTGTTTCCCCAAACATACAGGTCTGTTGGGATTTTGAACATTCGGATTCTACTAATATATACTGACTCATTAAGTATACAGATGTTAATCACACAAACTTGGGCCTTTTTCCAAAGACAGAGACAGAAAGAAAATGTGTGTGGAAAAACAAACAGTAGGCAGTATTACTCAATCATAAACAATTATGATGTAAAGTAAGGTTTGAACCAGGTATTTACTAAAGTCCCCTCCAGTGATACAGAATCATAAATTCTTAGAATCCTATGTTGACAAGTAGAAAGTGTGAACATTATAAATATCAGATTTGAGTAATTAAAATATGTGCCTGCTTCTTGAGCTTAAAAAATAAAAGCCATTCTTTCCTAAAGTATATTTTTATAGCCAAATACACTGTTTCCAGTGATGATTTGAGATAACAGGATGGGGAATTATTATTGTAATTGGGGTTTTTTTTAGTAACTAAGAATTTATCAATTTCCACTCTGCATGTTTTCACAGAATCTCATTATCTTACTCTTCAGGAATTATCTAGGAAGATTATTTTAATAAAACAGCATCCTAACTACATCCTAACACTACTTTAAACAGCAAATGCTGAAACATCTAGAGACAAAAGAAAGCTAAGTTTCAGAGACTGAGAGTGCAGAAACAAGAAACTGCCACTCAAGTGTGGAAGGCAGTGGGAAGGGAATGACATGTGGAGAAGAGAATCTGAAAGTCAGGAATAAGTGATGCAAAGTTCTGAGAGCTGCATAAGTAACCTGAAACAGTATTATCAAGCATGCTAAAACCTGATGGCTTAAAAGCCTTCCCTTCCTAAAAGCTTTTGGTGCAGGGTACTATATCATTCTCTCTGACACAGAAACCTAGTTAAGTAAAAGATGATGGGAAAAATAAGATTTAGTGTACTGAACTTCATTTATCAGGCAGTTTTGCTTGAAAATAACTCCTCCACAAAGTGAAAGGGAACTCAAGTATTAACTAGAGAGAGAATTTAAAATTCAAATACTATAGGAAAAGTAGAATGTGAAAATCTTATGCTAATGGCAAAAAGAAAATTTACAGGTGGAGTTCACAGACTATGATATTTCCGTATAAAATATATACAATTAACTATAATTCAAATCACAAGGGAAACTAATTTGCTGAGAACCTGTTATGGGACAGACACAAGGAGAAGACTTTTCATTTACCTGAGGAAGGTCTGAACTGGCACTCTGGGCTTCTGCTGGTTCAACAGTATTTGAAGGTACTGGACCCAACCGCTCTTTGACCGACTGCTTCACAACAGGTAAAATGGGCTGCTGGACTAAGGGCTGCATTACCTCAGAACAAGAAAAAATGTTAAACAAGAGGATTAGCTCATGAACATGTCAAGTAACCTCTGTTATCTGTTATTAAATTGCCCATGTAGACAGTTTTAAAAGCGCAGCTTATAATCAAAACCTGTCTTCCAAATTCCTTCATACACATATACAGATGTTTTTCTTTGCATAAATTAACTTATTTATAAAGTAAATAATGAACAGGAGAAAATTCAATTGAGAAACAAACTGCTATAAACCCTCCTACAAACAACTAATCTAACATTACTTAGTGACTGGTTCAGTGACTGAAAAAGAGAAAGAGGAAGGAGGGAGGGAGAGAGGAAGGGAAGATTTTCCAAGATGAACACACAGTCTGAGTTTCTGGAATATGTATAGCTACCACATACTGAGTATCTCCTATCTACCAGGGACTCTTCTATATGCTTTACATCTTAACATCCTACAACTGTCTAAACTAGGGAATTAACTTCACAATAAAATGAGAGAACAGGTTAGGGACATTAAGTAAGTTCCTTCAGTCTTTACAGTTAATAGAGTTAGAGCCAGAATCTGAACTCAAGTCTACCTGACTGCAGTACTCCTGCTGCTCTTAAACACTATGCTGAGCTTTCTAAGAAAAGCAGTGAATTTCACACAAATCTCTCTCTTACCTTTGGAGAAGTAGTTTGTAATTGCTGGGTACTTCCTTCTCTGTGCCAATAAACCTTAATAAAGCGATTGTTTAGTACTGCTTCTGTACTTGATATAGCTTTCTTTGCTTCTTCATATGTTGCAAACTGGATAAGAGCACCTTCAGGATCACCATTATAAGCAACCTAAGATTTAAAATATTCAGAACAGTGAATTCCAAAAGAATCCACTGCTTCATCCAGTAAAATTCCTCAAGAGATGAAATTCTGGTCCCTCCAGGTAATATTCTATCTTTACCCTTTCTTATATCTAGATTATTTACCATAGTTTACTTTCACTCCCAAAGATATGTTAACTAAGGACTGTACAAAATGCAACCTGAAACAACAGTGAAATACCATGTTTTGCTCCTCAGTTTTGAAAATCTTCCTAAATTAATTTTACCAGGGCAGTTAAATTGTATGACGAAAAGAATATTCTGAAAACTTTTTTGTGTCTCCATCTAAATGTGGTAGATAAAACTGAATTGCTATAAAAAGATATTCAGAGATATTTAAGACTAGGTAACTATGGGGTAATATGTATACCACAGGCCCAAAATACATATATTTTGTGTGTGCTAACTGGTAAGTAGATAGACACAGAAATAAAAAAAAAATTAGAATAATACATGATATATTTTTAACAATAATAGGATTATGAGGATTATGGGGATATACGGAAAGGAATGAGAAGGACACAAAGAGCTGAAGGGGAAACATTTCCTTTAAATTCTATACAAACTTCTATTGCCCCACACCAAAGAAGCATGCATTTTTTCATGTTCTTTTTATATTATTTTTTAAATGTCAAGAAAGCAAAATTTTCCAAATAATCGACTTCAGTTGTACTCTCTAAAACTTATTTTTATCAGGTTATGGGAAATAATTATTTTAGTTTAAAAGAACATCGTACAAACTGGAAAAAAAGCCCAACATTATTTCAACATTTAGACATACCATATATTTGTAAACTCAACACTAAATAACCTCACAAATTACGTATACCCAAGCCAAGGTCTAATGATAGGTGAAGTCATATACAAAATGTACTGATATTTAATCCTTAAGGATGTTCAAAAGTGATAGAGGAAAAAGTTAAATATTTAAACTAATTAAGGATCACGTGGTGTTTGGGCCCCAAAAGTATCTGTTAAGTGCTTCCCACTATACAGGCAGCAAAAACAACCTGACAAGCATTCTGCTGTAATGCTTCAGAGAACCTAAGGAAATGAACACTATTAAACATTAGATTTTCCAGGGCACCTGGGTGGCTCAGTCAGTTAAGCATCTGCCTTTGGCTCAGGTCATGATCCCAGGGTCCTGGGATTGAGCCCACGTCAGGCTCTCTGCTCAGCTGCAGCCTGCTTCTCCCTTTCCCTGCCACTCTCCCTATTTGTACTCTAATAAATAAATATTTAAAAATAATAAATAAAAAAGATCAGATTTTCCTACTCTGATTAAAGTTTGCTATAATTTTATGATAACTTCTATTAGGCAGGAAGCATATAATAATCAAAACTGCCTTCTGAAAGCAAAAAACTCACTCAAAATCACATATTGTTTCAAAAATAGTTTCATCTCATTCCAATTTTCCAAATTTAGAATGTCACCAAATTTTCCATCTTCCTTTATAAAAGTGTTTTTCTTACATTAAACTCCCTCCCTAAATAATTAAGCAAAGACAAGAGAATGACTTCATAGCTCTTACCTGTAAGTTAACCAAGGTTCCAAATCGACTAAAATGTTCATTAAGTTTGCTGATATTATTTAATTCTGGGGGAACTTTTCTAAGTTCAAGTTTGGTATTTTCATTTCCAAACTGAACCTTCTTCTGGAAGCCTGGGCTGTTTGTTCTATTAAAATTTGGCCTGTAACAAAAATCAAGTTGATTAATACATTTATCAATTTTCAAATAGATAAACCCCTATCAAGCACAAATTAATAAAGTTTTACAATGTAAGTTCAATTATTTTTTCAAAACTGAAATTACTGGTTAATAAAGAAAATTTAAATTTTCTTCCAGAAACTGAAATTTCCAAATTAGTACTGTACATATCTTTCATAGAAGCTGAGAAGGGTTCTTCTATACCATTTATTATGTTCCACTTCAAATCCATGCCTACTTAAGCAGGAAAGGTCCAGTGCTCTTTTAGTAAATTTGCATATACAGTTTTTGTTGCACTTCTGCAAAAGCTAGCTTACTGAAATGTATCCTATTCTAAAACACTGATTAAAAACAAGGTACAACCGTCTCAACCACTTTCCAACTTAAAAAAAAAAAATGTCAAAACTGTAAACCATACATCTGGCACTTGAAAAAAGGACAAAACTGTGGCCCAGAGAGGTTACACTGCTTGCCTTACATCACAGAATTACAGGCAGAGCCAGAACTGGATATTATCCATTATCAAATGATGTTAAAGCTCTGAAAGTGTGATCCAGGTCCTTCCCTCCTTTAACTTGCAAATTTATAAGAGAATCATCACATGCATCCCAACATTCTTGTTCCTTCCCTCTTTCTCTGAAGCCCTTCCCTGACAACTTTAATGTCTATCCAGCCTCCCCTCCTCCCCAAGAGATCACTTTCCAGCTCTTAATAGGACTTGGCCACATGCTAAAGCCTCCTCCCAAACCTGACCCAACCCTAATAGTGGGCTCATGACTATCCTTTATATAGGTAGTTTTCAGTGACATCTCTAAGTTAAGCAGTGTTTTTTTCTGGAGGTGGGGAAAGGTAGAAAGAGGAAAAATTGTGTTCTAGACTACCACACCATTTCTATATGAAAATGCCTTCCAAGTACCAATTAACTTACAAATATTTAGAAATCAATGTACACTATAGTGTGAGACTGCTTACAGAACAGAATTATATAAAGCTCATTTTGAAAGAGAATACTACACTGCCAAATAATATTCCAGTATCCTAAAAATCACTGTACAATGAAATTCCTCAATTTTCCCTGCCAGCTTACTTATCAAACCAGGTCTTCTTTGTAGGAGCTCCAGGCTCCCCGGAACCAATGGTTCTTTTCCTTGATTCTGAATCCACTACTATCCTCATACTGCTTTTATTAGGAGGCTTTTCTATTTGAAAAGAAAAGAGAGCACAGATTAATACTCTGTTTATCACAGCTACTTCCTTAAATACAGACTGAAAACAAAGTTCTGGCTTTTTGTCCAAATACATATTTTTAGAAGAAATAGAAATAAATGTAGATTCAAATATAATAATCTAAGGGATTTTAACTTATTCTGAATTCTTTTCATACCTAACTAAAGAAGACTCAGTAATTCTTACATGTCAAATTACAATATGACTTCTGCAGGCCATTTCTTTTTGAGGCGGGGGGGGGGGTGTGTGTGTGTAAAATCCACATGACTGTTTCCATTTGCCATCACCCTCCCCATAAATAAATGTACAAATAAACCATCTTGAGGCTTTGAGTTCCTAGTTTTGAAATCAAATGCACAATCTAAATTTAACATTTATTCAAATTTAAATTTATTCAAAATTTAACATTAACCCAATGACCTTTAAGAATTTGTAACTTAAAAAAAAAAAAGAATTGATAGAGTTGTGATTGAAGTAAATTGCCTATTTAAATATCAACACAGTAACACAAAGTACACTTGATTTTTTTTTTTTTTTTTAAGATTTTATTTATTTCTTTGACAGAGAGAGACAGTGAGAGAGGGAACACAAGCAAGGGGAGAGGAAGAAGCAGGCTTCTGCTGAGCAGGGAGCCTGACACAGGGCTTGATTCCAGGACCCTGGGATCGTGACCTGAGCCGAAGGCAGACGCTGAACGACTGAGCCACCCAGGTCCCCCAGCATACTTGATTTAAAAAGGTATTCAAGATTGAAATGCAGTACAAAAGATATATGTGTGTGTGTGTGTGTGTGTGTATGTTACTTTCAACACTTTTCATTTACTTAGTTGGAATGTGACAAACATAGGTATATTTAACCTGTTATTCCTAAACAACACTAAAGCTTAAAACATGCAAACCTTAATCCACATAGAAAAATATAATTTTAAAATCCTTTTTAAAGATGGATAAATTGATTGCATATAGCCTATTCTTAATATTTCTAAACATATAACTAACCAAAATAACTTAAAGTGTTTCAGCACAACCTCTCTCATATGGCTACAACTCTGATCTCCATCAATCTCTCTACCGCACATGAACTCTAAGAGTCAGTCCTCAATTTCTAACTTGTCGGTTTTCTCTGGCCATCTAGTTCTGAAAATCCTACAGGTTTCTCAAAACTCAGAGTACATACAAAGTACAAATTATCTTCATATCAAATGTACTTTTCAAATCTTTCTTAAGCATTTCTATTAATGAAACTACTATTTGATTTCTGAGTGCCATGGCCACATCCCTTCAATTCATCTTACAGATTTCCTCTCATTTCTGAGACAAGCTTGGTACAAACTTGCATTACTTTTCACCTAGTCTACTGTACTTTCTGGATTCTCCTTCCAGCAACTCGTCCTATATAAAGAACTAGTAAAATCAGTGCCCCCGAGCTCTGCTGCTTTCCTTCATCTTCAACCTCTTCCTCTAAACTGGCACTTCCCATCAACATTTAAGCAAGCTCAAATTACCCCGTTTTTAAATGAAACCTCATAAAACTACTTCCCCTCCAGCTACGGCCTTCCCCCTCTCCCCATCCTCACAGCTATTTCCTAAAGAGATGTTACACTTGCTAACTTGCTTCCCTACCACCCATTCACTAACCCTCCAAAAACTGGCAGCTGCTCTCATTACTGCACGTAACGTGCTCATCCTAAATTTGCTGATGTCCTAAAACTTGTTGCTTAAGCTTATAAATACATCCCAGTCCTTTTCTTACTTGACCTCTTGATCATTAAATGCTGTTGATCACCGTCCTCTCCTATCTTCTCTTATTTTTCAGGACTTCTCACTCCCTGCTTTTGTCTGTGCCTTTTTGACTTCATTTTCTCAGTGCCCTATGTAAGCTCCCTCTTCTCTGCCCACTGTTTCAAATACTGGCAGTTCTCCAAGCTACTTACTTGGACTTTCCAATCTCACTCTACGCAATCACCTTAAGACAGCTATTACCATGGCTTCATTCATCATTTTTAGTGATTCTCAAAGGGAAGGAGAGTATATCAGAAACACGAGAAGGGCTTTCAGAACCTGTGTCAGTCATGCTTGCAGATTTGGGTATGCCTCGTTCCATCTCCCTGTACCTCCCCCAATTACTAATGGCACAGAAGAAAAGATTAAGAACCACTGTTCTACATGCTCATGATTAAAAATCTGTATGTTCTAAACCATCTGTCTCTTACAGACCTGATGTCCAGATCCTATCTCCGACTGGATATTTCTCTTCAAATGCCCCAGGACACAACAAATTAAACACTTCCAAAACTAAATTTATTTTCCTACCAAATCTGTTCTTCCTCTCAATGAATGATATTATCAGCTACCCAATTATCCAGAGCAAAAACCTGGTGTCTTTAATTTCATCCTCTCCATTTCACCCATTCTAAGTCCCGCAATCCAATAATGTCGTCAATTCTTTCTACTAAATTTAAATCTTTCATTTCCCACTGTTAGTACCCTACTCCAGCTACCATACTATCATCTCTTTTTCTAGAATTCTTCAAATGCCCTTAACTGGTCTCTTACCTCCCTCCATATATCTCACTCCCTCTGTTCCAGTCATAAAGTTTTCAGTTTCTCAAAAGTATTATGGAGTGTAAGTGCTTTATCTACCCCCTTTCTTTAGCTAACTCATCCTATGTTTCCACAGCAGATCAGGTAGAAACATCCAGTATCTAACACTGGTGATGTTCACAGTGTAAGTTGGCAGTTTCTTTGCCCAGTGGTATCTTCACAAGACCAGTTCTGCAACAGGATTTGTGGCCTTACTCCTGCATCCCAAGCCTGGTTCACTGGCTTTCTTGAATTTTTGAGCTATCAAATATCCTTTTTTACTTTAATATGTTTATTTGAAGGTTCACTAAGAAAAGCAGTGATATATTTTTCCCCCAGTCATTGTGATGTGTTTGTTCCAACTCATCTATATTCTCTCACTCAGACTCTCTTTCATTGTTATTTATTTAAGAAGTATTAAAAACAGAAGTTCCTCTTGGTATACAATTAGTAAATGTGTCTATTAGTTATATATACTGAGTTTACCCCGCAATATCCTTTTAATAAATTGCTTTTATGCTTAAAATTTTTTAGCACTGGTTTTGTTGACAGCAAATGGAAAACCACTTAGCCCTTATTCCTACCTATATCCAGTCAAGGAACATCTATCAAATTCTTTACCTCCTTAGAAATCTGGAAAGAACAATTCTGAGTTTCTCAGTCACTTGCATTAGTAATTCTAAGGTATCAATGGGCCTAAATTTTTTCATGTTTAATGATGATGATTCCCCATCAAGTTTAAAGTACGAAACGTAACAATATAATTATCACATAACAGTCTATGACAAATTTAAATTAAGGCCATCATCTACAGACTATAAGAAATGTACACTAATTATATAATAAATAATATTAAAAGCTTTTAATTATGTATCTGTCACCATCCAGGACAATAAATTTCAAACCAAATAGGCAAAAGATGAAAACATTTTGGCAGGAGGAAGAATGAAAAAAGATGAGGAAACAGAAATATAGGTACTACTCAATTTAAATGGGGTGCTAAATCAGTTCTGTGGTACATAAAAACAATGTTATTAGTGGAAAATATATTCCTAAACCAATTCACAAAAAATACTATGTGATGTATATGAAGAACAGTACTAAAATAATCACTATATACAATGATTCTATAGGAAAAGGCATTCAAATTTCTAACCATACATACTAGACATTTTTCTCTCAATAGGGCCACTTCCCGTAACTTGTAACTACACACGTGTGGAGCTGAAATTGCCACAACTGCAACTTCTACATGGTAAGATTTATATGCAAGGAGTATGATCCCTCTTCCTTTTCTTAATCACCATCAAAAAAGTTTGCCTGGCATTGGAATGAGTCTAATAAATATTTATCTGCAGTAGCATATATTTTTGCCACACCTAAGCAGCAAAGTAAGAAAGAGATGACTTCATGTAGGAGGTTCCAGTAAAAGCAAAGAGTACGGGTATGATGAAAAGAAAGGTACTAAGTAGTGACTCAAAGAAGAAAGGGATTTTCTCTGAACTAGTCAGGAGAGACTTGGGAGATGAAGAGCCACAATCTTAAGTGGCTTATAATTTTCATTTATAAACAATCTTACATCCCTTATAAAAAACTCTTAAAAAATATTTTTCTTCTGTTGTTGTTAATGATAGCTATTAGGATTCCTCAGTGAGAATTTAAAAGATGTGAGGGAAAGGTGGCAGCCACATGAAACACTTTCCTGTATAATCAAAGATGATATAAATTAAATAGGGTATAAATTATAATGTTCCCCACACCTCTATAAAAAAAAGTCCTCTGAACAATCAAGTTAACAGATGCAGAATTTGATAGTTTCGAAGAACAAATAAAAAAATGCAAAGAGTAAGTAATCACAAGTTTACTAAACCACATTAGGTACCAGTATTTAACAAGCTGGACTTTTATTCATGATTGATGAGGCATGATTTTTTTTTTTCCACTAGAAAAAAAAGATAACAAGGCAAGACCACAAAGAAAATGGGATTTAAAAGTTAGCTGAAGTAGGGCACCTGGGTGGCTCAGTTGGTTAAGCGACTGCCTTCGGCTCAGGTCATGATCCTGGAGTCCCTGGATCGAGTCCCGCATCGGGCTCCCTGCTCGGCAGGGAGTCTGCTTCTCCCTCTGACCCTGCCCCCTCTCATGTGCTCTCTCTCATTCTCTCTCAAATAAATAAATAAAAAATCTTTAAAAAAAAAAAAAAATAAAAGCTGAAGTAGTTAGGGAAAAAAATATATTTTATTGGCCTACATATATTTTCCATTATGGATGACAACCCCTCACTTCCTGGTATTTGCAGCCAATGCTCCCTCTTTCAAATTAATGTGAGCTCTCTCCCTTCCTCTAAACCTTCATATCACGTTGCACCTCCAGGAGAGCAGTTTTGCTGCCCCAGCTGGTGACTTTTTTTTTTTTTTTAAAGATTTTATTTATTTATTTGACAGAGAGAGAGACAGCGAGAGCAGGAACACAAGCAGGGGGAGTGGGAGAGGGAGAAGCAGGCTTCCCGCCGAGCAGGGAGCCCGATGCGGGACTCGATCCCAGGACCCTGGGACCACGACCTGAGCCGAAGGCAGACGCCCAACGATTGAGCCACCCAGGCGCCCCCCCAGCTGGTGACTTTTATCATCGAAACTCTTATCTTCTCTCATTTAGAAATTTTAGCAAAAGGTCTGTCTCCTCTGAGAAAATTTTAAAAGCGAATGAATCACTTCCTAAAACATAATTCCTTTTGATTAAAATATTATAAGCAAACCAATATCAAATTCTTATATGTAAAATACATATCAAGTATAAAAGTTTGTATAAATTTATTTCATTATCCAATCTACAAAAAACGATCTTCAGGAATTAAAGCATTACTCAATCCGAGAACCCCAAGATCACCACCCTAACCAAAGGCAGACACTTAACTGACTTGAGCCACCCAGGCACCCCTAAAGCATTACTTTCAAGAGTTTAGGGGCACCTGGGTGGCTCAGTCGTTAAGTGTCTGCCTTCGGCTCAGGTCATGATCCCAAGGTCCTGGGATCAAGCCCCGCATCGGGCTCCCTGCTCAGGGAGAAGCCTGCTTCTCCCTCTCCCACTCCCCCTGCTTGTGTTCCCTCTCTCACTGTGTCTCTCTCTGTCAAATAAATAAATTAAAAAAAAAAAAATCTTAAAAAAAAAAAGTTTAAATGAACCAATTAAGACTGCAAATGACAGGGGCGCCTGAGTGGCAGTTAAGCATCTGACTTCATTACTCTTGATTTAGGCTCAGGTCATGATCTCAGGGTCGTGGGATAAAGCCCCACGTCAGGCTCAGCGCTGGGCATGGAGCCTACTTAATATTCACTCTCTCCCTCTCTGCCCCTCCCCTCTAACATAAATAAATAAATCTTTAAAAAAAAAAAAAAAAAGACTGCAAAAGATACAAAATACCCCCAAAAAAGCTACCTTAGAAAATATGTACTTTTGGGGCACCTGGGTGGCTCAGTCGGTTAACCATCTGCCTTCAGCTCAGGTTACCCCAGGGTCCTGGGATCGAGCTCCGAGTGGGGCTCCCTGCTCAGTGGGGAATCTGCTTCTCCCTCTCCCTCTGCCTTTCCCTCTGGCTTGTGCGCGCGTGCTCTCTCGCTCACTCACTCTCTCAAATAAATAAAGTCTTAAAAAAAATAAAAGATTTATTCTCCTTTAAAAAAAAAAAAAGAAAATATGTACTTTCGGGAAATTCCTTTCCCCTTGAGTGACAGAACAAAGTGTCACCAGTAACACAAATAGAGAACCACACATTACCTTTTAAGAGAGACCAAAGGATTGGAGGAATAAACTTAATCACCATCCCTTACTCAACCCCAATAAATGTAGGACCATATTCTTTATAAATGTTTGCCACTCTTGATATGAAAATAAGAAGAAAAGATTAATGAATAGTACCTCTGGGTGGCAAATCCATATCCCCTGATGTTAGTCCTATCAAGTTAGGCCTTTGTGCATGTACTCTGTGTCTATACATAGGTCTGGAAGTGTTTGTTATGCTTGGGGCTTCAGGATTGTAGCCATCTGTGTCATATGTATCTGGTAATACAAAAACTGTAATTAAAAAACAATTATAAAACGCCACTTGGTAATTTTTTATATTGATAACAGAAAAAGTAAATTATGTAACACTGTTAATACAGAGCTAACACGCTATATATATAAAAAAGAAAATTTAGTTTTATAAAAATAAGTTAAATAAAAAATATAACTTAGTCTTTTAAAAATCCTGAGGACTTGCATTTAATATACATTCACCATTTCTACATTTTATTCTATATGATTTTTGTGAGAAAAATAAACCTAATAGAGCTAGTCACTCTCTAGACATTTTTAAATTCCTTATCTAAACTCTGCTCTAAAGCCTCACTACATTATGAATATAAAGAGGGGCAAAACTGCACCTGCAGTAAAAAGAGAGGGTGGAGCAGGTGGAGGCTGGTGATGAATGCCAGTTGTTACTACAGTAGGAACAGAACTGGTTGCAGAGTTTGGGGGAGCATCCATGCCAGATGGCTGCAAAGGAGGAAGTGGAGGTGGTGGTCCTGTCAAAACCAAAGAATAAGAAATATCATCTGAAAGCAAACAAATAAAATAAGTTATTGTATATCCAAACATGATATTCTCATTTATCAGCAAAATTATAATATCTATAAACTCAAGTTCTTACAACTATATTAGATTTTTAGGGTAAAATATCCTTTTACTGTATTCCAAAACAGGTTTGTCTTAAGCTATAAAGAACTACTGAGAGCTGGGATTCATCAGGGATGTGCTAAGTCAGGGCCACTCCACACCACAGTAAACCATAGGTTTGGCAAAGCCTGCAAAGTGGGGATATATTCTAAATAAGAGAATCTTGCCCTTGGTTTCTAGCAGGCATCCTTAGGATTATTTTAGGTATTTTTAACAAAAGCAAGCATCAAACTATTAACTTTTAAAAAGGCTATGAATGGACAGATAATAGGTACTGGCAAACAAATAGATTTACTTACCTGTGACAGGTGGTAGGCTAGGTGGTAATGGGCCTGGTGGTGGCACTGGGGGTCTCAGATTCACAGGTGGAGGTGTAAGAATTGGCGGAGGTGGGGGAAGTCCAGGAGGAGGTGGTCCTTCAACAACTGGCGGCTGTGCTGGGAAAGGCAGCATGCCAGGAAGATTCACATCTTCTACAACTACAGGGTCACTTCCATGGTCAAAAGGGCACATGTCTCCTCTCATACAGAAACCCTTTTCTGTAAGGAAGAATAATTAGATACATGGAAAGTGTCAGATATATAAATTTTCTGTAAGTTAACAAAGGTAAGATATTTAAAAATAAGAATATTGGGGCGCCTGGGTGGCTCAGTCGTTAAGCGTCTGCTTTCGGCTCAGGTCATGATCCCAGGGTTCTGGGATCGAGCCCCGCATCGGGCTCCCTGCTCAGCGGGAAGCCTGCTTCTCCCTCTCCCACTCCCCCTGCTTGTGTTCCCTCTCTTGCTGTCTCTCTCTCTCTGTCAAATAGATAAATAAAATCTTTAAAAAAAAAATAAAATATTTTTAATATTGGGCCTGTATAACTAACCATAACACAAGAGCTAATTTCCAGTAACATAAAATACTTACAAAGTAAATATAGCTAACATACACATTAAAAAAGTATATCCACAAATTAAAATGAGTATACCTAGCTAGCAAGAGGATATAAAACTTTTACATATTTTCTGTCATTAGAAGCATTTCCCTTATTTATTTTTCATTTCCTTTATTTAAATCTCACTTAAAAGGGGTGCCTGGGTGGCTCAGTCGTTAAGCGTCTGCCTTCGGCTCGGGTCATGGTCTCAGGGTCCTGGGATTGAGCTCCGCATCGGGCTCCCTGCTCAGCAGGAAGCCTGCTTCTCCCTCCCCCACTCCCCCTGCTTGTGTTCCCTCTCTCGCTGTGTCTCTCTCTGTCAAATAAATAAATAAAACCTTTAAAAATAAATAAATAAATCTCACTTAAAACTCTAAGAATATTGCAACTATAACTTTAGTACAATTTATAAAACTTTTACAGTAAAACTTTGACAGTCTTCATCTATAAAATTCTTACAGGTGATATTCACATTTCTAGGTTCTAATTACATGCCAATAACCACTGATTTCTGAAGAAGTGAGTTTTGTCACGAATGTTTCAGTAGCAGATTCCCAGATAAACAACTCAGTACATACTACTCCTGTTTGGTAAACTCCAAATATATATTAAGACTTATGTGTAAATAAGCACTATCTTTAGATGGATATACAACAGTCAGTAGTGACTAATGAAGGTTTAAATAATACTGAGAAATTCAAGAAGTGCCTAAGACTAACTTACCACCATTAACTGGGCTTTCTATGAATAACTGTGCAACCTAAACTTGTGGAATTTAGTCAACTGGAAATACTAATTCAGTCCTTCAGGAAACAGTAAAAGACTTACCATCATAGTCTCTACACCGTTTCTTTGGCATTGGTGGTCTTACATATGAGTTATGGTCCACTTGGTCTTCATGAAATTCAGACCAACTTTCAGTAGTGTTATTACCATGATGAGTAGGAGCAATTACTGTAATAGTGCTGCTCAAAGTAGGTACAGGGTAGTGACCAGATGAAATATTAGGTACCGAAGAGACTGGAGTATAATTGTTTTCTAGTGGATCTGTCCTATCCAGGTCGTATTTAGGTTTTACTAGATCCCTTTCTGCAACAAAATATAAATAACTTATAAAACTATGCACTATAAAAAAAGTCCCAGATCTACAAAACAGTGGTATTTTTGCTAAACACAGAGAAAATGTTCAAACTGTACACAAGCCTTTTCCTTTAATAACTACTAAATGAATACACAATGTTGCAAGATAAGCTATTTCTTTTCAATATGACCTGAACTATAAAAATCACACAAAATTTGCTGCACTTAATGAGCTTTTTTTTCTTGGAGTGCTGTTTACAGAAAAGAGATCTTTTATTTTCTTCAGTGCAATCTTAGTATGCATAACATCAGCCCACAAAACAAAATATACAATAAAAGTATGGTTATTTTTTCTCTGATGAACATTTAGTTGTAATCCACCCAAAGATCCTAGCATGGCTTTTTAAATAAATAGTATACACTATTAATAGTATTAAATAGTGAAAACTATTTATTGAAGACGGAAACGAATGAGCTAAGAGGAAAGAAAAAGAGTTCGTATTAATCATGAACAAAACCATTAACTGGGCTGTGTTTGGTCCCAAGGAGAGAGAAAAGGTATAAAGAAGATTACTTAAGTGAAGCAATGTGCAGAAGGCCTAGATCACAGAGAGGGAAAAATCTAAGAGTAAGAGAGAAGTATAAAACTTATACAAAACCCGTAAATATTATTTCCCTAAGATTAAAGGTGACTGTACAATAAAAGCTAAAAGAGTAGCAAAAAATCTAATTTGAGTAAAGGTGTTTTACTTGAAGTATTTTAGTTGTTTTATTGCCTCCAGTATCTTCCTTGAAATAACACACATTGGAAGAAAAATTATACATGTTGGAAATGACATGCTCTTGCAAATATATTCATCTGAAATGAGAATTTTAACTGTTTTCCTAATTTTAAAATATAACTCTTATATAATAAACTGAACATATTTATACAATTTAATGAATTTTATCTATGTATATACGTGTGAAACCAATCATAACCAAAATAATATAGATACATATTCATCACTCCCAAAAATATCCTTGCACTCCTTGATAATTCTCTGCCCTTTATTCCATCCAAGGCAACCACTGATTTTTTTTTGTCACCAGAGATTAGTTTGCATTTTCTAAAATTTTATATACATGTATATTCTTTTTTATCTGGCTTCTTTCACTCGGCATTATTATTTTGAGATTCATCCTTTTGTGACATATATCAAAAGTTCCATCCTTTTCTTCCACTGTATGGATGCATCAGGTTATCCATTCGCATGACATTTGGGTTGTTTCTAGTTTTTGTCTATTTCAAAGGAAGGTACCATGATCATTTGCGTACAGTTGTGTGGAAATACACTTTTGTTTCTCTTACATAAATACTTTGGAGTTGGGATGGCTGGGTCATTTGGTAGGTGTAGATTTAAATTTAAGATACTGTGAAAGTTTTTTCCAGAGAGTTCCAGTTTATCTTTATCCTTACCAATATTAGATAAAGTCAGCCTTTTTACTTTTAGTCATTGCAATGGGCATGCAGTGGTGACTGTGGTTTTAATTTACATGAAATAAAATTTTTAAAAGAAATTTTTAAAAAAGCATTCACTTCGACCACAAAATACATCAAAATAGAAAAAATGAAGACAACACTGACAAAAATTAAAAACCATTTTTAAAACCCTCAAATGCAGCGTATTCACAATAGAAGAATGCTAATCAGAACATACATATATATGGATTATTTACCCCGGCTTCGTGTTCTGCTTCTGCTTCTAGTCCTGCTTCTATCCCTATCCCGGTCACGAAGCCTCTCTTTACTCCAACTTCGACTCCGACTCCTGCTGTAACTTCGACTTCGGCCTCGTCTTCTATTGTACCGGTCTCTATATGAATCTCTTCGAGGAGGGTTTCGATCATAATCTCTTTTGCGAGAACGATCATCTTTTTTCCTCTCATCACGACTTCTAAAGAAATAAAATGATCACTTTCAGGAAAGTAAGTAGATACAGAAAATACTCATTAAATGCAAAAGTCACATTTTACTCCTGTAAACATGATTCTTTATTCCACCACATATATAGGAAACTCAAATTGAAAAACTGAACATGATCTGCTCAAGAACTCTAAAACCCCTTTAAAGGAAAGTCTCAATCCCTAACCTTATACACAAAGACATCTATACATCTGGCATCGGTACATCACATCTCTTAGCACGTTGTCCTGTACACACATAACCTCATACTTACAGGCATGTAGCGCATCTACTGCCTACACTAAATGCTTTTGAAGCCTTAGTGGGAAAAATAATTTATTCACACTAAAGGGAAACTCCATGCAAAAACAGTTCTCACTTCATGCAGGCACTATTCTAAATCTCAATTCCAGGACCTACAAACGTGACACAGATATTCTTGGTAAGAAAGGAACTGAGTTACACTTTCCTAGACCAAAAGAAGAGTAGACATTACTTGCCCCTAGGCGAGATAATCAAGTCTAAGCATTCATACAAAAGATATCCAATGTCTAAGCACTGAACATGGTTCAATCAATCACCTATTTTCTCTGTATCGGGAACTTGACTGGGGAGGACTATGATTTAGTCTTCTGGAAAACTTCTTCTCTCGCTCTTCCTCCTTTGTGATCTGATATACAAAGAAAAATTTGCATTAAATTTAGCAAGTTATTCCTTGCCATGTTACTATTTGAATGATTTAATTGATATTAAAATACAGACGTGAAACTGTTCTCTTCTAAAAGCATTAAAAAAATTTCTCTTCTAAGTACAATCATTTAATTTAACCATAGAAGAAAGGTTTGCTGAAAGTTACAGTGAATGCTAAAGAAACTCAGAAATGTTTATCTTAGATAACAGTGGTGAGAAAACACTTAGGCAAATGTCCTCATTTTAACATTATTAGTAGAAAGTCAATTTTAGTTCTTCTTTCAAAAGTCCAACATACACTCATGTTTTGGTTTCACGGATTTGGCCAGGCACCACACACATTAGGAAATAGAGCAGAATGCATTAGAACTAACCAAGTCAGAAAAAGAGATGTAAGAGAAAATGATATGTAAGGTCAAACAGTTCTCCAGTTCTCAGCAGTATGGCAGCTATATATTCCTCTTCCCTACAAGGGGCCTCCATTCATATTATATTAATAGAAAGCAGCCCTGGAAAATATTCCCTTGATCAGTGCGCTACTTTTCTGAGGCCAGAATTTTCCATGCTATACTGTCTAGAACACTGTTACATAGGACATTAATAGGTGTTACTAGAAAAAAAAGATTTAGAGGATAAACAAATACAGGAAATACTGAACATGTGGTTTCTGTAAATATGATAGGACTCAAGATTTTGCACTGTTAATAAGAACTCTAAGACAATCTGATGCAGGCAGTCTATAGGATAATAGAACAGTGTCCCAGTTTATGCCAGTTGTTCCAATACCCCTCTGGGTAAGAGCCTCTTACTGTCAGAAGTGTCCAATGTTGGGTGATAAATTAAATGGAAATCCTATTAATAGGCCAAACTCTAAGAAACACAGCTTAAAAGCCTTTAAGTCTTTTTTTTCTTATACTTTCATTCTCCTCTTCCCACCCATTTCAACCCTTCCCCGCCCAAAAAAAAAACAGGGTACGGTACAATGCACCTTTTCCCTTCTACGTGCTTCAACACACACTCGTGAGTAATTTATGTTGACAGATCATCATATTCCACAGTACATGCTCAACTGGCAACTTTTATTATACCCACGGTATTTTAAATCCAGGTTGTCATCTGACATTTTGACAGTTCTGAAAGATCAGGGATAAATATCCTTCACAATTGGTCAAGAAAACTGTGGAGAAATATTATTATGTCAATAGACGTAAGACTAAGGTTTTGCCACTAATTCGTTTTGGGGGAAGACTTCTTACTGCTTCTCAAATCCAGAGAAGACTACTTAAGATTTTCTAAGAATTAAAATATGATTTGCAATAGCAAAAATCTAGAACTAACCCATCAAACTTGCATCGGTGGGCAAAACTTAAATAAATTATTGTGCATCTCTACGTGGCGTAAGCAGTTGCCAGCACAATAGCAACTATCCCTTTCCTTATTAATAGAACCCCTACTGTAAGGTATGAAATATGCACAAAATTATTTCTGGTCTTCCCTTTCACTGAGAAGTGATAGGGGTGTTTTATGCGCACGTCTGTGTAACTACATACATGTACATGTGTGTAAATGTGTTCAGATGCAGAATAAAAATATATTTGAGACTTACTATGTAATGTTATACATGTTTATATCATTACATAATAAACAAATATTACTTACATAATCTGTAAAGAAAAAAAAGAGTATGAGGGGAAAAAACCCAATCACATCTTCTACCACACAACAATCTCTCAACAGTAATAGGAACTGCCATTTACTGAGAACATACTATGTGCTACACACTACGCCAAGTGCTCTACAGACAACATTTTATTATTCCTCACAACAACCCTATAGTGTTTCCATTTCACAGCTGAGTAAACTAAGGCTTGGCAAAGTAACGTTTTCAAGGTCATAAAGCACTGACTGATAAAGCCAAAATTTTAACCAAGATTTATTTGACCTAAAGCTAGGCCAACTGCAGAAATATAACAGCTTAACTGTCAATTAGTTTTGCTCGAATTACAATCTTTAAACATCAAATTAAGAAGATCTGAATTTTTATGATTATTAAGAATGGCAATCTTGTATAAAAGGTAAATTCTTCTAAAACTCTTAAAGGATGAAGTCATGCCCACTGCCCTGTGAAGGTCCTTTTACAAGACTACCTTAAAAACATCCCCCTACAAAATTCAGGCAGGATAGAAGCAAATAGATCTAATGTCAATCTAATTATTTTCACAGAACATAGATAATGCGAGTCCACAGCTGTAAGATACTATACAGAAAAGAGTTAAAAAGTAAGCCTGAGACTGTCATCCTTAGAAAGGCCTGCTTATTATAAGGTAGGCCCTTGGCTGGTGTCTGTGAACTCTGATTTCTGGAGGGTTCCCATCATTCCCTGATAATAACAGCTCACTATATGCCTGAATTGTTTGTGTCAACGATACGGTTTTATGCTGAACACATGCTTTCCTCTGGGAGTTTGGAATTTTGGTACCTAGTAGACAGAAGGTGCATCTGTGACCAGCCCTCAATAAAAAGCCTGGACACTGAGTCTCTAATGAGCTTCCCTAGTTCAAATGTGTTGAAAACTACTTGTTACGTGCATCCTTTGTGACTCTCCTAGGAGAAGCCTCTAGAAGCTTATGTCTGTTTTCCCCCAGACTTCGCAACACCTACTTTTTCCTTTTGTTGATTTTGCTGTAAAGTCATAGCCATGAGTATGACTAAGTGTTAAGTCCTATGACTGCTCCTAGGGATGGTCCTGAGGATTCTTGACACAAACACAGAAAGTAAACCTCAGTTTAATTATTCCTTATATGTTTTTAAAGAACATCTAAAGTTTAACACAAATCCTTACCTCTTCTTTTTTTATATCTTTTTCTTGGTGCTGAAAAAATTCTACCTTTAAGCTTCCTGATGATGGCTGCTCTGGAGGAGGTAGATAACTCTTTGTATTCACAGCATCAAAAAGCTTTTCCACAAATATCTGCGTCTCTAACAAACAAACAAAAAAAAACCCAAAAAACCACAGATTAAAGACATTTGCTAAGATATGATTTCTCCCCTTCTATACATCAGAGTTCAATATGATGAAATATACAATGACTTTTATAACTCTAGAAATTAAACTAAGACCAATAGCTTCCCAACCAGTGTGTCATGACACAAATCCTATGGTAATACTAAATCCATTCAATTTCAGGGTAGTGGAACTAGGATGGCCAGAGCTTCTGGGCCAGTGGCTTCCAGCCATGACTAGTCTCCAGGTACCCTGCGCCCAGAGTGCCAAACATAAATATTATTATCTAGATGGTAGCAAAGTGAAAAAAGTTAGAAACACTATCTAGACAACATCCCCAGTAGCTTCTTAAGCAATACGATCTTTAAATAAACAAGCATTCATTTACTTAATCTTTTAAGGAGAAATATCGGCTTCCTTTAAGAAAGAGAATAAAGATACTAATGAAAAAGGTTTTCATTATAAATAAGCTATAATCAGTAATAATACTGTTTATTCAACTTTGTTATAATTAGAGTGTGTTCTCTTATGGAGTTCCTTTAATATTATGGAAAATCTTGCTTTAAAGGATTTATTAAAATAAACTACTATTTTTAAACCAAAGATTTTACCTTTTTGAAGAAATACATCCAGTTGATCAATACATAATGCCTTTAACTCTTTCTCACTTTTGTCTTTCTTTACCAAAGCGAGAACATATTTTGCTAGGGCTGATGGATCTGCATCACAACTGAAGAAAAAAAGCAATGTTGAAGGAAATTTAGCCATAAACAATTGCACATTCTAAAAATTTCAGTTACAAACAGACTTAGTTGGTATGATAGTTAAGTGAATTATTATATGTAAAAAGCACCTACCCCATGGAAAGCAATGAAGAAATATAAGTTCTCCCTTATAGTAATGTATTTTACACGATCTACATAGCCAATATTCCGTATCCTTCCACATTTGTACTAATGTATGTATTAAACTCGGTAGGCTTTATTATTATTAAAAAGAGAAGTTATAACAAAGTAAAAACAGTACCAGAGCATCAAAAACTATTAGCGTGGAACCAATAAAAATACAAAAAGTGCCCTCCCCTTTCCCCTACCCCAAGAACTAAATAGCTAGAAAACCCAGAAAGGGCACTAAAGAAAACCTGAAAACATACTACAAGTTTAGAAACAGACCCAAATAAATAAATACATGAATTTTGATTTTATAAAGGTGGCATCCAAGTCAATGTGCAAGAGATGAACTATACAATAAATGATATTGAGACAAGTGGCAGTTATTAAAAACTAAGTTGGTTCTATAACTGATTCCATACACCACAATAAATCTAAAACTGAAAAATATGAAACCACTAAAGTATTAGGAAAAAAAACAAGGAAGTTATTTTATAACTCTGGAGTAATGAAGACTTTCTGAATAATGACAGAAATCTGTATTACAAGAGTAATTTGATTATACCAAAAAAAGGCAAAAACTTTGGAATGAAGAGTCAAAAGACAAATAAAAAAAGCTCAAATAATTTAACCCATTCCAAAAAGTGAATTCTCCTAATATGTAGTTTCTATCAATCAGTAAGACCAAAATCATAAGAGAAAAAAGATAAAGAATACAAATAGATACTAAACAGAAAAAGTAAGTATAAATATGAGTAAAAATACACCCTCATCCATAAAAGAAATTCACACTTAAGCTATACTGAAATACCATTTTTCAGCTATAAAGCTGGCAAAATCTAAAGATACGAATATATATTCTGCAGATAAGACTATGGGGATGCACACAGTTTTTAAACACTGTGGCTGCTGTGAGGAGACTGGTAGCATACAATCACAAGTGCAAATGACCTAGCAATTCTATTTCTCTGAAGTTACTTTACAGACATACTTACATATTCAAAGTGACACATACACAGATCATTCACTGTCACACTGATTGCAAAATAAAAAATGTGCAAAATGTCCATTTACAGAGGACTGGAAAAAGAAATTATACTAATCTACACAAGGGAATGGAATACAGCAAAAAGACACAAAAAAGAATGAGGAAGTGTTCCTATCATAGAGAAATTTTCCTTATCAATTTGTTATGTTCAAAAAGGTAGAGTTTATAGCAGCAATGTCCACAATAGCCAAACTATGCAAAGAGCCTAGATGTCCATCAACAGATGAATGGATAAGGAAGATGTGGTATATATATGCAATGGAGTATTATTTGCATTTGCAACGACATGGATGGAACTAGAGGGTATTATGCTAAGCAAAATAAGTCAATCAGACAAAGACAAGTATCATATGATCTCACTGATAATGAAGAATTTGAAAAACAAGACAGAGGATCATAGGGGAAGGGAGGGAAAAATGAAACAAGACGAAACCAGAGAGGGAGATAAACCATAAGAGACTCTTAATCTCAGGAAACAAACTGAGGGTTGCTGGAGTAGAGGGGGCTGGGAGGGATGGGGTGGCTGGGTGATGGACACTGGGGAGGGTATGTGCTATGGTGAGCGCTGTGAATTGTGCAAGACTGATGAATCACAGACTTGTACCCCTGAAACAAATATTATATGTTATAAAAAAAAAAAAAAAAAAAAAAAGCAAGGTAGAGAAAACCGGCTATCATGTTACCATTTGTGTGGGGGAAAGAGAAGAAATTATGTATTTGGATTGGCTTATATTTGAATAATAAATATGTGGAAGTACAAACAAATAATTTTGGTTATTGATTTTTTTTTGGATGGGGGGAGATAGTGGGGGCTAAGTGAAGGAGGAACAGAGTGAGCAAAGAAAGTTTTTGATGCCTGAGCTATGCCCAATCCTAACAAAAAGCCAGGTAATTGTTTTTCAACTAAGCTAAGATTGTTACCCATGTAATTAATGGTCATTTTACAATTTAGGCTAAATAAGAATAAAATAGTAGCAACAGCCAAGCACTAACATCTACCGAACACCTAGTTTGTGCCATGAACTGTACATACTGTATTTATTAGCTCTATTCTGTAACAGTTCTACAAAAGTACAGCAGTAACCTACATCACTGAATCAAAAAGTACATCTTTAAAAAGACAATGAAGAGGGCGCCTGGGTGGCTCAGTCGTTAAGTGTCTGCCTTCAGCTCAGGTCATGATCCGAGGGTCCTGGGATCGAGCCCTACATCAGGCTCCCTGCTCAGTGGGAGGCCTGCTTCTCCCTCTCCCACTCCTCCTGCTTGTGTTCCCTCTCTCGCTGTCTCTCTGTCAAATAAATAAATAAAATCTTAAAAAAAAGACAATGAAGAGCTTTGGTTGCACAGAAACACCTATAGAAAACACCTATAGAAAAACCTGACTGCAAGTGAATCAACAGGCGTAATTCAACCATTTGTGTTTTGCTTTGTTGTTTTATAAAGGCTACACAGATAAATCTAATACAGCGTCAGAACTGACAAATACTCTATTAAGGAACCAGTATAGCATTTATCATATGTTCTAAGACTTCCTAGTCTACATTACTGTGGTCATTAACTACGTCTTCCAATTTTTCACTCCTCCCTTTAGAAGGCAGAGCCTGATTCCCCACTCTTTGAGAGTAGGCTCAATTTAGGGACTTGCTTCTAAACAAACAGAAGAGCAGAAGTGATGGTGTCTACCTTCCGAGACTAGGACCTACAAAGTATTGTGGCATCATCCTTGCTCTCTCTCTGGAATCACTTCTAGAGAAAACAGCTGCTATGTTCCAAGGACACTCGAGCAGCCTTATGGAGAGCACCATGTGGCAGTGAAATGAGGGTTCCAGTCAACAGTCAGAGGACTGAGGTCTCTTGCCAACAGCCATATGTGAGTGAGCTTGGAAGCCTATTCTACAGTCACCGTAGAACCTTGAGAAGACTGCAGAACTGATCTACAGCTTAACTGCAATCTCATGATTCAGAGCCAGAAATACTCCACTAACCTGCTTCCAAATTCCTGACACAGGAATGATAAATGTCATGAGGTGATAAATGTCTGCTGTGTTACTAAGTTAAGTTGCAGGGTAATTTGTCAGTAATCATACTTTTCTCATAGATCTATTTCCATTTATTTACAAAGATTTGAAATGGGCTATTGAACAAGAAACAAGAAAAAATTCCACTTTAATGGTCCATGAAAGATTTTTTTAAAGAGTTTTTCTTTGAAATTTATTTCAATATACTTAAACTAACCTTTTAAAAAAATACAGACAAAATGATTTATGATTTTTTCATGTTTTATCATAATGAGCACAGAAATACTTACATCTGTGATGAAATAAGCCCAAAGAAATGGGACAAATATAACCTCATGATGAGCTATAGATATACTTACACCCAGCAATTTGGTAATACTGAATGACAAATCATGAAAGAATGCCTATTCATGTTAGGTAATCTGAATAAGCACAGTCAACTAAACACTTAACTAGACATCAAGCTAAACATACTTCAGTTTACTGAAAAATCACTGTGAAACAGAATACTAGCACTGTGTTATACTGTTTTATTGCAACTGCTGTTAATAAACAAATCTAGAGGGGTGCCTGGGTGGCTCAGTCGTTAAGCGTCTGCCTTCGGCTCAGGTCATGATCCCAGAGTCCTGGGATCAAGCACCGCACCGGGCTCCCTGCGCCGCGGAGAGCCTGCTTCTCCCTCTCCTGCTCCCCCCTGCTTGTGTTCCTGTTCTCGCTGTCTCTCTGTCGAATAAATAAATAAAATCTTTAAAAATAAATAAATAAAACAAATTTAGAGTCTCCACATTGAGTCCAAATCCTATAATTTAACTCAACATTGGTCTTATTGTGAATTTTCAACTTAATAACAGCCTTGCTAATGACTTAACTGTGACTTTACATTTCTCTTAACTAAACACCAAATCTATTCCACTGCCACTCCATTACTTTTCTAAATATGATACTTTAAGTCAATTAAAATTTTAGCGGTTAAAAATATAAGGGTGCCGGGTGGCTCAGTCGGTTAAGTGTCCACCTTCAGCTCAGGTCATGACCTCAGGGTCCTGGGATAGAGCCCCACGTTGGGCTCCCTGTTCAGCAGGGAGTCTGCTTCTCCCTCTCCCTCTTCCACTCCCCACTATTCGAGTTCTCTCTCTCAAATAAATAAAATCTTTATTAAAAAATGCAGAAAAAGGCCTTTGTGATTTCTGTAATTATTATGGTTTATAGACCACAGTTTTATAAAACAGCAAGACAGAATCATTCCCGAACAATCACTGCTCAACATCTTCTATAGGCAGCTATTGAACTGAATTAAAAAAACAATAAAATCACAACAACCACAGCAAATCAACTACCATACACAAAAATTCTAAATCCTTGACACAGTCTGAAAGGGCAAATTACTTTTTAAAATTTGTTAAACTGCAAATTATATAGTAGAAACAAGGTTTATAATTTCACATTTAATGGCAAAATGGGTGAATTTACATTTGAGAGGCAATTTTTCTTAAATCCTATAAAAAGTCATTTCATATTTAATATTTTTAAAAACAAAAAAAATATGTACTTGTAAATTACAGCTAAGTAAAAGAATATCTGAACTACAGAAGTTTAATAATATGCCACATGTTATAAATCAAGGAGAAAGGGCAAAATATGTGTTCTCTTTTCTATGTTTTAATTAAAAGTGCCAATGCTACTTCATCTGAACACCCAGCAACAAGCTGCTATGCAAAATTAATGCAGTAAAAATGTTTAAATTACCTAATCAAAAGAAAATTTTATTAAGATAGTAAGGGGTTATTTAAAAAAAAAAAAAGTCTCCATGGCAAGCAAGACTATTCATACAGTACTTTACGGCACCAGCTGCCACTGTTGATGATAGGTTTGCAGTATGAATGAACAGATCTTGTCAGAGATAGACTTTACCCTATGCTATGTTACTAGCATTCTAGAAACAGTTAAAGAAAAGTGGGACTGAAATCTTTCAGATCAGAGAGAGAAAGGGGACAGATTAGGTAATGTTTAAGTACAAAGAACACTGAGTGACAGACTTCATCCCTATCTTAGCAAACAGGCTGAATTCCCACTGATTCTACGTTCCATAAAGACTTCTCAATCCAGTAAGTACATAATCTGCCAATAAAACATCAAACTAACCACAGAGTGCTCCAACTCCAATTACCTGTGTGTGTGTGTGTGTGTGTGTGTGTGTGTGTTGGGGGATTGAGAGGGTTGGGTGGGCAAAACACAAACAAAACAAACTAAAGAATAAGGCCGGCATGAGACACAACTTGCCAACAGCATTTGTGAAAGGCGGGGTGGAGGAGGAGCAACTAAGTATTTTAGTATGTCAAATGAGATAAAGTGTGAAATGGCTGGGGGAAAACTTAAATCATAAAGATGCAATAATATAAGAAAACAGTACTAGAGAGGAAACAGCGCAGTTCCCAAGCCGTAGAGAGAGCCATTGCTTTCACTTCAAGGTGTCACCTTTTACAAATACATAAGCAAATTCAAACGGACTCCCGGAAAATGACCAGAATGGTAAATGGATATCATTATCAGAGAGCTTACTAGAGATTCTCAGCCTGGAAAATTGAAATGTCAGAGAGAACTTGGTAGGTTTTCAAATAATTGAAGGGCTATCACAAGAAAGATTACACTTACTCAAGACATCCTCCACGGGATATAATTAGAACCAATAAGTGGAAGGAACAGATTTTGGCTTAAAATAGAAATGAACTTTTTAATAATCAGAGGCCTCCCAAAGGCAGAATAAACTGCCTGAAAGAAAAGAGCATTTTCCATCATTAGAATGGTTTCAAGCATAGGCTGAACAGCCCCTGGCAGATAAGCACTGGATTGGATAGTAAATCCCTCACAAACGTGAAAGAGTATAATCCTTAGGTTTAATTTTGTTTGTGGAATACTGTGCCAAATATATGAATTATAAGATAATACAGTATTCTTTTCAATTAATTTGTAAATATTAGCAATAAAAAAATTTAAGTGACCTGGCACTACAGATAAAATATGTACTATATAGCAGAGTTTTATCAAAACATACCAAAACCCAAAAACAGAACTTCTTACACACATGTGTAGCCGCTGGGCCTAACACAGTACCTAAGAGAGAATACAGAGAAAGAGAGAGAGAATATATACAAATCTATCTCACTACATCAACAGCTCACTTTTATCAAGGACCCTTTCTTTTTCATTCATGAAGTACTTAGAATAAAATAAGTTGATTATCTTCCAAATATCACATTCATCTTTCAAAAATGTTTAACAAGCACCTACTATGTAAGGCACTGTTCTAGATCCTGATGATTCAACTTCGAAAAAAATTTCAGTCCTTGTGCTCACAGAATTTACACTGGGGCTGTTGAAGCTCCAGTGGAGGAGACACAATACATACATAGATACACACAACATATTATCATGTAGACAAGTGCTCTGAGGAAAAATAATGTAAAGCATGAAGATAAATTATAGAGTAATAGGAACAAGAAAGAGGAGAAAGAATGAATGAATGAATATATATTAGATAAAATCATCAGGGAAGAACCCTGATGAAGTAACCATTTAAACAGGGATCAGAATTTAAACAGGGATCAAAATGGAGCACAAGCAAGCTTTGGGCTATCTGGAAAAAGGACAGCCCAGGCTGAGGGAGCCCAACAGAAAAGGTCTGAAGTGGACGCCTACTTATACATGAGGCACAGGAGTCCAGTGGAATGGAGAAAAGAGAGCATTCATGAACAGCTGGATATCTAATCTCTCACCTCTTTAAAGATTTAAAATCAAATGCTCAATGAGCTTTAACAAATTAAATGTCCAGATCACCATGAAATCATTCAAACCAATGATTTTAAAGGCATAAAAGTAAAATTTTAACAATCTCTGAATTTGTGTTAAGGATATAGTAATAATAATGAAAAACATTAGTAGGGGTAACCATCTAAGAAGGTCATTCTTTTCCAAAAGTATCTGAGGAGGGAAGTACATACGCTAAAAAAGTTGGAGAAGCCAGAGCAATGCAGAAAATCAAATGTTAATAATAAAAATAAAACCTCCCAAAAGAACTGACATGAATCAAATCACTCCTAAAGATTGTAAATTAATCTTCCTAACACACTCTTCATATTAGTTTTTACTTTTTAATTTAGGACTTTCAAAATAGTAATGACAAGGAAAACAAGAAAAGCTAGACTTCCAGTACATTCTTTCAAAAAGAAGTTTGTTTTTCTTTGCTCAAGTTTCTTGGAGGCTTTAGAAATTCAGTGGAAGATAACTGAAGGAATTTAACCCAAGCTTCCATTTTTGGTAATCCTGAGAAGGTGTAGCTGGAGGTGGCAGTGGAAATTAAAAATTAAATTTAAATATGTTAACTCAGTAACTTTAGAACACGGATATACACCCACATCTGTTCCTACCAAATTTTCACTTTATATTCAAGAAAAATATCTAATTTGCATCAAAGTCATAGTTCTATTATTCTGTACTTAGGATTATTCTTTTAAAACTCCAAATCCCATTACAACAAATATAATACATACACTGAAAAATTCAGTTGCCATTGTTTACTATACAGTTTCATTCAATTCAAATAAGGAGGCAAAAATGGATTATTTGTATGTAGTAATTAGCTACAGCAAAGGTTATTCATTAAGAATTATCATACCCAGGGGCGCCTGGGTGGCTCAGTCATTAAGCGTCTGCCTTCGGCTCAGGTCTTGATCCTGGGGTCCTGGGATCAAGCCCCGCATCAGGCTCCCTGCTCAGCGGGAAGCCTGCTTCTCCCTCCCCCACTCCCCCTGCTTGTGTTCCCTTCCTGGCTGTGTCTCTCTCTGTCAAATAAATAAAATCTTTAAAAAAAAAAAAAAATTATCATACCCACTTCATGCTACAAAATAAAATCACAACCAGAAAATAAGCATATCTAAACATGATCCATCCATGAGCGTCATACAAATCACTTCTTACCACTGCAAACACTTAACCACTACATGTAATTACAACACTGAAAACTATTCAGTCAGTTCTCTCATTCCCTGTATTACCCAAGAAATAGCAGCAATGCGTTCCTTCCTTGAGAACAGTAGTCCTCAAACATTTTGGTCTCAAGATCGATTTACATGTTAAAAACTATAGAGAACTCCAAAGAGCTTTTATTTAAAAGGGCTACATCTATCAATATTTACCATATTAGGAAACCTGAAAAAATTTAAATTATTTAGTTTAAAATAACAAATCAAATAAATAACAAACCTACAATTTAACAGAAGAAGCCCTTGGCGGGGGGGAGATGGCCTTCAAAAGGAGGAATTTAATAAATGGAGACTCTAAGGGTAAGGCTAACTTTAGGCATAGCTGGATCCAGGAGTTCAAATGATATCACCAGGACCCTCTTTCCATTCTGCTTTCCCTTGAATTCATTTCATTTTAAGCAGGCCCTCTCCACAAGGCAACAAAAACAGCCCTGAGCAGCTCGAGGTTTACATCATTCTGATAGCTAGTGAATCCAGGGAAAGGGGATTGGTTTCCTCTCCTCCTGCATCATATTGGTCCTTGAAAATTACTCAAGAATCTTCCCCAGTTTGGGTCATTTCCCTACACAGGGCAGGGATGGGCAGAGTTCCATGAGTAAAAGCCTCCCCTGAAACTAAATACCTTATTTTTTAATGAAAAAATAATTATATTTCTACAACAGAATAAAAATTTGGTGAGAAAACTGACAATGTTTCACAATTTTGCAAATACCATTAAATGTCTAGCTTAAAAGAAGACAGAACAATTCTAATATCTACTTTTATATTCAATCTGTTGGGATATACTATTTTGGTTGAAATACATAAAGAAATCTGACCTCATACAGATCTATGGTTAGAAAAGTGAGGACTTCACAGACCCTAAGGAAGGTCTCAGGAAAGCTCAGGAGTCCTCCCATCACACTTGAGAACCACGGTTTTAAAATTCATTTTAAAAGTATCTGTAAAGTATCTGATTCAAAGACAAAGTCAATCTTCATCTTCTCAAAGATAAGACCCACCAACTCAGATTGGGAAACTCTATGCTGTTCACTGCAAATAACAGTAGCCCAAATGGCAAACTGAGCACAGACAGGTATGGTTATAGTATCATGTCACAGAACTCTCTCTTAAAAGAAAAGTGGGACTGGAGGTGAAATGCTGATATGGCAGCCCACAGCAAAACTCCACATTTAGTACATGTTTTATATACCAATTCAGAGAAGACTTGAGTTTTCTGGGAATGGACTCTGGCCTCCAAAGGCTACCTCTTCAGTTACTCATATTTACATTTTACCTACTTATAAACCAGAGCTGAGGTATTTCATCCTTTCAGTTACTAAGAGAGAGAGGAAGCCAGGAACCATTTTCTTTCATGACCAAGAAGAGACAGAATTATCCAAAAAGCACTAAGACATGAAGTCTGAAAAAAAACCTAGCTAACTGAACTTTAAAATAATTCAGTATGCAACCTGAAAATAAAAATTTCCCCGTGCCTGTTTTTCAAGAGCCACAGAATCCCCCTTTCTGAACACTTATGAGTAAATTTTAACCCTTTGGAAGAAATAAATAATAACAAAATTCAACTAAGTAGAAACATTTTGTAAATTTTTCCTGAAATGCCAGACCTTAGGATCTGTACATATGTCTGTCCTGTTAGATTGTTGCTATGGGTATGCTATGCTCGTCTGTTTCCCCTACAGGGATTCTAGGTAACTATGTCTACCTCTTCCCCAGACCCAACTATAATGTGTTGAAAAGTATCAACTAATTATCACACTATGTAAGAGCACATTAAATCAAGAGTATTATCAACAAAACTCACAAAAAACAACTCTCAGTTTAGGTCAAAACCAATTATGACAAGTTCAAAGACCTGTCACAGATACAAAAAAAAGTCAATAAAACGTCTCTAGCGTATTGACAAGTCTTTCCTCCTTGCCTTTCCTCCTCATATATATTCAGTACACAAGTCCCAAGAATATTGCCATTTCTTCTCAACCTCCTGCCTAAGTCCAAATTCAGGCATTTCACAACTCACTCTTAAAGCTACAAGAAAAAACTGCTAACTAATCTTCTTTGCCTCCAAAAATGCTATAATCTAATCAAACCTCTACACACCCCAGTATCATTCTTTAAAAAAAAAAAAATCTGATCAAGTTACTACCCAGATTTAATTTATCTTTCCCAGTATACCACAACCTAGTCCCCAAAATGTCCAAACACTTCAGCATGGGAACAAAATCTAATCTTACTCTGAAACCAACAAAGGCTGCTGGATTCAAAAGCCTCTTCCTAACCAAAATGAATAGTCCTAATTCCTCACAGAACTGTTCTTCCAATTTTGGCTATTTAATGTCATCAGAAGCTTCAAACTTTAACAGAATCCAATTTGAGAGAGTGCATGAAAAACTTCAGAGACTGGTCACTTGCAAGTATATGAACAGTTTTCAAAATGGGATCTACCTCGTTCACTATTATAAAGAATTAAACTTTATAAAAGTTAAAGTAAAGGGGCGCCTGAGTGGCTCAGTCGTTAAGCGTCTGCCTTTGGCTCAGGTCATGATCCCAAGGTCCTGGGATCGAGCCCCGCATCGGGCTCCCTGCTCCGCGGGAAGCCTGCTTCTCCCTCTCCCACTCCCTCTGCTTGTGTTCCTTCTTCACTGTCTCTGTCAAATAAATAAATAAAATCTTTAAAAAAAAAAAGGTAAAGTACTGGAGATATCATTAAAGAAAATAATATAAACCTATAACTACAGTCACATTGACAATTTCTTGTAAAATGCCCCCCAAAAAGTCTTGAAGTACTTATTACATTTAAAACTATATTACAGACATCAGCATCATTGCAGCATGAATCCTTCCCTTTTTTTCTCCTCTTTCATTTACAACTAATTAGATATCCATAACTGAAGGGGGAAAAAAGCACTTCTGCACAGGATACCAGAACACCTGAGAGATCTATCCATCTGTGCACCTGAAAGTGAGTGGACTGGACCACAGAGGCTATACCAACAGCAGAGAAGGTGGTGGCTGGTCCAGCAGGAAGCCAGCACAACCTTTCCAGCAGAGGTGGTGGTGGGCAAAGGCAGGAGAATAGGGGTCTGTCTGACCATGCATGCTAAAGCTAGAAAAACCAGCTGCTCTCTCTGCAGAGAGACCACAGTGACTGGGAAGAGGGGAAGGAAAGGGAAGTAGGCAAAGAGAACTGAAAGAAAGGGTCTCCTGCTATCTGCCCTGGGGGGTAAGAGGACCACCCATGGACCTCTGGTACCCCCACAACCACCAACTTGATCCCCTGCAGACCACTAGCATACCGAAAGCCTGAAGTGCTAAATATACACCTCTCCCCAAGCTCTGCAGCCGTCCTTTGGTCCTTTTTTTTTTTTTTCTTTTAAATGTACCTGCTCAACAACCTTAACGTGAGTCAGCTCTGGAAAGAGAAACCAAAGTCTTGTACTATAGTGCCACCTTCTGGGAAAAAAAATGAAGCCTCCTAATTACAAAACTGTTGCATTGTTAAGAATCAAAGTAAACAAAACCTTGCCTAAAATAAGAAAGATGTTTACTACTTCAAATGGAGAAGTCGAAGCACTTCCTACCAAACACCATGAAAAGTCACAGTAATATAGTGTCACAATAAAAAATGACAATTTTCCAGCAACTGAACCCAAAGACATGAAATACTGTGATCTAACTGATAAAGGATATAAAACAGCTATTATGAAAAAATTCAATGAGTTACTAGAAAACTCAGAAAAGCAATTCAATTATCTCAGGGATAAAATTAACAAAGAGAAGGAGTATTTTACTGGAGAGATTAAAATTGTAAAAAAAAAACAAAAAACAAACCCCACAATTCTGGGCTGAAGAACTCAATATATGAAGAATGAATTAGAATGCACTGGAAATGAAGAAGATCCTATGGAAGAGAGAATTAGCACACTCAAGGACAGAAATACAGAAATGATTCAGATGGAAGAGGAGAAAGAACTAAGATTTTTAGAAAAGTAAAAAAACCCAGGGCACCTGGCTGGCTCAGTCAGTAAAGCATAACATTCTTGATCTCAGGGTCATGAATTCAAGCCCCACAATAAAAGTATCTCAAAAAAGAAGAGTGGGAGAAGGGAGCACAGAACATATTTAAATGATAGTTGAGAACTTCCTAACCCAAGGAAAGAATTGGATATACAAATCCACAAAGCTAACAGAACACCTTATTATACCAACACAAAAAGACCTTCTCCAAGAACATTATATGAAAACTGTCAAAAGTCAACAAGAATTTTAAAGAAGCCCAGGAAAAAAGAGAGTAACTTACAAAGGTACTCCCATAAGGCTATCAGCTGACTTCTCAGCAGAAACTCTATAGGCCAAGAGAGAATGGAATAACCTATTCAAAACACTGAAAGATACAAACAACCAGCCAAGAATATTCCACTAGTAAGGTTATTTTTGAGACACAAAGGAGAAAAGAGGTTTTCCCAGACAAACAGAAGTTGAGAGAGTTCAGTATCACTAGACACGCTCATAAGAAATGTTAAGGGGCGCCTGAGTGGCACAGTTGGCTAAATGTCCAACTCTTGGTTTCCACTCAGGTGGTAATCTCAGGGTCATTAAAATGAGCCCTACCTCAGGCTCCATGCTCAGCATGGAGTCTGCTTAAGACTTTGTCTCCCTCTTCCCCTCCCTCCCATGCTTGCTTGCTCCCTTTCTCTCTAAAATAAATAAATCTTCAAAAAAAAAGTTAAAAAGAGCTCTTCAAGCTGAAATGAAAAGACCAAAGTACAGAAAACTCTGATTAAGGTAATAAATAGAATACTCAGAATTAGAATACTGTAACTCTTTTTTAGAATAGTATATTAAACTCTTAACTATGGCACAAAGGTTAAAAAAGCGTATTAAAGAGTCACCAGCTGGCTCAAGTGGTGGAGCATATGACTCTAGATCTCAGGGTTGTGAGTTTGAGCCTCAGATTGGGCATGGAGCCTACATAACATAAAAAAATTAAAAATTTTTAAAAAGTGCATTATTAAAAATACAGCTACAACTTGATAATGAAATCACAATATAAAAAGATATAACTTATGACATCAAAAACATAAAAGGGGAAGTTTAAAATGATGGAATCTTTATAGGCAAATGAAGATAAATTTTTATTAGCAGAAAAAGGACTGCTTGTCTAAGAGATTTTTTATGTAACCTCATGGTAACCACAAAGCAAAAATCTACAGCAGAGACATGAAACTAAAAAAAATGGGAGACTGAGCAAATCACCATGGAAAACCAACTTACAGACAGAAACAAAAGGAAAAACAATTGGAAAAAAAAAAAAAATAACCAGAAGAAAAAAGATGAAATGGCAGTAGTAAATCCTAACATATCAATAATCATTCTAAACATTAATGAACTAACTCACCAATCAAAGCACAGAGTGGCTGGCTGGATTAAAAAAACAAAACCCAACTACATGCTGCCTACAAGAGACTCATTTCCACTCTAATGACACACATAGGCTCAAAAGTGAAATGATAGAAGAGGATATTCATTCGAAGCAAACAAAAACAAAAAGAAGGTGAGCAGAGCCATAATTACATTAGACAAATAGACTTCAAGCCAAAAAAGGTAACAAGAGTCAAAGAATGTCATTATATAATGATAAAAGAGTCACTACATTAAGAAGATATAGCAATGTTAAATATACAAACTCCCAAATCCTGAGCACTGAAATATATTAAGCAACTAAAAAAGATCTTAAAGGAAAAACAAACATCAATACAATAAGTAAATGTAGGGGATTTCAATACCCCACTATCTGTTACGGACAGATTATCAAGGCAGAAAATCAACAAGGGAACATTTGAATTGAACCAGATTTCAGAACAAATGGTCTTAACAGACCTATATAGAACATTCCACCCAACAGCAGCAAAATAAACATTCTTCTCAAGTGCACATGGAACATTCTCCAAGACAGAGCACAAGATAGGCCACAAAACAAATCTTGGCAAATTTAAGAAGACAGAAATCATACCAACTATCTTCCCTAACCACACTGGTAGAAACTAGAAATCAACAAGAGGAGAGTAAGAAAATCTACAAATACGTGGAAACTATGCAATGCACTTCCAAACCACTGGGTCAAAGAAGAAACCAAATGGGGAATGAAAAATTATCTTGAAACAAACACAACATATAAAATATTGTGGGATGCAGCAAAAGCAGTTCTGAGAGGAAAATTCATAGCAGTAAGTGCATATATTAAAAAATTAGAAATATCTCATATAAACAACTTAACTTTACAACTCAAGGAACTAAGAAAAGAATAAATTAAGCCCAAAGTTAGAAGAAGAAAATAATAATAAGAGTAGAAATACATGAAATAAATACCAGATAAACATCAGAAAGGATTAACAAAACTAAGAGCTGGTTCTTTGAAAAGATAAACAAAACTGATAAACCTTTAGCTAGACTAAGAGGAAAAGAAGTGAACACTCCAAAAAAATAACAAATAAAATCAGAAATGAAAAAGAAGGGTGCCTGGGTGGCTCAGTTGGTTAAGCGTCTGCCTTCGGCTCAGGTCCTGATCCAGGGTCCTGGGATCAAGTTCTGCGTCGGGCTCCCTGTTGCTTCTCCCTCTGCCTTTGCCCACCCCCATCTCTCATGAATAAATAAAATCTTAAAAAAAAAAAAAGAAAAGAAAAGAAATGAAAAAGAAGGCATTACAATACAATAGCTATTACAGAAATACATAAAATCTTAAGGTACTATGAATAATTATATGCCAACAAATTATATAAACTAGATGAAATGTATACATCCTTAGAAACACACAGCCTACCAAAACTGAATCAAGAAGAAATAGAAAATGTGAACAGACCAATAATTAGTAAAGAGATTGAATCAGTAATCAAAAACTCCCAACATAAGAAAATGCCAGTACTTGATGGCTTCAGTGAAGAAGTCTATGATGCATCTAAAGAAGAATTAACCCCAATCAATCATCCTCATAGTCTTCCAAAATAACGAGGAGGGAACACTTCCTGACTTCTTTTATGAGGCTAGCATTACCCTGACACCAAAACCAGGTAAGAATACCACAAAAAAACTACAGACCAATATCCCTAATGAATACATATGCAAAAAATCCCAACAAAATATTAGCAAACCAAATTCAGGAACACATTAAAGGGATTATACATCACAACCAAATGGGATTTATCCCTGGGATGGAAGAATGGTTCAAAATATGCAAATCAACAAATGTAAGACATCATATCAATAAAATGAAAGATGAAAATCATACGATCATCTCAACAGATGTAGAAAAAACATTTGACAATATACAACATCCCTTCATAATAAAAAACCTTAACCGACAGAGTAGAGCCATACCTCAACACAATAAAGGCTATCATATAGGACAAACTCACAGCTCACATTATACACAATGGAGAAAAACTGAAAGCTTTTCTTCTAAGATCAGGAATAAGACAATGATGCCCACTCTCATCTCTCCTATTCAATATAGAACTAGAAGTCCTTGATAGAGCAATTAGGCTAGTCAAAAGAATAAGAGGCATCCAAATTGGAAAGTAAAAAGTACAACTATTTCCCAATGACATGATTTTATTAAAAAAAAAAAAAAAACAACCCAAAGGTTCAACCAAAAAGCTTTTGGAACTAATCAATGACTGCAGTAAAGCTGCAGAATACAAAATCAACATACAGAAGTCAGTTGCATTGCCTTATACTGATGATGAAACACTGAAAAATAAAGAAAACTATCCCTTTCACAATAGCACCAAAAATAATAAAATACCTAGGAATAAATTTAAGCAAATGAAAGATCTGTACAACAAAAACTACAAGACTGTGAAAGAAATCAAAGAAACAAACAAACGGAAAAACATCCCATGTTTATGGAGCAGAGGAATTAATATTGTGAAATTGTCCATCATTGCTCAAAGCAATCTAAAGATTCAGTGCAATCCTGATCAAAATTTCAATAGTATTTTTCAGATAAATAGAACAAGCAATTCTAAGAGTTGTATGGAACCACAAAAGACCCTGAATAGTCAAAGCAATCTTATAAAAGAACAAAGCCAGAGGCACCATACTGCCTGATTTCAAACTATATTACAAGGTAATTAAAAGTGTGGTATTGGCATAAAAACAGACACAGATCAGTAAAACAGAACAGAGCCCAAAAATAAACCCATGTAAACATGGTCAATTTATAACAAAGAATTTACAATGGGGAAAGCATAGTCTATAGTCTCTTCAATAAATGTTGTGAAATTTGGAAAGTCATAAGCAAAAAACTAAAACTGGACCAAAATCTTATACCATATACAAAAACTAACTCAAAATAGATTAAAGACTTAAACCTAAGAGACCTGAAACAAAGGTCTTAAAGAAAACTGGTAGTAAACTCCTTGACATAGGTATGGCAGTGAGTTTTTGAAGCGGACACCAAAAGCAAAAGCAATAAAAGCAAAAACAAGTGGGACTACATCAAACTAAAAGCTTCTGTAGAGCAAACAAATCCGTCAACAAAATGAAAGACAACCCGCAGAAAGGGAGATTTTTGTAAACCATAAATTGGAAGGGGTTAATATCCAAAGGATATAAAAACTCCACCAACTCAAAAACAAACAAAAGCAAAGATTCCAATTAAAAAAATGAGAACTAAATAGCCACTTCCCCAGAGGACATCAAAATGGTCAAGAGACACATGAAAAGATGTTAAATATCATGAATCATCAGGGAAATGCAAATCAAAACAACAAGGAGATACTGCCTCACACCTGTTAGAATAGCTACCATCAAGACAAGAAACAAAAGATGCTGGTGAGGATGTAGTGAAGAGAGAACCCTCATATATTGTTGGTGGGAACAAAAAGTGGCCCAGCCACTAAAAAAAAAAACAACATGGAGGTTCCTCAAAAATTTTTAAAAGATCTATCATTCAGTGAACAATTCCACTTCTGGGTATGTACCCAAAGGAAATGAAAACAAGATTTTAATGAGATATATGAATTTCCATGTTTATCACAGCATTATTCACAACAGCAAGATCTAAAACAACCCAAATGCCCATCAACACATAAATGGATAAAAAAGATGTGGTACATAAATACAATGGAATATTATTCAGTCACAAGAAAGGAAGATACCTTTCCTTTTGTGAAAAAAAAAAGATGGACCTTCAGCACATTATGCTAAGCAAGATAAATCAGACAGAGAAGGATAAGTACTGTATGAATCACTTACATGTGAAATCTAAAAAAACTTCAATCTGTGAAAAACAGAGTAAAATGGTGGCTACCAGGGACGGGGGGGGAGACAGGCGTCATGGTGTTTAAGGGTACAACTTGTAATGAGTAGTAAATAGGCCATGGAGACCTAATTCACAGTATTACAGACACTGACAATAATATTGTACTATAATTATGTGATAAATATCACTGTATCGACAATCATATTAAGATACATAAATGAATTAAAGTGACACACTTTACACGTTAAACTTACACAATGTTACTCGCAAATTTATTCAACTAAAAAAACTATATTACAAAGAGCAACAAATGATCTGCTGAACAGCGTATTTTAATGCTTATATGTAGAATCTGTAATCAAGTATTTTTCACTTTTGGTAACTTTAAGATTTGTATAAATCTTAAACTTGTAGAAATGCTTTTTCATAACTTTTAAATTGCCAGTCAGCAATGGAAAATTAATAATTGGAGAATGTGGGCAAAGCATCAGGGAGTGTCAGAATAGCAGGATGCAGAAAGTTATAAAGTCAAAAACAGACCAGAATTTATACTGACATACTACTATCTCTCCTTCTGTCACTTTTTAAATGGCTCTCTGAGACAAGAACACTAGAGAAATTACTTGCCACAACGCCCTCAAACATGACTTCAAAAAACAAGTTTATCTGAACTACTGGATTTATTGAACAATCACCACCAAAAGCACACCTGGCTGAGCTTTCAAACACACATCTTTTAATGTTAAAAAGGCCTCCAACAGCAGTATTAGCTGACATCTGGAAAGTAATTCCTCTCTAATGAGAACTGGGAGGGGGTGGGAAGAGAAGGAGAAGCAAAAAAGAGAAGGGAAGGGGAGGAAGAGAAATGGAGAGAGAATGAGAGGGAGGGAAAGGAAGGAAAGAAGGAAAAGTTAGAGAAAAAGAAACTACATATGGCAAGATGTTCACTGCAGTTATTTATAAAGTAAAAAAAAAAAAAAAAAAACCCTAGGAAACGAACTAAATTACAAGTAAAAATATGATTTAGTAAACTATGGTAGAGCTACTCAAAACTGGAATCAGACATTTTAATTTTTTAAGATTTACTTATTTTTTTTTTTATATTTGAGAGAGCGAGAATGAGAGAGAGAGAGAGAGAGAGTACATGAGAGGGGGGAGGGTCAGAGGGAGAAGCAGGCTCCTCGCTGAGCAGGGAGCCTGATGCGGGACTCGATCCCGGGACTCCAGGATCATGACCTGAGCCGAAGGCAGTCGCTTAACCAACTGAGCCACCCAGGCGCCCGGAATCAGACATTTTAAAGGTATAAAGACTACATATTAATATTAAAAGTGCTAGGGTGAAAAGTGTGAAGGACTTTAACTTTTCATTTCAAAGCCTTCTGGCAAGTTTTCTTTCTTGTAACTATGTGCAGGTATTTAATACTTAAAGAAAATAAGCTAATTTTTTTTTTCTACAAAGTAATGCCCATGTCTTAAGCACTATTAAAATAAATTATATAGTATATTCACATAATGTAATACTATGGAGCCACTGGGAAGAACAGGAAACTAAAGAATAGTATGGAAGGATATGTAGAGTGTCTGTTACCCATGTCAGTAACATATGAACAACATGATCCTGTCTATGTTAAAAAATTACAGTTGAACCTGGAACAGTACAAGGGTTAAGGGTGACAACTCCCACATAATCAAAAATCTGTGTATAACTTCTGACTCCCCCAAATCTTAAACCCTACTAGCCTGTTGACCAGAAACCTTACCAACAATATAAACGGTCAATTAACACACATTTTGTATGTTATATATAATTATATATTGTATTTTTACAATAAAGCTAGATAAAAGAAAATATTAATAGTTATTAGGAAAATACATTCACAGTATGGTAAAACATTCATGTATAAGTGGACCCGTGCAATTTAAACCAGTGATATTTAAGGGTCAACTGCATATACCTACATAAACATAGAACATGTATGTTTATTTTTATAAATATACAATTCTGTATTTACATATGGGGATCAAGAAGGGGGTTAGGAAGACTCACTTTTGGTTTATATTTCTATACTATTTGAGTTTTTATTAAAACAAGTATGTATTATTTTCAATTAAAAAGAAAAAGAAAAATTGTGTTAAATTAACTAGTCGATACTAAAAAAAAAAAAAAATAGCACCGGCATTATTAAAACTATATAGCATGCATTTGACAATGGAATACTACTCAGCAGTAAAAAGGACCAAACTACAGATATATGCAACAATATGGATAAATCTCAAGAACACTTTCAGAGGGGCTCCTGGGTGGCTCAGTCGGTTAAGCATCTGCCTTCAGCTCAGGTCATGATCCCAGGGTCCTGGGATCGAGCCCCGCATCGGGCTCCCTGCTCAGCCGGAAGCCTGCTTCTCCCTCTCCCACTCCCCCTGCTTGTGCTCTCTCTCTCGCTGTGTCTCTCTCTGTCAAATAAATAAATAAAATCTTAAAAAAAAAAAAAAGAACATTTTTCAGAAGTAAAAAGAAGTCCTACTCAAAAGAGCACCTACTCTAAAATTTCATTTATATGAAGTTCCATAACAGGCAAAGCTAATATACACTGGGAAAAAATCAGAACAGTGCTTATTTCTATGGGTAAATGGTAGCACAGGAAGGGGAATGAGAAAGCTTTCCAGAATGGTGGGAGTGTTCTTTATTTTGACAGGGAATTGAGTTACAAAGATGTACACATTTGTCAAAACTCATCAAAGGATACACTTTAAGATCTGTGTACACTATTATCACTTCTCGGCCTTTTGGCTAAGATCAAGTGAAGATCTGTGTACACCATTGTATACAGATTATATCAAACTTTTTTAAAAAACTATAAATACTGAACTCTAATGATAGGCATAAATCCTTAGGGGTAAGTTCACTAACATCTGCAATTTACTTTAAAATACATCAAAGAAGGGTAGGGGCAAGTACACTAAAATATTAACAGCAGAATCAAAGTGATGGGTATACACGGGTGTGTCATGTAATAAATATATACACTGTAGTACTTTTTGTCCCATTCATCAATACAGATGGTTAAATTATGGTATATCCATTACATTAAAATACTATGTAACCTTAATAAAAAAGACAACACTTTCATGTATTATGTGGACATCCAAGTATGATATCAATTATGTAAAGAGGAGAAAGAATACATAAACATATTTGCTTGTGTGTTGGTAAAATATCTCAGGAAGAATCACTGAGTAACAGATCTCAAGCGAATTCCATTGTTTCATACAAACACACAATACTAAATATGACCCCAAGTTAAAAGTAAACTTTCACCTGTTTGAGAAGTTACTATTTGTAGATTGAAAAGGATTTTTCCACAGAAATGAGGTAGTGGGAGTAAGTAAGTGACTAAGTTTGGTAGGAAGGGCTTATACCATCCACTCATTTCTCTCATTCTCTATCCTCTGGGACTAAGGAAGCAGGAGGAAGAAAAAAATATTCCTAGAAGCTTTTTAGCTCAAGCTTGAATTAGTCACTCTTGATGTGTAGACACCAAACACTGGAATACCTTACTTTCTGTTTTGCTCATAATAGTATCTCTGTCTTTTGATTTATATGCATACAAAATAATTTGGGAACTATTGTAAGCCAAAGACAAGGATATGCTAAAACATACAGAAAATGCTAAATCCATTTTAACTACTCAGCACTCAGATGAAAAAGACAAATAAGGTTGCAGCAGTAAAATGTGGTAATGAGAGTCAACTCAACAAAAGTTAAAGGGATGAAGAAGGTAATGAAAAATATTTTAACCAATAATTAATTATAGAAAAACTCTTCTACCAGCTGTAAAATTCATCAGACTAGAATTATCATTTGGCATTCTTTTCTCAGCAGGTCCATGGAGGCCAGCAGCTTGCACATAACAGAATTCAAAAATACTTTGAGTAAATGTTATTAATATTTTTCAGTGTCCTTTCCCCCTAAAAAAAAATCACTTAAGCTTTACATAATCTGAAGGTCCTATGAAGTAAAAATAAAGAGAAAGAGACCCAGAGATTAGTGACTTTTCAAATTGCTCACATATCTGTTGCTCTGAAATAAAATTCTCATTACAGTACGGTAGATTTTAGAGTTTACACTTCTCTCTGCTTAGTTTATGGTTACATAAACTAGAAATTTCAACCAGTGCATTTAATATACCACACACAAGGCATGTGCTGGGTGCTGTATACAACAGGAAGACAGTTAAATCTATGATTTGGAGTCTACTTTCAAGGACCTGAGATTCTAATAATGAAGATAAAATGAATGAGAATTAATGACTAAACAAGTATGCAAGTGATGAATGTCATAACTGATGCAAACTAGTGCTAGGAGAGAAGAGTCATGTCACTCCTTCCAGATGGATGGATCATAAATAACATTCTGGAAGAACTGGAATCATCCTTGACCTTTGATTTCAACATATATAAAGGAAATGGAGAAAGGCAGTATATTATAGCGCACAACAAAGCTCTGAAATCAAATGTCTTGTTTTGAATCCTTTCTCCATTATTTATTAGCTATGAATGAACCACATTACTTAATCTGCCTATGACTCAATTTCCTCATATTTAAAATTGAAGTAACAGAATCTAGATCACATTCAATGAATACACAATGATTACGATATGATAAGCACTCAATGAATGTTACCCTCTGAAAGTTGGGAAAAGAGGACAGGATAAACAATGTGATACAGAAAAAAGTTCAGCTTTGCTGAAATTAAGACTCAAAAAAAAAAATGGGAAGATAAAACTAGAAAGATAAGCAGATTATACATTTTGAAAGCTAAGTCAAAATGTATGCAATTTATTTAAGAGTGCTAAAGATTTTGATCAAATCAAAGGATATAAACAAGGTTGGGCATCCAGGATGGAACTAGAAGGGAGAAAAAAAACTGTAAGGGTTTAAATAAGGAATGTGAGGCCCCCTACTGAGCAATGTCATTAGTAAGAATTATTAAAAGAAAGAGATAGAACCCAATGATTAACTGAAGGGGGAGGATGAAGGGAGGAAAAGCTAAAAAAATAAAATTTCAAGCCTGGAAAATTTGAGGAAATGAAATGCAAATTAGTAAATTCAGAGAACATTTACTTTCAGAAATGTAGTTTGAAGTTCATATGGGAGAACCAGGTAGATATACAGCTAGCAACTGGAATAAGAGCTTAAGGCTTTGAAGAGAGGTTAAGTCTAAACATACATATGTGAAAAATAATGTAGAGACCAGAGGTTCTCTTGGAAAAACTCTGAAATTCAATGCAAATTTATATATATGCAATATCCTAAGGAAGGAAGTCTTTAATCAAACTTTCAAAGACTCCAAAACACACACAAACACACACACACGTTTTTAAGAACCACTGGAACAGATTATAATGGAAACTATCCATGGGAATGAATGTGAATGAGGTGACAGGAGTAGAAGTAGTTGAGGGGAAAAAAAGGCATGGAAACAGAATTTGAAAAAAACATAATTAAAAGGCAAGAAAATGAACTAAAAAGGACAGAGCTGATTTGAGAAGAAAGAGAAGCAAAGTATTAGGGATTCAAGATATAAGAAGTTAAAAAAAAAAAGGCAGCATCAACACTGCTTTATGTTATACATATAGGACATATAAAATTTATATAAAATCTCTACATTTAATAAATTCATTGGTAACACTGAGGTAAGCAATTTTGTGTATAAGAAAGAAGAAACTATATGACAAAGGATTAAGAACTAAATGGTTGGGGACAAAGGAGTGAAAAATTAAAGACTGACTACTATTTCTAGATTTACTAGTGAAAAAAGCTAGCATGAAAATGACTGGAAGAAAAGTATGATTTTATTTTTTGTTTTATTTTTGCTGCTATTGTTGCTGAGTTTTTCTTCCTTAAGGACTAGGAAATTTACTTTTTATGCCAAAAGGAGTCTGTAAAAAGAGAAAGATCAAAGAAGGGAAACAGGAATAAAGTTCAGCAGTGAAAAGATCACCTTTCAATTCTTCCTGTAAAACAGGAACAAAAATAACTTTAATGTGGTGAGAAAGGTATAGTTAACAAGTGTGGGTGAAGGGAGAAAGAGACTACAAAAACTGTGAAAAAGTTTCTTTCTTAAACTGTAAAGCACTGATAACCATGATGCTTTCGAACTTTATTCCTTTATAACTGCAGCTCGTATTATGAAAATGTAATAGTAAAAAAGTGCACACGGTAATAGGGCAGAATACACTATCTTGTGTGGTAGTAAATTAAAAACATGGCTCTAGAGGCAAAAAAGCAGGAGTTTAAATTACTGTCTAGTCACATGCTATGGCTAGCTGTGTGACTCTGAACAAGTACCTTAAATTTGTGCCTCAGTGTCATCACTTGCAAAACGGAGGTAACAATCCAACTCTCAGAACTTGGAAGTAATACAAAACTTTCAACAATGCATACAAATGCAGGTGGTAGTGGCAGCAGCAGTGGTAGTGATAAGAGTTAACAGGAGCAAGTAATGTAACCCATTTATGTTTAATCAAGCAGTATTTAAGGAGGGAGGGAAGGGCTAGGCTCCTAAAAATGTGACTCAGGGGCCGCTGGGTGGCTCAGTTGGTGAAGCATCCAACTCTTGGTGGCTCAGGTCATGATCCCAGGGTGTGAGATGAGCCTGCAGGGTTCCAAGCTCAGCAGGGAGTCAGCTTAAGATTCTCTTTCTCCCTCTCCCTCCCCCCACCCTGCGCACTCTCTCTTGGGGCGTGGCTCTCTAAATGAATTAATTTAAAAATCTTTTAAAAAAATGCGTCTCAAATCTTTCAACTACAAAAGTATCTAAGCATAATTCCCCCTATTATACCAATAAGGAAAGGGGAGGTTCATTTGCCTAGATTACTCAGTTAATAAGTGGCAGGAATTAGATGTGAACATTAGTTTATATGGTTACAAAACTTGGCTTCTTTCCACTACACATTACCGCCACACCACTACATAGCAGCAGGAGCACAAAACTATGCATTCTGTTGTTTACTACTAACCTCACAAAATCTGGGCACATCATTAAGTCTATCTGCCTCTCCATTTTCTGAAAAATTAAGGAGTTTTTTCAAATTTGACTTTGAAGTTTCCCTCCAGTCTATCTGCCTCTCCATTTTCTGAAAAATTAAGGAGTTTTTTCAAATTTGACTTTGAAGTTTCCCTCCAGCTAAAATAGTCCATGATTTTATTAAGTTATCACATTTAGTGATGTGTAAACTCATAAAAAGTTTCAAAATACAGCAGAAAACCTTTTCTGTTTAGAAAACAAAAACAGAAAAATTGAACAACAAAAAAGCTTAAAAGTCGTGTTTTTCCAGGACTTCACATTAGCAAAAAGAATGTTAAAGAAAAGACCAACATCTAATTTCATTTTATTATAGCAAGTATGACTAAGCAAATGTTTGAGAGAACAAAATATCAATCTTAAGTATTTCAAGATGCCAATTTTAACAACTACATTTTCAATAATTTATGGGGAAAAAAACCCCACAAAACCCAGAGCCCTGACACATCGACAGACCTTATAATCAAGTAACAAGCAGATTTACCGACTTTCATTTCATGCCAAAACACTGCAACCAGGCTGGGTTTTCATTTGTTTTTATGTCAATCTGAAAACTCTCCTGCCCTAAAACCCTTCACTGGCTTCCCACTATCCTTCAATTAATATCCAAAATCCTTAACATGACTCAACAAAGTCTTGAATGATCCAGCTCCTCCCTCTGGAGGTATCCAATGTTATTCCTCACTTTGCTCTTTTTTCAAAAATTTCATTTCCCCCAAGACACTTCTTTTTCTTTCATTTTAGGGCTTTCATACAATCTGTTCTTCAAAACCTAGAATGCTTTCACAGCTCTCCCACCCTTTTGTCCTAGCAAACTGCTACTCATTCTTTTAAGCTAAGATCAAATGTTATACCAGCAAAAGCCTTTCCTGACCTTCCAAACACATTTTGACAGCATTCTGGACTTCATAATAATCAAAGGTCTTATAATTACTTGTTCAACATCTGTCTTCCCTGCTAAATGGTAAACAATATGAAGATAGTTATTGCAGCTTGTTTCCCAATATTCCCAATATCTAACACACTGCTCAGTACAGATTAAGTACTCAATGTTTGCTGAATTAACATATTCAAAATGCAGGGGAAGTCCAAAACCATGAGATACTTTACTAGCACAAGTAGCTAGAAAGTTCATACAAGTTTTGAGTTATATCCTACCCTTGGTCCTTCAAATGTTACTCCTTCAAATAGGTGCTATTTGGCAATTATACTTTTAAAGTAAAGCAAAAAATCCCTTTAGATAACACATCTTAAAGCTTCACAAACCCAAGGTTAGAAACCACAAGTCTTAAACAATTGGAATCAGCTTTAAGTCATTGAGAACACACCTGAAATGCAATGAAAGGGACAGGAACTTGGATAAAGGCTCAATTTTACCACAGCAATATACATTATGAAAGGACCAATCCCAATTCCTACCACTGTCTAGGCTGTACTAGCAGCCTTATTTATCCTAACAGTAATGACTGCAGTGCTACAGTCATCTAAGTAGGCTATGATATCTGAAACATGCTTTATTAAAACTGAATAAAAGTCACAAGCATACACACTACATAACTATAAATAATTCTCTTTTAGGTTATAGCATAACATAGAGATGTTAAACCACTCCGTTGTATAACTGTAGCTAATGTAACATTGTGTCAACTCAGAAAAATTTTTTTAAAAAGGAGTGCTATTTAAACTCAAATCTTTTTTTTACGTTTTCTGTTCACCTAATACTTATTGAGCGCTAATTACAAACCAGGCAGTGTCTAAAGAGTCTTAATATATACTCATTATTTCCCCATACAGATGAGGAAACGGGAGGCACTGAGTTAAGTAATCTACCCAATATTATACAGCTGGTAAGTGGCAGAGGCAATATTCAAAGCCAGTCATTGTGACTCCGGAGTTTGTCCTCTAAATCACTACAACCACTGTTGCACGCTCTCTCTCCATCCACTGAAATAAGGCTTCTATCTGGACCACCTCACTTCAATAAAACTATTTTGCTAAGGTCACCAATGACTTCTACCTTTCCAAACTTAAGGACCATTTATCTGCCTCCACCTTTTTCATCCACTCTGCAGCATCCCATCAAGTTGACAACTCGCCTCTCTTGCCATATATTTTTCATTAGTAACATAAATCTCAGTCTTCTACCTCAGATGTGGGCCCTCCTTTCTTACCTATCAACATATTCTTACTAGGAAATCTCCCACAATTCTATGGTTTCAAATACTCTCTGCATGACTCTAACTTTCTCTAGTCCTGCCCAAGTTCTAGACTCAACCCAACCACCTCTTAAATATCTAACTTGGATGTGTAACAAACACCAAGTACCTTTCCACCTCCCCTCAACCTGTTCTCTCCCAGCCTTCTCTATTATCATCCATCTAGCTGTTTAGGCTAACTTCTTAGTCATTATCCCTGATGTCCCTTTCCCTCACCTCCCACATCCAATCCATTAGCAAGTTCTATCAGATCTACTTATAAGACATATTTCGTTCTGTCTCCACTATCACTATAATATAAATGACCTACATTTCTGCCTACAATGCCCTTCAGAATAGTCTACTTTCATTCTTGCCCCCTTAATCTCCACAAAGCGAGCAGAATTAAAACAAAATCAAATCAGTCCCTGCCTGCTTTAAATTATCTAAGGTCTCACTGTATTTTAAATAAGATCCTAGCTCTTGACCATGGCCTCAAAGAACCAAAATAATGTGGCCCCTGCCTAATTCTCCAACCTCATGTTATTCCATTCTCTCCCCCATCACAATGTTCCTTGCAGCCACAGTTACCTTCCTTCTCTTCCTGGAACACACTGTAATCATCTGCCACAGGGCCTTTGCACTTGCTGTTCCTTCTGTAAGGAACAGTCTTTCTCCAGACTTTGACACAGATGGTTCCTTCTCCTCCTTAAGTGTTGCTCAGATGCTACCTCCTGTGAGAGACCTTCTAATCAGTCTTTTATATGACCCTCTACTATTACAACCACCACTGCTATTTTAATCTGAAGTTATCTTATTTCTTTAATACTCATCTATCACTGTGTTCTCAACTTTGGAATTTAAAAGCTCTGTCACCAAAGCCTCCCACAATATACAGCAGGCGCTTAATAAACTGATTAGATGAATGGATTTTCCCTTTTTCATTTTGTTTATTGTAAATCAACTAACTTTGATAAAGCACCTGGCCCAAAATATTTTGTATGTATTAAAAGATAAATCCTTAAAACACTATTTTTTCCAGTATAAAACATTCCAGCACTCTGAACACCCCCTCCCCACAGTCCATCTACAGCATCCCACTTAAAACTGCCAAACATCCCATATGGATAAATAACATTTTCTTCCTCCTCTCCAAGCTAACAAACGTGTAAGTAGGAAAAAGGAATCTTACTGGGCACCTTAGCACCTGTTACATCTTCAATCAGTTAAGAGAGGTGCGGGTGAGCCAGATAGCACATGGGAAACGTGGCCTTTCTTTCCGGGACTGTATTTAGGTAAAACGTGAGTGGCTTACATTAGAACTGCCCTAATCCCTAATAAGGGCCATTCACTTCATTTAAAGAAACAAGGTAAAATAGTCTGGGCAAGAGGTAAGGCTCGGATTCACTAAAAGAAAAGAAACCGATTTGGTGGCCCTCATCAAATGTGTGTGTAGGTTGGAGTCGGTCTATATATAACGGGAAAACAAGAAAAGAAGGTATCAGTTCAAGGACCAACTCAGCGGTAAGATAAAGATCAGCTCAGGCTCTCTGGAGTATCCTGAACCTGGAAGCGAGGGTGGAAAAGAAAAAAAACACAAAACCCTGGGATCTCTGTTCACCGCTTCGGCCTCCATCACAGGCACTTCGGGAACTGCGCCCGCCTATCTCCCACTTCCATCCCTGCAAGGAGATAGCCCCCGGATACTCACATGGGCTCGAGAGTCTTGCTGAGCCAGGACTTGAGTGCCTCGAAGTTTTCAATGATCATTTTAGAAACCATCCACAGCGGCCCCGAGGCCCGTCACACTCCTCCGCCCGCCCAGGTCGCTGCCGCTACAGCCGCCGCTGCCCCCGCCCCCTCCTCCGCGCGCCGCCCGCGTGGGCCGCGGTGGGAGGCGCCGGTGGCAGGTTCCCGCGAGCCCCGATCGGCGAACAGCTCTGCGGGTACCGTCGCAGGCCGCGAATCCACGGGGTGCCAGGAGCTCCCCGTCCCCGGACCCCGGCCGAGGCAGCAACGGTTTGCCCGGGCTCTCCCCCTTCCCTCCACCCGAGCAAATCTTCTTGGACCGGGAGGGCGACACACGCCTAGATCCGAGCTCTCACTCAGCCTTGGGATAAGGTGGTGTCGGCAACGCAGAACAGGCAAAAGTGAAGAAAGCGAAGACGAAGGGCAGCTCAATGGGAACGATTCGGGGGGTCTTCCCGGCTCCTAGCACCCCCAAGAAGATGGCTGCCGATAAATCTCGCGAGAGTTGATGAAGTCTCGCGGTGACTCCCGCAGCCTGCTGGGAAGAGACGTAAGACCAGCCGAGAGCGCGCTGGTTGAGTGCGGTACTTCGATTTTTTGCTTATTTGCGTGGTTCGCGGCCGTCGTGCTTTTTTACGCCTTGGTCCGCGTACGGAATAAAGATTTCCTTTTTTACAAGAAGGGAAAGGCCGCTGACTCCAGAAACAGTGGGAGTCCCCCTTCGTCCTATGTAATAGACGTCTATGGCGCATCAGTAGGAACGAACCTCCGGACTGGAGCGCTCCTTGAGAGCGTCTACACGTTGTGCGAGGACGCACGGCGGCCAGTGGGTTCCAGGTGTGCTGTACCGCCTCCTCCGTTTATCTCAGTGTCCTGCAATACCGTATTTTGTGCTCTGTGGTGTGGACAAGATTGGGAAGCACAGGCTGGTGTAATCTAACCCTCTGAGACTTCAGAGGATTAGTGTCTTGTCCAAAATTAGTCGAGTTGATCGCAGAGAGGTAATGATCTAGGGATGCCCCCAAAGAAAGGTGAGATAACCTTGACGGTTCTGAAATAGTTTTCAACCAGCTGAAACTTCGGACTTTTCCCCAGCTAAAGATAAGAACAGTGTGTTTTTAATTCTCTTCACTTAGAGCCGATTCAGCCACAGATAGGAAATTAAATAGTATCAAAAGAGCCTTCATATCAGCGTCCTAAATAAACTTCCCTTCTTCTGGGGAAGTTTGAATCATGTCTGTGTTGTTTTATTTGCTATTATTTACTATGGTTAAGGTACTAGGTGGGGTTTTGCAAAAGGTCTAGTGCCTGTAAACTATAATGAAATGAAAATAATTAGCAACATAAAGACATTTAGAGTAAGTAGACCAATAAAAGCTCTCGTGGTAGGCAGTGGTAGACGAAATTGTCCTTAAGAACTCTTTTGAGTTTATAATTTGCTAGATTGAAGTGTCCTTAAGCAATAAGTGAGAAAGATTATCAAGTAAGAAAAGCTAGACATTTGTTTTAAAATACAGCATGTAGAGTAGAATGAAATTAGAATTCAGTGTGTTGATTAAAGTGATTTAGCTAAGTGAAATAAGTTAGAAGCAAGAGGACAAATACCATACAATTCCACTTATGAGGTACCTAGAGTAGCCAAACTCTTAGAGGCAGAAAGTAGAATGCTTGGGTGCCAGTGGTGGGAGAGCAGGGGAGGATGGAGAAAGAGTTTTATTTGGGATGTTGAAAAGTTTCTGGAGATGAGCAGTGTTGATGGTTGCATGGTTAATGCAATTGAATTGTACACTTAAAATGGTTAAAATAGTAAATTTTCTGTATATTTTACAATAAAAGTGATATTTTAATGTTGCTATGGGAAAAGTAAAATCCTAATTGTTTAGCCTATTTATTTAATAGACTTGTCTCAGGCTGAGTTTTCAACTTCATCACCAACTATTCCTTAACTGGCCCTCTGCTCCAGCCTTACAAAGCTAACCATCGTTTTTCTACCAAATACTATATACTCCAGGTAAACTGATTTGCTCACCCTCCACTTCTCCAAACATTTATCTACATCCATAAGGAACGCCTCCACTTCTTTCTCTGGCTGCTCAAACCTTACCCATTCTCTCCTAATACCACTGCTACTGTATATTTGAAGTCTTCTTTGATTTTTCCTAAACAATAGCAACAGCCTTTTAATCTCTCTGCGTCTTAGGCTGCCCCCATTATCTGTTCATCTTCAGTTGCCTTTATCATCATTGACTTTAATAGCAGTCATTGTAAAACTTGCATGTAATCATGTCACTTCCCTGCTTACAATCTTCATCAACTCCCACATCGTCTTCAGGATAAAAGTCAAATTCTTCCAACATTCTATAAAAGGCCTTTCATAATCAAACCCCTACCTATTTGCCTTAGAAAGTTCTTCCACTGCCTTTCAGCCTTTGCTTCAGCCATCTCAAGCTATTCCATGTTCCTTGGAAGAGGTGTGTTCTCACACTAAATGGGGCTATTGCAGAAAGTTTTTTCTTCCGTTTCACTTGATGAAATCTTATTCATCCATCATAATTCAGTGCATGCAGCCTCACCTTTGGAAAGCCATCCCTGACCTCCCTGCTCTAAACCAAGAGTCACTCTGAGGTTTTCTCCCATCAGCCTATGCTTGCCTCTGTTATAACACTCTTGCTTTATTTTTGCAAGTATCTGATTATCTGTCCCTTAGTAACTATAGTTTTGAAGCTCCTGCTCCAGCACAGCCCCTGATATATTCAGTCAGCTCTCAATTTTTTTAATGATTCAGTGAAACTCTGCCATTTCCATGAAATCTTCCCGGACAATGAAATTGACAGCGACCTCTTCCTCCTCTAAATCTACTGTAAGTGCTTGTTATTACTCCACATTTAGTCATCAGTGCTTTGTAGCATGCTTCTGTTTCTTAACCATTAACCTTTATCGCTTCTCACTTCAGTACTTCATCTTTGGCTTTGCCTTCAAAAGTGATAATTAGCTAGTGTGATCATCAATGCTGCTAAGAAAAGACTAAAACAACCTCCGTAGCATACTTTCTGCATTCAGTAACAAACATTTCAGAATGTTCAGTATTAGGTTACCTACTTAACATTTTCCAATACACCATGCTCTTCCAAAGCCCTGTGACTTTGTTAGTGATGTTCCTTTTGCCTGGAATGACTTTCCTCACTTCTCCAAAACCAGCTTCTCACTGATGCCTAGGCGAAGATAGTTGCCTCTTGGTTCCTACCTGTAGGATATGAGTTAAAACATCTTATTTAGTTTTCTCCTGTGTCTCCTTAACTAGATTACGAACTCTTTAAGGACTAGGACTCAAGCTTATTCATCCTTGTACTTCCTACACTTAGCAGTGTCTGGAACTAAAAAATGTTTACTTGCTTAATTTTAAATAGGAAGGAAGTGGAGGCAGGGGAAATATTTTGGACAGGCGAGTCATAATGATACCTGCTAATAGACTTTTATCTCCTCGTGGCTTACTTAGCTGCCCTGATCCTAGGAAGATTCTCTGTAGTGTAGTTAACTCCTTCTTAGGTTCTTCCAGTTCTCTCTCCTAGCTGGTGGATATAATCTTACTACTCTCAGTGGTGCTTTTGGGCTCTTGTTTAAAAACTTAGCCTGCGTTTTGACATCACAAAGATATTCTATGTGTTCTATTTTCTTAATAGTTCATTACTCTCCAGAGAATCACATTTAGATCTTTATTCTCTCTGGAATGCATTCCTTTATTTGGTGTAAGGTGGGGAACTAGCCTATTTTTTCTCCAGATGGCAAGCCAATTTTTCTCTGAAATTCTACACAGTGGTCTACCCTTTCTCATTGGTTTTTGATGCCACTTTTATTATATATCGTATTTCCATTTATATATGGCTCTGGTTCTGAACTCTTCAGTTGGTCTCTTTGTCTATGACTGCACCTGTCATAAAGAATAAAACCTGTTGTTTTTATTTACCAAAACAAAAAAACCTGTTGTTTTTATTTACCAACATCTTATAGACTATCTTAGTACCTAATAGGGCAAATCCCTCCTTTATGCTCTTTTTTTTTTTCAAATTTTACTTAACGTAAACCTTTGTTTTTCCAAATACTTCTTAGAACAGGATTGTTGAGCTTGTAAAATAAAAATCCTTTATTGAATTTATAGATTAATTTGGGTTGAATTGGCATCCTATAATGTGCAGTAGTCACAGTTGCGCTTCTCAGATCTGCCTTCAAGAAATGACTCACTGCCCAACTGAAGGCATGTAGTTAGCTGACAGCCTCCAGCTGTTAACTCCTTCTAGGTTCACCTGAGCTTTCAAGCTGAAGGTACACTATTGTCAGGGCAGCCCCTTTCCCCCATGCCCGTCCTCAGCCAAAGACAGAGTCAGGCATAGTATAAGGACATAATCAACATTGGTGATAGAGGCTCTGTCAGATCTTGCATGGCAGTCTGATGGCTCCCCTTGCCCAGTCCTGCTTCCTCTCTTTCCCTTTCACAAGTGCTACTCTGCAGTAAACCTTTTGCACTTCTAACTCTAACTCAACATCTCCCCAGAGAATCCAGCTTACGACACAAATTCAGTCATCTGATTCATTCTATTTTTATAAATTAAAGTCATAGTTAATAACAAAATCTAACCATACCTTCTGGCCCAATTACTTCTTTGAAACCATCCCTACCCAACTCAATTTAATACGATCTCTCCCAAGACATACATTCTACGACTTTCTCTGGCCATCATTGATTTAGTACCTATTGTGTTATTTTTTGGTGTACGTATACTTTATCCTCCAACTAATGCTCTGAATTTAATTCCCTGTGGCCTCCTTGAGTACTTTGTTTCATCAGTTACTTCCTAATCTGTTTTCAACCCTTGCACTCTATTGGGCCTTTCCAATGCGTTGTTGAAGCAATGTTTCCTGAAGGTCTCCTCTGTTTTAAACATACCACTACTTGCTGAAAATACAGTGGTGGACAAAAAAAGACACTATATCTGCCCTAAGAGGCTTATAGGCTCATAAAGAAGGCAGACTTCTTTTTTTTTTTTTTTTTTTTAAAGATTTTATTTATTTATTTGAGAGAGAGAATGAGAGACAGAGAGCACGAGAGGGGAGAGGGTCAGAGGGAGAAGCAGACTCCCTGCCGAGCAGGGAGCCCGATACGGGACTCGATCCCGGGACTCCAGGATCATGACCTGAGCCGAAGGCAGTCGCTTAACCAACTGAGCCACCCAGGCGCCCAAGAAGGCAGACTTCTAACAAATAATCATATAGGAGAAAACTTACAAAATATATTATGTATTATAAAGAGGGAAATATGAACCATTTTAACAGTTTAGACTAGAAATGCTCAAGCATGGTTTCTCTAAGGATATGATATTTAAATGGTTAAGAAAAGGGAATAATCGGGGCGCCTGGGTGGCTCAGTCGTTAAGCGTCTGCCTTCGGCTCAGGTCATGATCCCAGGGTCCTGGGATCGAGCCCCGCATCGGGCTCCCTGCTCCGCGGGAAGCCTGCTTCTCCCTCTCCCACTCCCCCTGCTTGTGTTCCCTCTCTCGCTGTGTCTCTTTCTGTCAAATAAATAAATAAAATCTTTAAAAAAAAAAAAAAGAAAGAAAAGGGAATAATGAGTACAAGTTAGCCATGTGAAGCAAAACAGAGACAAGAACATTTCTGGCCTACATAATAGCTTGTGGGATGTTCCTGAGGTAAGGAAGGGCCAGGATCTTAAAGGTCAGAGAGGTGAGAGTATGTCAAGTCAGGAGGAAACATAGCTACAGGCCAAATTAGGTAAACAAGGGACATGTTAAGATTTTTGAACAAGATTTTATTTAAAATATGATGTGCAGGGGCACCTGGGTGGCTCAGTTGGTTAAGTGTCTGCCTTGGGCTCAGGTCATGATCCTGGGGTTCCTTCTGGGATTGAGCCCATGTTGGGCTCCCTGCTCAGCAGGGAGCCTGCTTCTCATTCTCCCTCTGCTACTCCCCCTGCTTGTGTGCTCATGCGCTCGCTTTCTCTGTCAAATATATAAATAAAATCTTTAAAAAAATAATAAAAATATAATGTGCAGCCATTGATAGGTTTTCAGTGTGGCGAGTTGAATTAAAAACATGAGCATACACACTTCTTAGAAAGCTTAATTAAATTTGGGAGTTTTTAAGTAAAAACAAAAAGGAGGCAAATCACCTTTAACATAAAAATGCTAGGATTTTTATCTCCCTAGCAGTAGAATCAAGATCATGTTAATAAAAGGAATATAGTTTTTTCATCTGAGACTAGAAACCAATAACTTGGGAAGAGAAATAATGCCTTGCTGTGGTGAGGTATGTCTTTAGGTAATTCAAGAGGAAACCCATCAGCAATTGCTAATAGTGTGAACTAGGATCAGAAGACATACTATGATTTCCCCCTTAATAAGATCAGAGTACTTCTGGTTGCAATAAAAGAATTTGAAGGACAATCACCAATTCTTTAGTGGGCACTCCATTTATACCCTTAATTGGTTATAATGACTCCTATAGCAGTACTTTAATGGAAGGGATCTAAAACCTAGCAGAACAGTATAGAGTAAGAGGACTAGGAGTTGTGCTATTAATACACTGAGCTTTTTATTTTATTCCACATAAGGAGAGGAAAAGTTCTTCCATTTTGGGGAAGCACTGTCCAATAAAAATATAATAGGAGCCACATATGTAATTTTACATTTTCTAGTGGCCATATTTTTTAAAAGTTAAAAGAAAGGTGAAATTACTTTTGGTATATTTTGTTTCGCTCATAGTAACTAAAATACTGTCATTTCAGTGTGTAATTAATATAAAATTTATTGAGATATTTCACTTTTTTCTGGTTACTAAGTCTTTGATAGCCAGTGTGTATTTTACCCTTGTAGCCATCTCAATTTAAGCACGCCACATCACGAGTGCTCAATAGCTACACATTGCTAGTGGCTATGGTATCGGACAGCGCAGCTTTAAACCTTTAGAGAGTGTCTCATGTGGTATTTAACTGTGGCTGATATTTGTTGTTTCAGTCATTGGTCATTTTCCTCTGCTCAGGTACTGGCCTTCAATAAAATTGGGCTTGAATTTCAAAAGCCCTAATTAAGGTTCTACATCATTACTTTTGTAATAGATATTTTTGTCCTAAGGCTATTAAGGAAACAAGAACTAAATGTAAAGGTGAACTTTCTTCAAAAGGTGGTTCATTCCTCCCCTCACTTCTTACTAGCCAGAGAATGAGAGGGGAAGGGACGAAAGGGTATACCCAGTTTTCTTCTGATTCTTGGCTTGAAGGACAGAGATAGCTCCACAATAACTATTTGTTGGGAAAAAAAGCAATGAAAGGAAATGATATGGCAGAGTCCCCACAGAGGCTCTCTGGGAATCATATGCATATAAGCTTGTAAATACCTACTTCTCATGGAATTCCAAAGTAAAATTTGTCAATCTGCTTTGCTTTCTCTTTGGGTGTGTTTTTGTTTTTGTTTTGAGGCATTAATAGCTAATGGAATGTTATTTGTATCATGAAAGATGAAGGGAACCCCAGGAGTCTTGACTCTGAGCCTAAGCTGTGAGACTCTTACCCAGGTTATAAGTCTTGTTTGCCAGTGTTCATTCATTCAACAAATAATATTATATTGAGAGCCTACTGTGTGCTATGAACTTCTCTAGGTTCTGAAAATACAGATGTAAACAAGACAGGCAAGGTCCCTGCCTTAATAGATTTTTTAAAAGTTTTTTTTATTGGGCTCCTGGGTGGCTCAGTCGTTAAGCGTCTGCCTTCGGCTCAGGTCATGATCCCAGGGTCCTGGGATCGAGCCCTGCATCAGGCTCCCTGCTCCGCAGGAAGCCTGCTTCTCCCTCTCCCATTCCCCCTGCTTGTGTTCCCTCTCTCGCTCTCTTTCTGTCAAATAAATAAATAAATAAAATCTTAAAAAAAAAAAAAGTTTTTTTTATTTTGGAAAAATTTAAACATATACAAACACAGAAAAGAGTATAATCTTCCCTATCATCCAGTTTCAACAGTTACCAACTCATGATCAATCTTATTTCATTGATATTCCATACTCTCCTCTTACTCCATTTCAAATTATTTTGACAACATAAACATCACGTCATTTCCCTGACAGAGGGTTTTAATAATATTACAGATTTTTTTCCTCTGGATACGGAGATTTATACCTGTCATCATCTATGGCAGTTTGTACAAGGGACTTTGTAAATGTGTGCGTATGTGAATATGAACATGTAATGTTTGTGTGTGTATATATATATATACATATATATGCATATATCTCTTCAACCACCATCCAATTAATCATTAATATTTATTGAGTCTTCCTCATAAGTACACCTAGAATCAACTCATTGTCATTCAGCCCAGGCTATACACTGCAGCCAAAGAAATCCATAAAATCCCATGCTAATCATGTCACAATTTAAAATCCTTTATTGGGGTGCCTGGGTGACTCAGTCATTAAGCGTCTGCCTTCGGCTCAGGTCATGATCCCGGGGTCCTGGGACTGAGCCCCGCATCGGGCTCCCTGCTTGGCGGGAAGCCTGCTTCTCCCTCTCCCACTGCCCCTGCTGTGTTCCCTCTCTTGCTGTGTCTCTCTCTGTCAAATAAATAAAATCTTTAAAAAATAATAATAAAATAATAAAAATCCTTTATTGACTCCCCATTTACCAGGCTGAAGTACAAATTTATTCATGATAATATCTAATTGAAATTTAGTGTGTTTTATGGTATTAAGCACCGTGCTAAGTGCTATATATATATTATGTTAATCCTCACAATTTAGCATTCCCATTTTATAGCTGAGGAAATTAAAGCCTTGAGTTGTCTAAGTACATTCAGGGAGTACTCAAGCATGGTAGAGCTTGAACTCAGATCACTCAACAACAACGACCACATCTTTAACCACATTTTACTAAATCTTTTATTAATTGGTGTCTGTCTAGCTCTCCAACTTCATCTCACTTCTTCACCTTTCACACTCTATGGTGCTGCCATACCGAAGTATTGGTATAAGTCCCCAAATAAACAATACTCTATTGAGCAGTAAGCTAACTGGTATATGCTGAAGAAAACATAAAAATAGGGGATGCCTGGGTGGCTCAGTTGGTTAAGTGTCTGCCTTCAGCTCAGGTAATCCTGTGTTGGGCTCCTTGCTCAGCAGAGAGCCTGCTTCTCCCTCTGCCTGCCACTCCCCCTGCTTGTGTGCTTACTCTCTCTCTCTCTCTCTCTGACAAATAAATAAAATCTTAAAAAAAAACAAAACAGGAACATGGATATATTTTCTAGAGAATTTGGGAATTTCTTTTAAAGTATCCAACTGAACATGATAAGAAAAACCAGGCAGAAGGAATTTCCTACATGTATTTTGTCATTAGCATTATTTTGAATTTGACTTTCAAATGGAACAGCATTATAATATTTTTGATGCCTTAGGCCTGTAAAATCCTCAATCTATTCCTAGCTGTCCTTTATTCTATTCCAAAACTCACTGTCCTTTATCCTCTTCTTTGCACAAGCAGCCCCTGCTGTTTAGAACATTGACCATGCCCAACCCTATTCTGTACTTAACTCTTAATCACACTTTAGGATTTATCTTAAAAATCACTTCCTCAAGGAAGTCTTTTCTGACTGGACTGAGTGTTCACAGTGTGCATCCCTATTATAATTATATCAGCCTGTATTGTTAATAGTTGTCTATCTACCACATTAAAAGATCATGTTCCTTGAAAGCAAAAGCTTTCTTCCATTCACTTGTTTTATTCCCAGTACCTAACATATAATAGATAGTCTTTTCTTTTTTCAAATTTAGGTTTATTAGCTGGCTGCTACAAGGGAGAATGTACACCATGGAGAGTTCAACATTCAACAGGTGGCCAATTACAAAAGAATACCTATATAGACTTTGTAGAATCGGAATTAGTTATAGGATGGCCTTGGCAGAGATTGCTCCGAATTTATAAACTAGGAAGTTGCTGGAACGATCAGTGGTTTTATCTTTAGGACACATGACTTTTTGTGGAGTTATTGTTAGGTTGGTCTGTCTGTGTGGTCTTATTCAGAATACCATAGGTCTGATGAATTGATGTTCAGAGCATGAAAATAATTTGTCTTGTGTGCCATGGTTTTTTGTACAGTTTTTCTATTTTGTGAGTGACAATATGGTTTTGCAAGTTGTGGTTTTTGTTTCAACTTTCAGTTCCCTTTTCACATCCTAGTTGCCAGCTGAACCAGTTTTCCCTTTATCCAAAGAATAATGACAAAGCTCCTGTCCTCTCAAGGAGTTCCCAGTCTAGGCTATTATAATTTGATATAATAAGATATAAATAAAGCATTATGAGTTCAGAAGAAACAACCAACTTTTTTTTAACTACCATTTTGTTGAAATCCTGCCATATGCAAGGCTCTACATATGATAATGTACTAGGCAAATTACATACATTATTTTATTTAATCCTCAAAAATCCTATGAAATTGATACTGTTTTTCTTATCCTCCTTTTAAAGTCAAGAAATTGAGATGCAAAATGGTTAAATAACCCACTCAGGGTCAACTAGCTAAGAAATGATAGATCTAGGACTTTATTAGGCAAATATTTGCTGGGTACTATTCTAGGTGCTTTATCTAATCTCCAAAACAGACCTTTGACGTAGCTACCACTCTTTATCTTGTTTCACTGTTGAGGAAACTGGTTATGGGGAAGTAAAGTAACTCATCTAAGATCACAGAGCTTGTGACCACATTGTAGAGGCAGGATTCAGACCTATGCCACCTGGCCCCATGGTCCACCACCTTGTCTGCTGCTTTCCTTGAACCCTATTCTTGCGCTCTCACATCTTTTTACTTAACCACTGTGCTGATGTGCCCCATTGGCAGAGAAGAAGCTTTACAAAGGGGTTGAATGTGAGCTGGGGCACGGCAGTTAAGTAGGATATTTCTGGATGGATCAGAGAGAGGAGGCTGTGCCATTCTATTCAGGGGGAGTAGTCCATCCAGAGTCCTGGGAGCAGGGAAAGGCTCTGCTTGTTCAGGAAATGGTGAGGTTTGAGGAATTCTGAGTGCCTTGGACAGGGAGTTGTGGCAGGTGATAGAGCTGGACATGTGTATTGGGACCAGATTAGAACTTCACAATTGCCCCTCACATTTAACCAAAAGGATGCCCCTCTTAATACTGCACTTGTCTCTGATTGGCCATTCTGGTCTAATGCATCCCCAAAGGAAAGAGATTTGTCACCACGAAAGATACTCATGCTGGAGGCAGCTTCAAAAGAAAAGTTCCAGGAATGTGTTAAGCAAAGAGACCTTTAGGGAAAAAATGCTGCTTAGAGATACTCTTAATTCAATTGCTTTGTAGAGCATAAGGTGCATTTGATTGTCTATGTCCTTGTAAATTAAAGAAGAAATATGTCATCATTTTCCACCAATCCAGGGTCCTGAATAGCGTATTTTGTTTATGGAGTTCTGGGAGCTGACATGCATTTACTCATCACATGAATCCCATAATGTACATACTATTCATGTCCGCAGTGTAGAGATGAGGAGACTGAGGCTGAGAGGAAGGACTCAAGGGATTTGGGCACATCGCACAGTGGGAGGTGGGAGAGCCGACATTTCAAGCCGATTTGCCTGATTTCAGAGCCTGTTCTGCCAATGGCCTCAAGGAGTCTGAGACCTTTTAGCTTGTGGAAGTGCAGAACATCCCAAACAGAGCAGGTAGTCAAATGTCTGGAGAACAAGTAGTCAGGAGATAAAGGGAAGTGCTGGGGCCAAGAAGAGGGAACGTGGAGCTTCATCTACCCCCACCCCTTTCCGTATCAGACCCCCTCCCCCCTGTTTGTATGCATCACTGGGAAATCTAATACCATCACTTCTATCGCATCCTATTCTTTAGAGTTACCATACAGCCCACATTTGGGGTAAGGGGGGAAGAATTAGTCCTCATCTTTAGAAAGGAGGTGCATCAAGGAATTTGTGGGCATGTTTTAAAACCACAGCACTACCATTGAGGCTGCGTGAGTAGTACAACAGTGATTCCTCCAGGAGCATCAGGAGAGAATTGACTGCTTGCCTGTCAATACTAACTTTGAGTATAGAGACTGGTGGTGTGCAGGTTAATGTTTAGTAACTGGCTTTCTAGAAAATAAAATGTATGGATACATATGTATGTATGTAAGTTTTACTGATACAAAGGATATGTAGCACACAAATAATAAAATATACAATACTCTTTATTATAAATTCCCTACAACAAATTGGTTCTGACAAAATGTTTTAGCTGATTTTTACCAAATGCTTGTATCTATAACATTTTCTGCATCACTTTTTTATATCTAGATAATCAACAAAATAATAAATCAACTCCAGCTCTGTAGCAATTGCCAATTTCCATGGTATAAATACTCCCAAACTAACCAATTTCAGGTTATCAACATGATATCGTCGAATGCAGAGTTGGAAAGAGATTCACAGTAACACATCTTTGTACACTATTTCCCCCATACAGATACAATAGATAGAAATAACCTGAGGGGCACAAATAATAATAAAATAGAGTAGAATAATTAGGAAGTGATAAGTTTGTAGTATTTATTGCCTTTTAAAATATAATTGATGTAATTTTAAGTTTAGATAGTTTTTAATAAAAGTTGTTCAAACAACTAGCTTGGAAAATTCTTGTAAATAAGCTCTTACAGGCTCCAGCCTGTAACAGGGGGCTCCAGCACACCATTGACTGGAAATACCTTTACCTTCCACCACATGGGGAATTCCCCATATTTCAGCAACCAGAATTGAACACATGAAACAAGAAGCACCAGTAGTTTGAGAGAGTAATAGAACAAACAAGAGGAAAATGGAACTGATAAAAAAAAAGAGGGATAAAAACCTGAATTGTTTTTTTAAAAGGCATCCTTAAAGAGATTTAAGTTCAACACACAAAAAATAAAGAATTTAGTGGATAAAGAGAAGGATCAGATGGTCACCAATGAGACGCTAATCAATGATCTGGAAGATAAAAATAGAAATCATAAAAAGAAGAGTTACTTGTAATTTTGCAAAGCACATCACAGATTGTGCTGTCATGACAAAAAACTATAGATACTCAGAATTGTGTAAATTATTGCTTAACTATGCAAATATTTTACATTCCTCTTTGCTTCAAAATATGCATATGATATTTTTAATCAATTAAATATGAATATATTAACACAACAGTAACATGATTATTGAAATTTGAAAGCCATAATAAATTAAAAAGCTAAAATACCCCTGTACATATTGTGCATGTAGAAATTTTTTTTTTTTTCTATACAACCCACTTTTGTGGTACCATATTTAGGGATGTATTAAATGGAACAGGCACATACTGAATAAACTTTAACATTTATATAGAAATGTTCATCTTACTTGCTAATATTAGTGGCATATTAGCAGAACTTAACATATGTAAGATTATGGAAAACACACAGTTTAAAACTACTCTCTTTAATATTGGCAAATGAATTAATGGCATTAACCATGTGCCAGTTTGTTTCTAAATAAAACCAAAATACACTCTGATATGCTACTACAGAGCCGGCAGAGGGAGCTCAAACATTTTTTGCTTTGTTTTTTAACTTACTACCGAAAATTATTTTTTCTTTTAAGAGGTGCTGGATTCTGAAAAATATGTAGTTATTATTTAAGTAATAAACTGTATTAGTAAAAAATCCTTCAGTTAAAAATATGTTTACAAAGAAGTTATCAGTATCACTTATTTTATTTAGAAATGGCAGGCAATTGAAATTTCATTCTTTCCATTTATTGTTTCCAATAGCCTGTGCTTCCAATTTTTTTTTTTTACCAAGAGTTCTAGTTCTGGTAAGGTGGACCAAACTATAATGAAAACTCTTCGGTTGTCAACATTAAACATGATAGGTAAAATATGACACATTTTAAGTTTAATTCTTGCATATGTAATAAAACATAAACATATTCCCATTCACTCAGTTCTCAGCCCCTCCACATACATAAACACCATTCATTATTATTTTCTTAAGTATCCTTCCAGAGTTTGTTTATGAATACACAGGTGTATATGAATATAAAGTCTCATTCTAATCCACTTTTTCCTATGCAATAAGCATATCATACAGCCTTCTGTGTATCTTAGTTTTATCACTAATATATCTTGGAAATCTTTCTATAAGTCTATTATAGAGAACTTACTCGTTTTTTTTTTTAAACATTTGTATAGTGAGTGGATAGCAAGTGCATTTTAAGAATATATCATAATTTATTTACATGTTCCCATTTGATGAACTTTTGAGTTGTTTCTGATCTTTTTCTCTTGCAAATAATTCTTTAATAATAACCTTATATATATGTGCCATGTTGTATATGTAATGAGTATATCTAAAGGATAAAGTCCCAAAAGTGGGAATGCTAGGTAAAAAGACATATGAGTTTATAAAATTAATGGATATTGCCAAATTACCATATATGAAGGTTTTACCAATTTATATTCCCTCAGGAATAGTGTAGCTATTTCATCACAATATTGCCAACTGAATGTTACCAAACTCCTGAATTTTATCAGTCTGATAGGTGACATGTATCTACGTATAATGTACATTTCTCTTACTATGAGTGAGTTAGTTGAACATCAGTGACAGAATCATTTGTATTTCTTTTTCATGAACTTACTGTTCATAATCATTTGCTCATTTTTCTGTTGGGTTGTTGGTCCTTATTAAATTGCAGTCTCTCCTTATTAAGGTGATTAGCCCTTTGTGCTATGTGTTGCCACTTTGTTGTCTTTTGACTTATGGTATGTATTTAGCATGCAGAAATTTTCATATCTACATAGTCAAATTTATCAGTCTTGTTTACAGCCTTTCAGATTTTGAGTCACATTTAGAAAATTCCCAGGTTATAAAGAATTCTCCCATGTTTTCATCTAGTACTTTTATGGTTTCTTTCATTGATTTTTAGATTTGAACTTTATTCTGAAGTACAGTGTGAATTATGAACCCAACTTCATTTTTCCAAATGGGTACCAAAATATCCCAAGACCACCAATATAGTATAATATTCTAATGACTTCACCGAAAAACTATGGCAACTAATAAATGAACTCAGTAAAGTTGCAGGATACAAAATCGACATACAAAAACTCATTGCATTTCTATACACTAACAACAAACTATCTGAAAAAGAAATAAAACAGTCCCATTTACAATAGTACCAAAAATAATAAAATACTTAGGAATAAATTTAATCAAGGAAGGTAAAGATCCATACACTGAAAACTATAAGACATTGACAAAAAAAATTGAAGAAGACACACATAAATGGAATGATATCCCAGTTTTATGAATTGAAAAAGTTAATACTGTTAAAATGTCTATACTACCCTAAGCCATCTATAGATTCAGTGCAAGACTTATCAAAATTCCAATAGCATTTTTCACAGAAATAGAAAAAACAAGCCTAAAATTTGTATGGAATCACAACAGACCCTGAATAGCCAAAACAATCTTGAGAAAGAACAAAGCTGGAGGCATCACACTTCCTGATTTCAAACTATCTTACAAAGTTATAGTAATCAAAACAGTATGGTACTAATGTAAAATCAGATATATAGACCAATGGAACAGAATTAAGAACCCAGAAATAAACTCATACATATATGGTCAACCATATATGTAATATATAAATTATATAAAAAAAATAAGTTTTATTTCCTTTTCTTGTCTTATTGCATTGGTTAGGACTTAATGGTATGATATTGAAAATATCAACAATTTGACAAGGGAGCCAAGAATCAATGAGAAAAGGATAGTCTGTTCAATAAATGGTGTTGGGAAAACTGAATATTCACATGCAAAACAATGAATGGAATTAGACTCCTATGTTTTGTTTTGTTTTGTTTTGTTTTTGAGGTGTAAGTGAATTTTTTTGGACCCCTATCTTAAACCGTTCACAAAAACTAACCTGAAGTAGATTAAGGACTTCAACATAAAACCCAAAACTGTAAAACCCCTAAAAGAAAACATAGGGAAAATCTCCTTGACATTCATCTTAGGAAAAATTTTTTGGATACCACACCAAAAGCAAAATCAACAAGTGAGACTACATCAACTAAGAAGCTCTTGTTAGCAAAAGAAATGATCAATAAAATGAAAAGGCAACCTGTAGAATGGAGAAAATATTTGCAAATCATTATCTGATAAGGGGTTAAATATGTAAGAAACTCAGATAGTTCAATAGCAAAAAATATCAAAAATCTCATTAAAAAATGGGCAGAGGATCTGAATAGACATTTTTCCAAAGAAGACATATAGATAGCTAACAGGCACATGAAAAGATGTTTAACATCACAAATTAGGGAAATGTAAATCAAAATCACAATGAGATATTACTTCACACCTGTTAGAATGTCTATTATCAAAAAGGTAAGAAGTAACAAGTGTTGGTGAGGATGTGGTTATGTAAATTGGTGCAGCCACTATGGAAAACAGAATAGAGGTTTCTCAAAAGAGTAAAATTAGAACTGCCCTTTGATGCTGCAATTCTACTTCTACATATTTATTCAAAGAAAACGAAAACACTAATTTGAATAGATATGCATCCCCATGTTTATGGCAGCGTTATATGCAATAGCCAAGACATGGAAACAGCCCAAGTGTCCACTGATGGATGAATAGATTTTAAAAATGTACACACACATACACACAATGGAATATTATTCAGCCACAAAAAACAATGAAATCTTGCCATTTGCAATAACATGCATGGACCCTGAGGGCATTATGCTAAGTGAAATTGGTCAGAGAAAGTTAAATACCATATACTCTCACTTATATATGGAATCTTAAAAAAAAAAAAAGCTCATAGATACAGAGAACATATTGGTGGTTGCCAGAGAACATGGCAGGGGGCACCATGGGTGAACTGGGTCAAAAGTACAAACTTCCGGCTATAAAGTAAATTAGTCATGAGGACATAATGTACAGAATGATGAATATAGTTACTATCGTATTGAGTTTTTGAGAGTTGCTAAGAAAGTGGATCTTTAGATTCTCATCAAAAGAAAAACAAGTTTTATAACTATGTATGATGACAGATTTGGGTAGACTTACTGCAGTGATCATTTCACATTATATACAAATATTGAATCATTGTGTTGTACACCTAAAACTATTATATGTCAGTCATAATTCAATTTTAAAAAAAGAAAAATCAGTTGACTATATTCATAGTCTATTTCTGGGCTTTCTGTTCTGTTCTATTTGTCTATTTGTCTACTCTTTGACCAGTACCACACTGTCTTAATTACAGTAGCTTTATAGTAAATCTTGAAGTCAGATAGCATCAGCTCTTCAACTTTGTTCTTTTCCTTCAATGTTGAGTTGGTTATTCTGGGGCTCTTTCTCATATAAACTTTAGAGTCCATAAAATAACTTGCAGGAATTTTGTTTGGGGTTATACTGTATCTATAGGTCAAATTGGGAAGAACTGACATCTTGATGACATTGAGTCTTCCTATCTATGAACATTGAATATCTCTCCATTGATTTCATCTTTATATCTTTCCTCACAGTTTGGAGTTTTCTTCATATAGCTCTTGTACATATTTCATTAGACTTGTAGTATTTCACTGGAGGGGCTGCTAACTTAATGTGAAAAATGTGTTTTTAATTTCAAATTCCACTTGTTCATTGCTGGTATGTAGGAAAGCAATTGATTTTTATATCAAGTTTGTAGCCTGCAACCTTTCTATAATTGCTTATTAGTTCCAGGAGGGTTTTTCTTTGTCAATTTTGGGGGATTTTCTACATAAATCATGTCATCAATGAACAAAGACAGTTTTATTTCTTCCTTCCCAATCTGTATAAGTTTTATTTCCTTTTCTTGTCTTATTGCATCGGTTAGGACTTAATGGTATGATACTGAAAAGCAGTGGTGCAGGAGACATCCTTGTCCAGTACCTGATCTTAGCAGGAAAACTTCAACTTTCTTGCTATTAAGTATGACATTAGCTGTAGGGCTTTTGTAGATGTTCTTTATCACATTGAAGAGGTTCTCTTTCTATTCCTAGTTGGCTAAGAGTGGTATTTTGTTTTGTTCTTGTTGTTGTTGTTGTTGTTTAAAGGCAGTTAACATCACTGGACTTACACTGTCTTACGTATGGAAGGCAGCAGCTGAAATCTCTGTTCAGATCTTTTGGCTTCTCTGGGTTACTTTAAATCTGCCCTGAGCAAGTTAGAGTTCAGGCTTTAACTAAAATTTGAGCAGAGTATTTGGAACTCTCCTCTCTGGACCTCTCTTATATATTTTCCCTTTTTCTTCCTGACTATAGTGGTCACCCCAAACTCTGCTTTGTTTCTTATTTCTTGAAGCCAGAATGGCTGTGGGTTTCTCTCCAAGTTTTAGCTCCTTCTCTGGAGCCTGCCCTCAGGATAGAAATGACATATAAATATCTTCACCTGTTGCCGCTTCCTTCAAGTGTTGATGTCCCTCCAGCTTCTGCCTAATTTTGGTCACTCCAGTTCATTTAGTTGTTTTCTAAGGAATTTTTAAAATCATGATATATATGTGAATGATTACTCTAATGCCAGTGCAGAGAATTGGGTTTAGTAACAAAGGTTGGATGCAAGAAATCCAAGTAACAAACTGACCATGACTTCAAATGGAATAATGAGCCTAAGAATAGAGAAGGCAAAAAATTAGGAACGTCTACAAGCTCCTGTGACTCTGAACTTCCACATTTGACCCATCTAGAATTTCCTTTATTGTGTAGAGATGATCAGAAAAGGGATTGAGGTAGTAGCAACCAGAATTACTGCTTGTCACCTAAAATTCATAGATGAGGTAAATTAATGATAGCTTGAAGCAAAAATATTCGTTCTGTATCTCCTCAGTTTCCATTCACAGAAAATAAATCCAAGAATTTCATGAAGTACCACTGGTATTTGACTGCAGATGTATCATATTACATGGGAATTTTGTCAGCCACTAGCAATAGAAACCTGACTGCTATGGCTTAAACACCTAAGAGTTTATTGTTTTACATAAAAGAAGTTCAAATGTGGGCTCTCCACACTGGCATGGAGTTCCACAAAGACAACAGGAATCCAGGCCTTGCTATATTTTGACAGTGCTTTTCCTGACACATAGCTTCCATCCTCAAGGTCACAAGATGGCAACAGGAATTGCAACCATCACATGTACATTTTAGGCAGGAATAAGTAGAAGGGCAAGGAGCAAAAGGACTCCTCCAAGCTTTCTGTTAATAAGAGCCTTCTAATAAGTCCCAATCTATAACTTTCACCTATATATGTTTGACTAGTATTTAGTTAACATAATCATACTTGTCTACAAAGGAGGTTGGAAAGTACTTTTTTTTAAAGCTGGGACATTTGACACCTTAAATAAAATTGAGATTATGTTACTAAGGGTAGAGGAGAAAATGGATGTTGAATAAGCAACCAGCTGTCTCTGCCACATGTACCAAATGATTTTGTTGGAGCTCTCCCAACCAACTTAAGCCAAACAACAACAGCGACAACAAAAACTGGGGAATATATTGACCCCCATTAGCAAACTTCAGGTTATCTCTATGCAGGCATACCCAATCTAGGCACTCAAATAAGCATTAAGAAATTATTTCCTTTATCTCTCACCTGTGCTTTTATCTGGATTGGAAACAGGCTTAGACATATTTCCCCCTCCTGGTGGCAAGATAGCTACTGGAAATAATGGGCTTACATTCTCCATGTAAGCCCATTAGCAATCTCGGTGGAAAGAGATCACCAGTTTCTTCATTTTAGAAAGAGTCATAAGAGGGACTCATGGTCCTTGGTATTGTGTGCCTATTCCTACAATCGTTGTAGGCAGGGTATGTGCTGCTCTGATCAGTCAGATCTGTGCTATGGACCTCATCCTCCTGGGTCAGTCCCAGCTAAACCATATGAACAGAGTTGTGGGAGGTTTGTCTCCAAATTAAACTTGATGCTAGAAAAAGGCAAAAGAACAGGCCTGATACAGAGGGTAAAAACTTTGAAGAAAAAAAAAAATTGGGTACTTTCAGTCTAGAAATGAAAAGACAAAAAAGGCAAAATACTGGTGATCTATGAATCCCTTACATGATTCCTATTCTCATCAATATTATTCAATAATACAATGTCCACAGGGAGAAAGTCTACTCCCAGCCAGGGCTGGTAATACTTTGAGCATTATGAAAAACTTATATAGTTGTAAAACAACTACCAAAATACCAAGAAGATTTTCATAAGTTTGCTATTTATAGGGATATTTATTTGTAGTAACTCTTTTAAGAGCTAAACCAAGGAGATTCAACGTGATGCACAATCATAAGTTAATCATTTCAGCGCTCTGTATTGAAAAAGATTATGAGGAGAATAGGGTTCAAAGCAGTGATGTGTTTTTTCCCAAGGTCATGAATTGAATTGGTAGCTAACCAAAGTTGCAGACTCCCAAAATATATGACTCATTCTGCTCCGCATTTCTTTTTTTTTTTATTTTTTTATTTTTAAAGATTTTATTTATTTATTTGAGAGAGAGAATGAGAGAGAGAGAGAGCACATGAGAGGGGGGAGGGTCAGAGGGAGAAGCAGACCCCCCGCTGAGCAGGGAGCCCGATGCGGGACTCGATCCTGGGACTCCAGGATCATGACCTGAGCCGAAGGCAGTCGCTTAACCAACTGAGCCACCCAGGCGCCCCTGCTCCGCATTTCTATAGCTTATTTTAGTTTATCATAATGGTTGGTCCTTTTTGACATTTTTTTTTTTTTTTGTAGGTGAATGGCAGAAAATGAAAATGGCCATATGTTTGAAACAGCAACATTTGCCCTAGGGAAATAATAAACAAAAGAGGAGAGCACAAATATTCAAACGAAAGAAGCAATGGGGCACAGCCAAAAAATCTATGGAGAAAATTTACCGGCAGCTAAATACAACCAATAGCGGTGTAAATTGAGGTATCAGAACTTTTGGCATTTGGTATGACAGTGAATACACTTAGGGTTGTCTTTTATTTTGTTTTCTTTTAACATAATGTCATCCCTACAGAAAAGTTTCAAAAATAGTACAAGGAATTCCAGAATAACCTCTACCCAGATTCCGCAAATGTTAAATTTTATTGTCTCATACATAATCTTCTCCTTCATTCTCTCTCTCTCTACACATGAGTGTGCATACACACACGTGTGCACACACACAAACTCTGAATCATTTAAGAGTAAGTTCAGATACGATACTTCTTTCCTGCTATACACTTCAGTGTGCATTTTCTTTCTTTTTTTTTTTTTTTACCATCCATGAGTCTTCCTCGTTCCCTTTCCTACTTTCTTTTTTTAAAATTTTATCTTATTATGTTAGTCACCATACATTACATCAATAGTTTTTGATGTAGTGTTCCATTATTCATTGTTCGCGTATTGCCCCATGCAATTCATGTCCTCCTTAATACCCATCACCGGGCTAACCCATCCCCCCATCTCCCTCAGTTTGTTTCTCAGAGTCCATAGTTTCTCATGGTTCTTCTCCCACTCCGATTCCCCCCCTTTATTTTTCCCTTCCTACTATCTTCTTTTTTTTTTTAACATATAATGTATTATTTGTTTCAGAGGTACAGGTCTGTGATTCATCAGTCTTAGACAATTCACAGTGCTCACCATAGCACATACCCTCCCCAATGTCCATCACCCAGCCACCCCATCCCTCCAGCCCCCCACCACTCCAGCAACCCTCAGTTTGTTTCCTGAGTGTGCATTTTCTAAAACCAGGAACATTTTCTTATGTAACGACAGCACAATTTTCAAAATTGGGAAATTACTGCTGATACAACACTATTATATACTATACAGCCTTTACTCAGATTTTACTAATAGACCAGTAAAGGCAATTACAGAAAAAGAAATTTAGGATCATGCATTACATTCAGTTTTCATATCTCTTTACTTTCCATCAATATGGAAGTCCTGAGACTTTCTTTGTATTTCATGAAGCTGGCATCTTTGAAGAGTGCAGGACAATTGTTTTGTAGAGGGTTCTTCAAGTTAGGTTTTGTCTCATGTTTTCTCATTATTAGATTCAAGTTATACAGGAATATCACAGAAAGGATGCTGTGTTCTCAGTGCACCACATTAGGAGGCACACGCTGTTGACTTGTCTCACTATTTGTGCTTAAGTTTGATCATTTGGCTAAGGTGGTGCCTGTCATGTTTCTCCACTGTAACACTATTATGTTACCTCTTATAATTAATAGATGACTTTTGGAAAGATACTTTGAGATTGTGTAACTATCCTGTTACTCCTCAGACTTTTACACACTAGTTTGAGCATCCATTGATGACTACTACCTGAATCAATTAGAAGAGTATTTTTAAAATAAACTTGTTTCTAAAATGTATACCACTCATGCCGTGCTAAGTGTTAGCATAATCATAGGACTTTTATTATAGATAAATTCCTATAATCTAAAAAACATGATAATCAATGATAGGGGGGTAAGATACAATTTTAATATACCTAATGTTGAACTAAGGACTGTAATTTTATTGAGGGGATGCAAGTGTTCTAAAACTGACTTATGGTGATGGTTGCACCACTCAATAATGTTACTAATTCAGGGGCACCTTGATGGTGCAATCAGTTAAGTATCCAACTTTTGGTTTCAACTCAGGTCATGATCTCAGGGTCATGAGATCAAACCCCATGTGGGTCTCTGACCTCAGAGTGGCGTCTGCTTGAGATTCTCTCTCCTTCTCCCTCTGCCCCTCCCATTTGTGCTCTCTCTCTCAGTCTCTCTCTCTCTCTTTCTTTAGAATAAATAAATCTTAAAAAAAAATAAGGTTCCTAATTGAATCACTGAATTGTACACCTGAAATGGTTGGATTTATAATATGTAAAGTACATCTCATTAACAGTATAAAAATAGGAGAATATGAGTTAAGGAAATAATTAACTAATTTGAGTCAGAACACAGAGACAAAGGCCAGTGAAAGTGACTATTTAATATCATGATTTACATAAATAATAAATACCTCCCAACTCCAGGGTTCTTTTTTTTTTTTAAGATTTTTTTTTTAAATTTATCAGAGAGGGAAAGAGAGCACAAGCAGGGGAAGCGGCAGGCAGAGGCAGAGGGAGAAGCAGGCTCCCCACTGAGCAGGGAGCCTGATGTGGGACTCGATCCCAGGACCCCGGGATCATGACCTGAGCCGAAGGCAGACGCTTAACCAACTGAGCCACCCAGACATCCCCCAGCTCCAGGGTTCTTAACTTCCTTTCATATCATGGGCCCTTTTGGCAATCTGATAAAGCCTAAGGATTCCTACTAAGAATAATGTTTTGAATACATAAAATATATAGGATTACCAAAAATAAGTAATTCGACTGAAAACATTATAAAATATTATTTTTGTAATGTAACAACATATGAGCTTTTTAAATACAACAAATAACAACAGATTTCAAATATAGGCAAGTCAAAGTTAAATTTTATTTTTAGAACACTTATCCATGTGAAGGCCATTGTTACTGAATAGGAATCAGAATGGTCAACTTTGACAGGGCAATGTGTATGTCATATAAGGTATCCCACTGATGTCCAGTTTGGGTTTTGTTGTTGTTATAAGTATTAACAATCCAGATTACCAAAAATATATCATAAATTTAATTAAAGTTTCCATAGCTTGCTTCACAAGAAATGGATAGGTTCCCTAGAGGAATACCAAAATTCTTGGAAGCTGTTTGAGTTAAATTTCTATTATGAGGTTATGTAGCTTCACCAGTTGAAGGGCCAGAGTTACACTGCATTTGGCCAGCTCCAGACAGGGAGGCTGAGAGAACACACTGCAGTACTTTTGAGGAGTGATTAGCATAAATGATATTTTAAGATATCTATAACAACTTCACTGTGATTTAAAAGTACCTGTGAATTCTAGCGGTGACAAGGTCACAGGGACCAAGATTTTTGCCAACATTCATATTTGAAGGACTTTCTAAATTTCAGTTAAACGTTACTGAAAATAAAGATTTTACCCATCAAGTTCAAGCACCTTCTGAATCCTAACCATGGACCTTTTGGGCACACAAGGACTTAGGTTAAGAACTCCCAATCTAAAGAGATAGATAAGTTAAACAGAATTCATAACCCTCCCATTTTGGTTATTTGATTTAGTTTTAGGATTCCTAAAGACAATGTAAATACAACTTTAAGCAAGGATGTTTTAAGAGAAAAGTCAAATTCCTTAGTTTTGTCTATGTCAAGTCTAAAGACTTGAAAATAGAGTCCTAACTCTCAGTTTCTCTCAAGTTGTTTCTCATAAAACGTGGTCAAAATACTTAGGGCTGTTAATAAAAAAATCCAATGATGAGACATCTCTTTCTGCTCTTTTATTACTAGGCATTATTGCAGCTTGGGATTTTTCTGCCTCATCACTTGTGAGAGGAAGAAATTGATCTCTTATTTCTTATTCTTATCTCTAGTTTGGGGCTACCTTTTTATTTATTTATTTTTTCATTCTCATCTAAATTTAGATGTTGAATTCTTCTTAACTTCATTGCAAGCAGGAGAAGTCCAGTTACTTGTTCTTGAGCAATTAATTCTTTCCTATTACAAAACTCACTTAGTCTCAAAAATATGTTATCAGGTCCTTTAGTTCTCTGAAAGAAAAATATTAGAGTTAAGGTTTCTGCAACCTATATATGAGTCAAAAGAAAAATTTCTGGAATTAGGAATTAGGATATATTAAAATTATCCTGCTGGAAGTTATGTATATGCTGTAATCCACATTGTGCCAAATTAGGTGCTCTTAAGACTATGTCTCTGAGCCTCAGTGCTGCTTATGTAGAAAATGAGTGGTTTTTTGTTTTGTTTTGTTTTGGGGAGAGAGAGTGTGAGCAGTAAGGAGGGGCAAAGGGAGAGGGAGAGAAAGAATCTTAAACAGGTTCCACGCCCATCCCAAAGCCCAATGCAGGGCTCGATCTCATGACCCTGAGGTCATGACCTGAGCCAAAAATCAAGAGTCGGATGTTTAACGGACTTAGCAACCCAGGTGCCCCTCTACCTAATCTCTAAAGTACATTCTGCTTCTAAAAATTTAATAAGCCATGACCATTTCTAACGCAGTCGTCTGAACTGGGTTGGTGGCCACCTTCCCTTGATCTGGCTGATTTGTCTATCCCCAGGCCCCTAGCTGTTTTGAGTTTCTGTTGTTAGCAATTCACAGCTGTCCCCATCTCAGGAGAATTGCTCTCTTCCTCTCAGCAGAACGGGAGGCTGGAGCAGCCACGCCATGTGATAACTGACTAACATGGGGCACAAAAGTTGGCCCTGTTCACTTGAGATGGGATGAGAATTTCTTGGGAAACTAGACTGAAGCTAATGTCTTGATGAGATTATATCCTTGCTAACCTTTTCCACTGTTCCATCTTGCCTCCCACCTTCTCTTGAGAAGCACCTTTAATTATTTCTGATATAAGGGGGTACATTATCAACTTATCAGCAATACAGTACATTTCCTCAACTAATCATTTCAACAAGAATCTTCATATCAGGCTCTGCTTCTAGGACTTGATATAAGATAACATCTTACAGTCAGCATTTGGCAAATCTTTGTGGACTAAGTGAATGAATGAATGAATGAATGGAGTTAATTTGTTCAGTGTTCATCATAAAAGTTATGGACAAAGCCTAAGAATGTGTTTCATATAGTTTTCAGCAACTACCATGTGTTGCAAATATTTCCTAGTAAGTACTATGAACACGTCTGTAAACTTGCTTCTTTCTGTCTTTTCCGATAAAATTAATTAGTTCATTTGTGGAAGAAGCTTCCTGAAGATACTTATTCAATGTTCAGTAGAGGATGGGCTAACCTTAACCACTGGTCCAGGTGATCCAAGTAATAAACTCAATATTTAGGGAGGAAAGGAAAGCTGATAGCTCATATTCCCAGAGTTCAGCACCTTTAATTATTTCTGATATAAGGGGGTACATTATCAACTTATTAGCAATACAGTATTAAAAATGTATGAGAAGACAATGCAGTAAGTGCCCGAATGTGAAGCTAACTTTCAATTATTCAGTGGTAGAGATGAGTAATGTAGATGAGTAGGTTGGAACAGATTATACAGCTTGTTCCCAGCCACAGAGAACAGACAAAACTCATTTCTCAACACATCTTCTTCTAACTAATAACCGAGGGGTTTTTTTTTAAGTGGAAAAAACAGTTGTATAAATTTTTTAAACTTTTTACTAGAGAGAAATTCTCTGTAATTACTCCTCAGAACGATCACAAATACAAGAGTTGCTCCTGTTTTGTAAGAATTGTAAAGTCCTGGATACCAGGATTTGAATTCTAGGTCTCCTGATGCATGAACCCTGTTCTCTACTCAGCTCTAGGCATCAGTCTCCTGGCCTCAAATTAGGATCCTTCAGTGGGTGTTTAGTCGTTAATGAGCACCTGTTTGAGATCATGAGGACATTCTCCATTAAATGTAGCATAAGTTTTACCATTTTTGCTTCTTGTAATGGTGTGGTTAAGCTGAAAGAAATGTTTTTCATTAATAATTTTTTCATGATTAAACTATATTTATATATTATTGTGGGGATTTATGTATTACAGTCCAAAAAACACTGTAAGATTAGTGATCATGAACAGAAAACTCAATTTTCTCTTCTTTTTATTAAAGAATGTAAGAGAATATATACATATATTATTCTGCTTATTAGAGAATCTAGAATCTACCACAGTGGTCCTCAGCCCATTTAAATCTGAATGTTTTAAATTTCTTGAGTGAAACAACTGTTTCTTAAAATGTTTGTATTCCCCACAGTGCCTAGCACACAGCTCAAACTGGAAAACATATTTTAAAACTCCTTGTATTTGCTTGTTAGAGCTGTCATAACCAAATAACACAAACTGGATAGCCTACACAAGAGAAATTTATTTCTCATAGCTCTGACCAAGGAGTCAGCAAGTTTGGTGTCTTCTGAGGCCTATTTGGCTTGCAGATGTTCATCTTCTTGCTGTGTCCTCACATGGTCTTTCCCCTTGTGCATGTCTATGTCCTGATCTCCTTGTAAGGACTCCTTATTAGGGCCCACCTATATAGTATCTTAATTACCTCTTTAAATGCCCTATCTTCCAATATAGTCACATTCTAAAGTACTAAAGGTTAATATAAGGGCACCTGGATGGCTCAGTTGGGTAAACATCTGACTCTTCATTTTGGCTTAGGCCATGATCCCAGGGTCATGAGATTGGACCCCTCAACCGGCTCTGCACTGGGCGTGGAGCCTGCTTGGAATCCTCTCTGCCTTTCCCACTGCCCCTCCCCCACCCTCTCCTTGGCTTTAAAAAAAAACCCTTCAACATATGAATTTTGGGGAACACAGTTCAGCCCATAACACTCCTTTATATTAGTCTTAAACATTTTAACTCTTATCAAGTTTGTATACTAAAAGAAAACAAAAATAAGTACTTGAATTCTTTTTAAATAAGAGTTATGGATTATAGAACCACCCTTTTTCTAGCCATTTGTGTGGAAAATTATGTATACTAATTACAGTTTAGTAGTTGTTATAAGCTGATATAAACATTCCATCTGTGCAGAAGCAAATATTAATGAGTCTAATGAGAAAAAAGTTGAACTTCCATTTCCCAAACTCTGCATATAAATAAAATACAGAGTTCTCTGATTAAGACAAATCTGGGCGTTTTCATTGATAACCCTTTTATGAAGGACACTCTTAATGATGTTAGAAGCAGGAATTTGTTTTTGGTTTTTTTGTTTGTTTTTTTAAGATGTTATTTATTTATTTGAAAGAGAAAGAGAGAGAGAGCACAAGCAGGGAGAGGGGCAGAGGGAGAGGGAGAAGCAGGCTCGATCCCAGGACCCTGAGATCATGACCTGAGCCAAAGGCAGATGCTCAGCCGACTGAGCCACCCAGGTGCCGAGAAGCAGGAATTTGTAATTACAGTAAATCATGTGTTGTGTTTCATAAACAAGTAATTATATTACCTCTCCAGCATCCAACCTAAATTATAAAATTACTTCAAGCTTAACATAAGGAAGGAAAAGCCTGGGGGTATTCTCAACAGAACTACTTTTTTGTTGTTGTAATTATAATGAAAGCCATTTCATTTATATGAGAAACTTTTGTCTTGAAAAAGGTAAAAAAAAGGACAAACTACACTTTGGAATGCTGGGGGTTTTTTTTTATAATTAATTAATTAATTTTCTATTTAAGGCTAGTCAAGTGAAGCAGTGGGAGTGGAGAAGGAACAGAGAACTCTGTAACTGGCTGTGATCAATGAATTGTAAATGCCACTGCACTCGAACCAGCCTCTGCTTTTTTTGTGTATTTTTAAACCAAAAAAGATTTGGATTTTCTGAAGATAATGATATAATATCCCAGGAAAATGGAAAGAAGGGGAAGATGGTTTTCTTTATGTGTTATGCATGCAAACAAGTGACCCAAGTCACCCATTACAGAAGGCCTTTCTATCAACTTCATGAAGTGTGGATATCTTGCCTATGGCAAATCTATATGTATTTCAAATATATATATTTGATATTGGATTGAGGCTGTTCAACTTAGAGGTTAGCTATAGGTTTTTCGTAGGTGCCACTTATCGGGTTGAGAAAGTTCCTGTCTATTCTAGTTTTCTGGAGAGTTTTTATCATAAGTAGGTATAGAGTTTTGTCAGATGCCTTTTTCTGCATTAATTGGTAGTGATCATGTGGTGTTTTTCTTTAGGCTGTTAGTATGGGAACTACAATGATTCAATTCTCACGGTGAACCAACTAGCCCTGTATTCCTGGGATAAACCCACTTGGTTGTGATGCATTGTTTTTTTTATATATTGTTGGATCTTATTTGCTAATATTTTCTGAGGATTTTAGTGTCTCTGTTCTTGAGGGTATGAGTCTGAGTTTTCTTTTCTTCTAATGTCTTTGTCTGGATTTGGTACAAGAGTAATTCTGGCCTCATTAAACGAGTTGGGAAGTGTCCTCTATTCTATTTTTCTATTTACCTCCCTTTATTCTATTTTTGCTTCTATTTTCTGGAAGGGAATGTATAGAATTATTTTTATTTCTTTAAATGTTTACTAGAATTCTCTAGTGAAACAATCTGGGCTGGATATTTCTTTTTCAGAAGATTTTAAACTATGAATTCAATTTGTTGAATAGTAATAGGATTATTCAGGTTGGGTAAGTTTTGGTAGTTTGTAGTTTTCAAGGATTGGTCTTTTTCATCTTATTATTATTCATATTATTATTCTTTTATTGTCTGTGGGATCTGTAGTGATATCCTCTCTTGCATTCCTGATATTACTATTTTTTTTTAATTTTTTATTGTTATGTTAATCCCCATACATTACATCATTAGTTTTAGATGTAGTGTTCCATGATTCATTGTTTGTGCATAACACCCAGTGCTCCATGCAGAACGTGCCCTCCTCAATACCCATCACCAGGCTA
>NC_138371.1:150114587-150138345 GCF_054177405.1 Leptonychotes weddellii
ACCCCACCCCCCACTCCAGCAACCCTCAGTTTGTTTCCTGCGATTAAGAATTCCTCATATCAGTGAGGTCATATGATACATGTCTTTCTCTGTTTGACTTATTTCGCTCAGCATAACACCCTCCAGTTCCATCCACGTCGTTGCAAATGGCAAGATCTTATTCCTTTTGATGGCTGCATAATATTCCATTGTATATATATACCACATCTTCTTTATCCATTCATCTGTCGATGGACATCTTGGCTCTTTCCATAGTTTGGCTATTGTGGACATTGCTGCTATAAACATCGGGGTGCTATTACTATTTTTGTGCTGCTTGCTCAGTCTCGCTATAGGTTTATCAATTTATTTATTCTTTTCAAAGAACCTGCTTTTTGTTTCATTTTCTTTCTCTATTTTTCTATTTTCAATTTGGTTGATTTCCACTCTAGTCTGTATTATTTCCTTAATTCTTCCTGCTTTGGGTTTATTTTTCTTTTCTTTTGCTAATTTCTGAATTAGAAACTTACATTATTGATTTGAGACTTTTCTTCCTTTCTTTTTTTTTTTATTTTTATTTTTTTAATTTTTTTTTTAAAGATTTTATTTATTTTTTAGAGAGCAAGCGAGCGAGAAACAGCATGAGAGGGGAGAGGGTCAGAGGGAGAAGCAGGCTCCCCGCTGAGCCGGGAGCCCGATGTGGGACTCGATCCCAGGACCCTGGGATCATGACCTGAGCAGAAGGCAGACGCTTAACCATCTGAGCCACCCAGGCGCCCTTTTCTTCCTTTCTAATATAAATATTTCATGGCATAAATATCCTAGTAAGCACTGCTTTAGCTATGGTCATTCACTTTTAAGATTCATTGTATATTAAGATTATTAGCCCTTTGCTCATTTTGTATGTCATTGATATTTCTCACAGTTTGTCAGTTCATGACAAGCTTTGTTTATGGTTTTGTCATGCAAAATTTTTAAATTTTTATGTAATCAGATATATTATTTTCTTATTGTCTGTGGATCTTGAATCATGATTAAAAAGTCTTTCATTATACCAAGGTTAAAGAGGAATTCACCCATGTTTTCTTGTAGTATTTATATGATTTTTTAATTTACATTTAGATTTCTAATCTATTTGGAGTTTAGATATGGATCTAATTTTATCTTTTTCCAAATGGTTACCTAGTCATCCAAGTACTTTCATGTTTTCAAATTAATGGAAAATTCAGCAACCAAAAATGAATGAATGAATGAATGAATGACAAAATTATTGAGAATACAGACTCCTCAGGAATTAAGTTTGGGATCATTCCACCAGATAAAAAGCCCAAGTAGGTGATATCTTTCCTGAGAGCAAGCAAAATATGGAAAGGATAGTACAAGAAAGAAGTCCAGTATCACCTACAACCTCGTGGCCAGTTACAAAAGCAAGGATTGTAGCAGATTTGCGTATTTTCTCTTTGCATAAATGCATATATTATTTTCTTCTCTCTCTTTCATTTATGATTTTATATACATGTTTTTGAAGGTTACATTTACAATTTAGCCTTTAGATAACAGAATATTCAGTTGGACTGTGATTGAATTACAATGCAGCAATTATAATAACCCTTGGAACGGTGTGTCTTTCCATTTTGGGAAAAGGGTGAGAGCTTTCTCATGTGTACGAAGGACAGCTGCATCTTATTGGGTAGAAAACTTGAGTTGTTTTGTTGTTGAGTAGAGATCTAAATGTGTGGAGAAAAGCGCATTTGGAAGCTGAATAGCCAGAGGATGGGCTGTGCAGTTATCAATTTATTGTCTCTCAGCTACAAATCCACCTTTATTAGCCCTGCTTTGTGATATTACATCTGGACTCTCAGCACTGGTGTAACCCTCCAGGCGAGCAACAGGAACACACTTCCCTTCCAGATTCCTATCTTCAGATATTACCGAGAGCAGATTAGCTGCTGGCTGTTCCAAGAAGCTCCAGCCGTACCCTAAGGCCATGATCTCCCTACCGGAAGCCTGAGCAGCTCTGGCCTGCTTACACTTTCTGGCAGTGGTGTATCACTTCTAGAAACCGGCTCCAGCCCACTCACAACTTGCAGCTCTGGTGCACCCTTTTCTACAGACCAGTGCCTATACTCGAGTGGGAACTTCTTCAGCAACCAGCAGGCTGTGTATCACTATGGTAGCCACCTCCTCTCTGAAGATGTCAGACTCTCAGCCTGGGATAGGGGACAGCCTGCTCCTGTACTATCTCTGTTTCCCACAGCCTCCAGATAGCTGCTTTTTTACACCTGACATTTCTGGACTCCTTTTATTCATTTTGGTAGACGACCAAGTCCGCTTGTCGTCTAGCAATAGTATTGTCTAACAAAAGAATTGTCTAACAAAAGAATTCTAACGGTCTTTATACTGAACTTTTCCTCTTCAAATAACTGGTGGTTTTGGTTTTGTTTTGTTTTGTTTTTCTAAGTCAAGTAAATTGCCTTTTGCTCATTGGTTTACTAGGTTAGGAATCAATGTCTCACATCGGATTGCATTTGGTTTTATAGTGTACTTTCTGTTCTCTAAGCTCCTGTCCCCAAAAAGAAGAGGATGTGCTGCAGAACCTGATTTTATCTATTGTGAAATACACAATAAGAACCTTTGTACTTAAATAAGTGTAAACGTTTTGTGAAGCATTGTCGTAAATAATTGCCTGAAGTCATGATATAACAGCTAGAGTGAAAATTGATGATGGTTCATAAATTTAATCGGTTGGTGCAAATGAATCAGCAGCAAGTTCAGTTTTCTCTTTTGAAGTCTTTTATTTTCAGAATTATAAAATGTTCATTGTAACTCTGAGTGGTTAGAAAAAAATCACATTCTTTTCTGTAGCAGATCTTTTCATTTTTTAAAAAGAGTTTATTTATTTATTTGACAGAGAGAGACACAGCAAGAGAGGGAACAAAAGCACGGAGAGTGGGAGAGGGAGAAGCAGGCTCTCCGCGGAGCAGGGAGCCCGATGCAGGGCCGTCCGAGGACCCTGGGATCATGACCTGAGCCGAAGGCAGACGCTTAACGACTGAGCCACCCAGGCGCCCCTGTAGCAGTTCTTTTTAACAAAAGGATATGTAACTGATTCCTGAAATCTAAACACAATGCAAAAATTTTGGGTGGCTTTTTTTTTTTTAGATAAAAACCTTTAACATATGACAGTCAAGACAGAAACTGGCCCACTCCCAGTAAAACAAGCTGCAAATGCTAACTGATGTTCTAAGGAAGTGGTTCTCAAACTTGAGCATGTGCTGGAATCCCCTGCTGGGCTTGTTAAAACCCGGGTTGTTGGATCCCACCTAAGAGTTTCTGATCAGTAGGCGTGGGGCAGGGCCTGAGAATCTGCATTCTTAACGAATTCTCATGAGAAACTCATCTGGGGTCCACACTTTAAGAACCAATGTTTTGGGGCAACCACTCAGGACCTACTTCCTCTATTATCTTCCATCTCTCCTTTCCTTCTATTTAATCCCAAACTGTTTGCACTTGCTATTATTACCTGGGGGTCCATATTCTTGGCACAATATTCTGTCTTCACTTCCTGAACTCTTTTTCTAACATTTTTGAAAGTTGGCATGTTCTTTTTCTCTGTCTTTTTTCAATCACCAGGCCTTGACACCTCCCACTGCCATAGCCTTTTCATTGCCTGCTTTACTGCTCAGTGTTATACTAACTTCCATTGCAGCCCCGCAGCCAATGTCCCTCTTCTTTTCTCCTCTCCCCCTCCTTGAAGCTCACAAACACACTCTTCTACTGTTAGTAATGAACAGTAGGTGTGGAATTTGGAGAGATGAGGTTAGGGTGTATTGATCTTCTCAAGTTAATCCATGCTGGGAACTAGGAGAACATGAAGCATTCCTTAATAATCCAATTTGGGGGGCGCCTGGGTGGCTCAATCGTTAGGCGTCTGCCTTCAGCTCGGGTCATGATCCCAGGGTGCTGGGATCGAGCCCCACGTCGGGCTCCCCACTCAGCAGGAAGCCTGCTTCTCCCTCTCCCTCTCCCCCTGCTTGTGTTCCCTCTCTCGCCGTCTCTCTCTCTGTCAAATATACAAATAAAAAAATCTTAAAAAAAAAAAAGAATCCTCCTTGGGATTTACCATTTTAGAAATTTGTGGAATGAACTTCTTATCTCTTCTAAATGTTGTATAATCTTTATTTTACTCCTGCTCAGCATCTGTCTTCATGTGCCATGTGGGTAGTACTGTTACGAACAGCACTGTAACATTTCCTCTGTTTAGCGTCGATATCTCTTTCCTGACTACCATGGTTCCTGATGCTTTTCCTCACTTCCTGTTTATGATCTGATCTTTGCCTCTTGGTACTAATGATTGATATTACTCTTCTGCTACTTACCAGAAGATCATATCTGCTTATATGTATCCTCTCTGAGGAAGCCCTATTTCTGGAACCATAGTGTAGAACAATGACTTAGTTTTATAGAAATCGGCTTTAAAAATAGCAAAAGTAAGCACTCTGACATATATATATATATATATATATCTCTTATACATTTTATTGTGTAACTTACAGTGATACATTTGCAGCAAAGAATAACAGAAGATATGAAGCTAGGGAAGTCTTTCTCAACTAATTCCAGGTGAGAATCAGGCCATATTGCAATAAGGCATCTATTGCATGCATAGATTAACTTCTCTCCTATGCATCTAGAGTGGTACTAGTTTTGTAACCAACTTGGGAGAACTGAGAACATTGTCCCTCGAATCATTTTTCCATGTTCTTTAGCTGAGATGGGTAGAGACTATGACTTCCTGTGTCCTGCAGAGGACATGTGTTTAAGTGGTGACAATGGCTTTGTGATTGTCCAGGGTAAGGGCCTGCCACATTAAAGAAAGTTCCCAATGGAGCAAAGGCAGATTTAAGCTTAAGATTGAGGGTCCCTTGCTTGCATAAGCCAATCCCCAGGCCTTGGAAGAGACCATATAAATGTGGAATTTGTCAGCTTTTACTTCTTAGGTAGGTCCCTCTTCCCAAACTGAATACATTCCAGACCCCAGAAAACCTAGATTTGCTGCTTCTCTTCTTACTCACACTATGTTCACCTGAAACTCCAGGATAATTACCTTTTATGGTTTCTAAAACTGTCTTAAGCAAAGTACATTACATGCATCTCAACCAGGGTCTAAGGTGAAATTTTTTACTGTCATAGATACCATATTGCTAAATGGTACATGGGTTACATAAAAATGACTAGGGCTTATCCATGTATAGTGGCACTGCAATCATGTTTCATTGGCACTATGCAACAATGACCAGTCTGCAAACATGCATGAGGCATGGAAGGCCTGGCTGGGACCCACAACATGTGGGTCCCCTTTCCTTTCCTTTCCTTCCCTTTCCTTTCCTTTCCTTTCCTTTCCTTTCCTTTCCTTTCCTTTCCTTTCCTTTCCTTTCCTTTCCTTTCCTTTCCTTTCCTTTCCTTTCCTTTCCTTCTTTTTTCCTTCCTTCCTTTTTTGTGAAATAATAACAGAAAAGGAAGGAAGAAGGGAAGAGAAGGGAGAGAGAGGGAAGTGGGTGAACAGGAAGGAAAGGAACAAGTTGTGATGTATGGTATTTTAAAAAGAATCTCACTTTATTCTTTAAGCATATGGCTGCCCTCTAACATTGCCCATAGTTATATGCTTTTTATTTCCATAACATATACATACATACATGCATGCATGCATGCATGTGTGTGTGTGAGTATAGGTAATATCACATTTAAAACTATAATTTAGGGGCACCTGGGTGGCTCAGTCGGTAAGCATCTGCCTTCAGCTCAGCATGATCCCAGAGTCCTGGGATCGAGTCCCGCATCGGGCTCTCTGCTCAGTGGGGAGCCTACTTCTCCCTCTGCTTGTGCTCTCTCTCAGTGTCAAATAAATAAATACAATCTTAAAAAAAACCCACTATAATTTAAATGTGAGATTACCAAACAATTCACTGTGAATTATATGGGTTTTTTTGATATCTCCCCATTCACTCACTCACACATAGACTAAACCAAAAGCTATATAGTATAGAGCATTTATTCAGTATTGGTGTGATTACTGATGCCATTTGAATTATATAATGAGAAATAGATTTCTGGAGTTTTAAACCCTCTTGAGCTAAATAGGAGCCTTATAATCTATTCCTCTGGGTTTTTTTTTTTTTTTTAAATATAATCTCTTAAAGTTAGGAAAATCGATCTAATTTAGATTTTAGACTTCCTAAAATTAGCTTATGCCCAGCCTTTCTCTCCAGACCTATGACAAACTCTAAAATTACAAAATTTAAGCTCTTTAACACTGTCTCTCCTACATCATCTCCTGCCGTTCCCACCTTCACACCTTATGTTCAAACAAAATTGGGCTGCTTAAAATTCTTTAATCCAGTTGGCTCCAGGCTAGTGATAGGAGTTAAGTACATACACAAAGAAACATCTTCCATAACCCCTCCATATGGGTGTCTCCACCTTATGGGAGGTTAAGTTGCTAATAAGCATGCCAAGATCTCTAATGTAAAATACCAATTCTAAAAGGTAGAGGATATTTAATTAACAGTTTTAAACTATAGTAAAATAAAACCAAGAAACAAATATAGTGCAATCATGATTTGTTTTTTTTTTTTTTTAAATCGCTTGACCTTGCAGAATAGTGTGCAGCAACTTTGGTTGCATTGGCAATCCTTGTCATTCAGGAGAGGTATGGTATGTAAAACTATGAATAAACAGATCCTAAATAGAATGCCTAGGATTGCAGTTCTGTACCTTATTTTGGACAATTACTGACAGCATTTAATGGAAAATACAGTAAACTGTACCATAGGAAATAAGATCTTCCTCCTGCGCTGTTTTTCCCCCCATGGAAAGAAAATACCTCAACAGGGAAGCAGAATAGAAAGCCAATTTTAAATAAATGATCTGCAAAACAAAGTTACTGATTTTGGACTTAATTTAGCTTGCGTTCAAAGAAATGAGGAGAAGCCTCTAAGAGAAATGACCAAAATAAATAAATAAGTAAATAAAAATAGGGGTTATTCTTGTCCCTATAAAATGACACTGGAGAGATAGGGGATTAGTTACAAACCACCTCAGCAGAGCTGAAAATTGGGGCAATGCCCCAGAACTCCGTGTGGGGAGGTGGGGGGTGTGTGTTACTGCTGAGCAAACAAGCAGCTGGTAACAGCAGGGCAGTGACTCAGGGCAGAGAGTCTCTTCTGAGAGAGGAAGTGGCTCAGCCACTGCTGGAGCCAGGCCTCAGCTCTGTGTCTGTGTAATCAGTACATGAGGACCTCCACTGTCTTCAAAAGAGAGGGATGGGGAAGCCTCGGTGGCTCAGTTGGTTAAGTGCCTGCCCTCGGCTCAGGTCATGATCTCAGGGTCCTGGGATCGAGCCCCACATTGGGCTCAGCATGGAGCCTGCTTCTCCCTCTGCCCCTCCCCCAACTCATGCGCGTGCGCACGCGCTCTCTCTCTCTCTCTCTCTGACAAATAAACAAATAAATAAAATCTTAAAAAAAAAAAGGGATAGACTGCATCTCCATTATTCTCAAACTATAAACTCCAGTGCCCCTGATTTTCACATTAAATGCTATTCCACCTGAATAAAAATGTTGACTAACCAGGTGGAGGGAAGGGTAAATATGTGATGTTTGTTCTTGCCCATACTTTTTAGAATGCCATAAAGAGAAGTCAATGCTGTTAGATCATTTTGGGGGAGAAAAAAAAAGAGAGAGAAAAAGAACAATCTGAGGCTAATTCAACAGCTAGATAAGGTGTAAGGATTTTTGGCTACTTAGTCTTTTAGAAAAAAGACCCAAGAAACCTGAGAGAACTACAAAGTGTAAGTTTAGCCCAGTTAGTAGAAAGGGTCATAAACAAGAATGAAACATTGGGAAATCATTCTGCCTGATCAAATTTGTGGACCTCAGTTATTATTGTGCATAACATCAAAACAGGAAACTGAGCAAATACCGATCCTCTCTCTGAAGCAGTCTGAGTTACTTCTGAACCTAAGGAAGCCTGTAGCCAGAAAATTAGAAGACAAAATGAAATCTAAATGGATCTTTTGGTCCTGATGAGAACTCAGCAATAAGAAAATAGACTTCTTTTGTTAGAAATCATTCTCCATCCATTAGATTGTCGAATGCCCGCTGTGACCTAATCTGCACAGCTTGAGTTGTATCTGAATTCAAAAATTGTTGTTCCATAGATTTAACCAAGGGCAGTCCTGAAGCCACTTTGAGAAGTAAAAAGTATGATCCTAAATCATTCCTGGTGATCTTAGAAAGTGGGTTATGCATTATTTTCTGATATTTCTCCAAAGGCTTCCAACCATTTTTTCCTGAACTGATCCCTAAATAATAATATCTTGGTGCATACCTAACCTCCCTCACGATACTGCTTCTCTAAAAACCAAACAAACAAAAAGCAGGATGAAGTGAAAAATGGCAAAGAAGAGCTCTTAGAAATGAACAATATGGGTGCCTGGGTGGCTCAGTCGTTAAGGGTCTGCCTTCGGCTCAGGCCATGATCCCAGGGTCCTGGGATCTAGTCCCACATCGGGCCCCCTGCTCAGCGAGAAGCCTGCTTCTCTCTCTCTCACTCCCTCTGCTTGTGTTCCCTCTCTCACTGTGTCTCTCACTGTCAAATAAATAAAAATAAAATCTTTACAAAAAAAAAAAGAAATGAACAATATAATAGACAAAATCTCTGATAAAAGAGATGAAAGATAAAGTTAAGAAAATCTCCCAGAAAAAAAGGACAAAAGGACAAAGAAAAAGACCTTAGTAAAGAAAGTAATAGATCCTAAGCCTTGATCTAGGAGAACATCTGAAGAAAGAGGAGTTCCAGAAAAAGAGAACAAGAAAATTTCCTGGAACTGAGGCTACTAGTCTTCAGATTGAAAGGACCCCATTGATTATCAGCAGAATAAATGAGAAAAGATCCATACGAAGGCATATAGTCATGAAATTTCAGAACATTAGGGATGAAGAATCAGACTCATTAACAGTAATTTAGCATCCTAAAGGACCGTGAAAGGATTCTTCAAATGTTTGTGAGACAATGATTTTCACCTAGACAAATTAAGGGTCAAGTATGAAGGTAAATAAAAAATCTGTAGACATGTGGGCATTCAAACATATGACTTTTGTAGGAAACTACTGGAGAATGTACTCCAGCAGATGAGGGAGTAGACATGACAGTGAGGGGGGAGGCAACACAGGGAGGAGGCAAAGCAAAGTCCCAGAGTAATAATAGCAAAAGGACACCCCAAGTGACAGCTGGACAACAAACCCAATAATAAGTCAATCAAGATTGGAGCAGGAGGATGGTGGAGAGTCTTCCTCTGGGGACAAATAGAATTCATAGATTATTTGATATGTTTGAACACTCAAAAACATAATATTTGATGTTTAAAAATTTCTCATGAGAAATTGAGAAATGAAGCAGTTACTAATGTTAAGAAATGACAAAATGAGGCAGTGAATGCTAGGAAAAACAACGTTTTACAGGAAAGAATATGACTCTGAAGCGTCAACATTTACACAGCCATAAAAATGTAAACACTGGATATTGATTTAATCAAAACTTGTGGTATAATTATCCTGTGGGAGTAGCAGATTTTTTTTAAAGATTTTATTTATTTACTTGAGAGAGAGAGAGAGCGCGCGCAGGAGGAGGAGCAGAGGGAGAGGGACAAGCAGACTCTGTGCTGAGCACGGAGCGTGACTTGGGGCTGGATCCCATGACCCTGAGATCATGACCTGAGCCAAAATCCAAAGTTAGCCACTCAACCAACTGAGCCACCCAGGCACCTGGGAGAGTGGCAAATATAAGGAAAGTGGGATTGGTGGTATAAGAGATGTAAATCCTCATTTATCATAATAGGATATTAATAAATAAATTTGAAATTAATTAAAGACATACCAGTATCAGCAGATTGTTTAGAAATATGGAGGTAATTACCAGAGAAAAGTGTTAAGTATTTCAAAGAGTTTCACCTGGGGAATGAGATGGAGATGAGCAAGGGATTATAATAAGAGTACTATATTTTTTTTTAGTACTGCTATTACTTTACTAAACTTTCTCCCTTTCCCCTTTCTTTCCCCTCCTCACTCATACACACACACACGCACACAGAGTTCTATGAATTAAGACTTTTTAGTGTTCAAGTGTGTCTTAATAAGAGAGAAAACAAAGAAGAAAGACTAATTTCCATTTTTGTCGTTACTTAGTTTATGGACTTCCTTGCCTTGACCACTGAATGATATCAAGACTTTGAATGGTGAGGAGAGGTTTAATTCTAGGACATTGGAAGCTGTCTGGGATATAGCCTGTTAGGTTAAGGTTAGGATATGATGGGGCCTAGGGCTGTGGGGGTGCTGTTGGGGTGCTTTTGGTGGGAGATCATAAGTTAGGGTCCCCAGATTAGAGGAGCACATAACCACCCTTTCCACTAGCCCAAATAGTACACTTGTGCAAGTTAGGAAAAAAGACACTCTCAAGACGTTTTACTGCCATCTGTCAGAAAATCATGGAAATACATACACAAATCAGTGATGACTATGGATGTGAACAGAGTCCACTAGAATCCAGTATTGCATCATCAGTCAATAGCGTTGCCTGTAGCTAAAGATGAGGAGAGGACTGATAAGGAGTGCGAGGATTCTGGTGGAAGACCTTCTGTTTCATAATGTCCTCAGGATTATTAAGCAGATTCATAAGGATATTTGGTAGATTCTTTCACCATAAACCAGGAGCTTTAAAGACAGGATGTGGGGCGCCTGGGTGGCTCAGTCGGTTAAGCGACTGCCTTCGGCTCAGGTCATGATCCCAGGGTCCTGGGATCGAGTTCCACAACAGGCTCGCTGCTCAGCGGGGAGCCTGCTTCTCCCTCTCCCTCTGCCTGCCACTCCCCCTGATTGTGCTCTCTATCTCTCTGACAAATAAATAAAATCTTAAAAAAAAAAATTATTAAAAAAAAATAGACAGGATGTGTGTCTTATTTCTATGTATCAGCTTCTATTAAAGAGCAAAGTTCATAATAAACACTCGTAATTTCACAAATGAATGATTGATCTATTAAAATTATAAAATTTTCTTTGCTTTCTGTCCCTGGGATTATATTTTTTTTCACCTTTGAGAAGTTTAGAACCAGGGCAGTCATCGTAGCCTTTCTGGGTTTGAGTTCCAATATTACCACTTTCTAGTTTGTGACCCTGAGGAAGTTCCTTAACATTTCTGAGCTAAGTGTCTTTATATGAAGAATAGAGTATATACAATACCTACTTCATAAATCTTTATGAGGATTAAATAAGATAATATTTAGAAAGTATTTCAGAAATTGACAGTAAACAATACGTTTTACTGTTATAAACTAATCCAAGAACACCTCATCTTTATTTATATTCACAATTAACAGTTGTATCTGTTGAGATTTACCTTTGGTAAACAATAAAACGGGATCTTTAACTGTCTCTCAGGTAAAAGAAGTTTGGGGATGGCTGGCCTACATTTCATAGGGCAGTGCCAAAGTCATCAGAGACTCAGCCTGTTCCTATATTCCTACTGTGCCTTTTGTAGCCAGGCCTTTTTTCTTAACTTACTCTTAGAACTCAAAAATCTTAGTTTTATACCTGCCTCTGAGAGCCTACTGTCCTGGCATTGTTCCAGGTGACCATGACTCCTGCCAGGATTACTGTAGCTCTTTTTCAGTTTCCTACATGCCCCGAATCTGAATACACATGCACCTCATCCTCAGATTAATTGTAAATTCAAATTTTATCTCATCACATTTCTAATTTGAGTCCTTAACTGACTTTCCCTTGCCTTCAGGATAAAATCCAAGTTCCTTAGCCTACCAAACAGAGTTCTTAATTATGTGGCCACTCCTAACCACGCAGCCCAATCACTCACCACCCTTCTCCCCAAGAATACTTAACTACTGCAGTTTCTCCAGGCACTGCTCAGTCTCCTTTCTCAGGTTTTTCTTGTGCACCTTCAAAGCTCCTCTCACCTGGAACACCTTTAGCCACTTCTTTTTTCTTTTTTTTTTTTAAAGATTTTATTTATTAAGGATTTTATTTATTTATTCATAAGAGATAGAGAGAGAGAAGCAGAGGGAGAAACAGGCTCCCCGCTGAGCAGGGAGCCCGATGTGGAACTCGATCCCAGGACCCTGGGATCATGACCTGAGCCGAAGGCAGAAGCTTAACCATCTGAGCCACCCAGGCGCCCACCTTTAGCCACTTCTTAACCTCATGCCTCCTTATCCTTTAAGATGAGGGAATTATCTGTATACCTCTCTACCCTTGCTATATTGATAGGGAGCTCCTTGAGGGCAAACAAGGTATCGGATTCATTTTTGTGACCTCATTATATACCAAACATCAGATGATATTGTTGTAGGTACTCCATCAAAGAAAGAATGCCTGAATGATTGAATTAAAAAGTATCAAAAAGCCAATGAGTTATTTCTTGGAGGAAGAAGTGTTAGAATGCAAGTTAAATTTTAAAGGGCATTGAAACTTAGAATATTATACTTAGAAATAAACAGGATCTGGGGCGCCTGGGTGGCTCAGTCAGTTGAGTGCCCGACTCGTGATTTTGGCTTGGGTCATGATCTCAGGGTTGTGGGATGGGCCTGGTTTCGGGCTCCCCACTCAGCATGGAGTCTGCTTGAAGCTTCTCTCTCTCCCTTGCCCCTCCTCCCCACTATTCTGCTTGCACATACACATGCCCTCCCTCCCTCCCTCTCTCTCTCTCAAATAAATAAAATCTTTTTTAAAAAGAAAGGAACAGGATCTCAGAATTCACATAGTCCAATTTATAATTACTGAAGATTAACAAAATTTTAAAAATTAAATGTAACTCAGATGTACACATACACTTCATCAGAACCAACTGAGTCCATATTCAGCTATGTTTGCTATTTTGTTTTGTTTTGTTTTCCTGTGTCCTTGATTCTTTGGTCTTTCTTTTGTTTTTCTTTCTCTTTACCATAAAACCCCAAACTCCTTTCTTAGTGCATCTGCCAAACCTAACTAGTAACCTCAATTCTTTTTTTTTTAAGATTTTATTTATTTATTTGACACAGAAAGACAGCTAGAAAGGGAACACAAGCAGGGGGAGCGGGAGAGGGAGAAGCAGGTTTCCCTCAGAGCAGGGAGCCCGATGCGGGGCTCAATCCCAGGACCCTGGGATCATGACCTGAGCCGAAGGCAGACGCTTAACGACTGAGCCACCCAGGTGCCCTAGTAACCTCAATTCTAATGACTAGTATGTTTTGTCTAGTTGTCCCTGTATCTAAATAGTTCAAACATTTAAGTCCATCTCTCTTACTTCTGCCTGTGAGTAGAATGGGCTAGCTGAGTGAAACAACTTATTTCCTTATATACAGTGCAGACATATATCATCAGCTTTTTATGTTTTCTTCATATTTTTTCTAATTAATCATTTCCTCCACATTAACTAGAAATTATAAAATCTCCAAGCAACACTGAGTTCCTATACGAATAATATTGTTCTTCTTCAGGATATACAGGGATCACTCATGTATTTATGCTAGATTTGCAGACAAATGTACAAAATATTTATTAATCTCTTGTTTTACTTTTTATGTACAGTTTGTCTTCTGTTGCAAGTAGCATAGTGTAGTGTGTTAATTGCTTCCCCCCCCCATTTTTTTATTGTGGTAAAATACATAACATAAAATTTACCATCTTACCATTTTTAAATGCACAGCTCACTGGTATTAAGTCCATTCATATTGTTGTGCATTCGTCACCACCACCCGTCTCCAGAAGTCTTTTCATCTTGCAAAACTGAAGCTCTATTCCATTAAACAATAACTCCCCACTATGCCCTTCCCTCAGCCTCTGGAAACCACCATTCTACTTTCTGTCTCTACGATTTTGACTACTTTAAGTACCTTATATAAATGGAATCATATGGTATGTGCCTTTTTGCGACAGGCCTATTTCACTTAGCGCAATATGCTCAACGTTCATCCGTGTTGTAACGGGGGTCAGAATTTCCTTTCTTTTTAAGGCTGAATAATATGCTGTTGTATGTATGTACTGCATTTTGCTTATCTGTCCGTCTGTCCATGGACATTTGGGTTGCTTCCATATTTTAGCTGTTTTGAATATGCTTCTATGAACATGGGCATACAAATCTCTCTTTAAGATTCTGCTTTCGGTTCTTTTGAGTGAATAACCAGAAGTGGAATTGCTGGATCATATAGTAATTTATTTTTTATTTTTTAAAGAATTGTCACCCTGCTTTCCACAGTGGCTCTACCATTTTACATTCCCACCAGTAGTGCAGAAGGGTTCTAAGTTCTCTCCCAATACTTATTTCCTGTTTCCTTTTTGTTTGTTTTTGATAATAGTGTCCTAAGTGGTGTGAGGTAGTAAATTGTATTTTTTGTTAAAGGTTTATTTATTTATTTATTTATTTATTTATTTATTTGACAGAGAGATAGAGAGCGAGCACAAGTAGGCAGAGCGGCAGGCAGAGGGAGAGGGAGAAGCAGGCTTCCCGCAGAGCAAGGAGCCCGACATGGGACTCGATCCCAGGACCCTGGGATCATGACCTGAGCCGAAGGCAAACGCTTAACGACTGAGCCACCCAGGCAACGGAGTAACTTGTTTTTATTATTAGGATTATTTGGCCTATTTTTAAATAATTGGATTGCCTACAGTTATTTTTAAATATGTTTATGAAGCTTTTTTAGTTGTTGTTAGCAAAATAATAGATAAAACATACTGCTCTCATTTCCTGAATATTGATCTCTAATGTGTCTGACACCAAATAATCGGTCACCTTGAATTGGTGACAATATCATGTATGCTTCCCAACCTTGAAATTTAGTGTTAAAGTCCAAAAAGGCAACTGGTTTTTTTTGGGGGGGGGGGTTAATATTATCTATATTTGATAATATTAAGAATTATTATTAGGGGTTTTTGTTTTAGCTATGACAATGGATATTTTGATTTTGTTTAAAAAAGAATTCTTACTTACTGTGGTCATCATTTCACAGTATGTGTAAGTCAAGGCATTATGCTTTACACCTTAAACGTACACAGTGCTGGATGTCAATTATATCTCAATAAAACTTAAAGAAAACCCAAACAAACAAAAAGAGCTCTTATCTTGTAGAGATACATACTAAAATGTTTACAGACAAAATGAAATAATGTCTGATATTTGCTTCAAAATAATCCAGTGGAGACTGGGGGTGAGAGAAGGTAGGTTATAGATAAAGATTGGTCATTAATTGATAATTGTTGAAACTAGGTGATGAATCCAGGGAGATTTATTACTTTAGTCTTTCTACTTCTGAGCAAATTGTAGTTTTTCATCAAAAGGTTTGTTTTAAGCAGAGTTTAATCTATTAAGTATTTAAAAAGGTAACATTTATTAAGTATGGTGAGCGTAGGTTTTCACTTAATGCAGAAAAAAATGTGGGGCGCCTGGGTGGCTCAGTTGGTTAAGCAACTGCCTTCGGCTCAGGTCATGATCCTGGAGTCCTGGGATCGAGTCCCGCATCGGGCTCCCTGCTCAGCAGGGAGTCTGCTTCTCCCTCTCCCGCTCCCCTTCTTGTGCTCTTTCTCTCTCTCACTCTCTCTCTCAAATAAATAAATAAAATCTTTAAAAAAAAAAAAGAAAAAAATGTGAAATAAAACATTTGTATGACACTCACATAATGCTTTTCTTGCATTTGATCCTTACCGTAGATGATTGATCCAGTTCTGAAATGATATTAAGCTTGTATTATATTAGAACAAATTTCTAATTACTAAAAATTGAATAATTTATTTAAATAAAATGGGGGCAAAAGCACATTACTCATGAATTGATGCATAATCCAAACATGCCACTTTCTGCCAAAAGCCATACTACAACTCTGTCCAATAGAACTTTCTGCAATGACGGAAATGTTCTATATCAGCTCTGTCCAATATTGGAGCCACCAGCCACATATGGATATTGAGCTGGCTGGTATAACCAAGTGGCTAGTGGGACTGGGAAATGGAAATTTATATTTTATTGATTTTCTCTTGTATTTTTAAGCACTTTTCATTAGATCTGAGAAATTACATTTTTCAGTGAAGATGTATATCCCTTTGACAAGTGAAAAATAAAATCACAAACTTAGTCCTCCATATATTAAAAATTGGTGATTAGAAGTCTTACTACTTGACCTGAAAAACTTTATAGATGTTAAAATTTAAATAGAAGGTATTATAAATAAGTTATCTATAAATAATATTACAGATTTTAAATTTAGTTATTATATCTATCCTGTTTTAAGATTTCAGTATTTAGCAAAGCAAATATGCACTTAATAATTTCATGTGTATTTAATGTGTTACAGATTAACACATTTAATACTTACACCAACCCTCTCAGGTTAGGTACACTATTAATATTCCCATGCTTCAAGAAACTGAGACAAAGAGAGGAAATTACTTACTCAAGTTAATGCTAGCAATGGTGAGACAGGGATTTGAACCCACAAATTTGGCTTAAATCCACATTCTTAATTGCTTTGTATATTTCCTCTCTTGAAGTAATTTGCCTGGAAAAGGATTAAGAAAGAATGATTAATTAGTTGTTAAAAATGTGTTAGTAAATTTAGTTTCTCGTCACTTTGGAAAAAACCCTATGTAAGGTATTACATTATAAGGTCTAGTGAAAAAGGATATAAAATTGAATATAGATAATCATTCACTATGTTTACTCTCCCTTACCCCCTAAAAAAACTGCGTTCAGGAAAAGAGACCAGAAATAAATCTTTTGTCTATCTTTTTTATATGTTCATATTTCTAAAATAAGAAAAATGTTTATTATAAAACTTTAGCTACTATAATTATAAAGTATATTTAAAACTTCTCTATGGCTTAAATAACATTTTATATCAGAGACAATCTAAAACTAGATTGTTATAAAAGTTCATAAAAATTTGTCTGAATAGTTTGGCTGTATATTTTCCCAGATGCTCACTCTGAGAATTAGTCTTAGTTGAGTCTGAAGATGCTTTTTATTACTAATAAGTTATTAATTCCATATTCCTTGAAGGCATGATTTTATCTATTTGTCAGAAAAACAAAATGAAACTTTTTTTTCCCTGAAGAGACAAATCATTGATACTCCTTAAAACTGAACTCTTTGCAGCGACATTTTAACCTCTCTGATGTTGGCGAATAGATTGTGAGTAGAATAAAAAAATACATGTTTCACAAATGATTCTTATTTTCCTTTGGTGATTTGAATATTTTAGAAGCCAAAAATACCTTTTGGATATGCCATATGTATACAACCTGAGATGACTTTTTCATAAAGCAGGGGATACATTGAATACATTAGTCTGGACTTCTGAGAGGTATGGAACAGACTCTTGAATTGTTTACTATCAACATGAATCATTATGTTACTAGCTACCCTTTACTTAATACCAATTATATGACAGGCACTACACTAGGTATTTTGTTATCTTATTAAAATTTTCCTCCAGTAAGGTGGGTAATTTCATTTCCATTTTACAAGTGGGGAAATTAATATGCAAAGAGAAAATTCAACTTGGCCAGAGTCAGTTGCTATGTAAGTGACAGTCAGTTTTCCCATTCAGGCCTGCCAGGGCTAGTAATTGTGAAGGTTAAATAAAATAAATTAGGTGGAAACAACCCAAATGTCCACTGATAGGTGAATGGATAAATATCATGATATGTGATATACACATTCAGTGAAATATTATTCAGTCTTTAAAAAAGGAATGAACTTCTGATACATTCTACAACACAGATACACCTGAGGACATTTTGCTAAGTGAAATAAGCCAGACACAAAAGGATGAATATTATATGATTCTACTTATATGAGGTACTTGCAATAGTCACATTCATAGAGACAGAGAGTAGAGTAGTGGTCGCTAGGAGCTAGGAGGAGAGGGGAGTGGGGAGTTAGAATTTCATGGATGCAGAGTTTCAGTTTGGGATGATGGAAAAGTTCTGGACATGAATAGTAGTGATGGTTGCACAACAATGAGAAAGTATCAGTGCCAATAAACTGTACCCTTAAAAATAGTTAAAATGGTAAATTTTATGTTATGTATATTTACCATAATAAAAAGTAACTTATGAAAACTCTTCAGTGGGCCTATAGCCCATTATAGAGCCAATACAAGGTTGAGATTCATGAGACTCTAACTGTAATAATAAATGAAAGTGGGAAGGAGATCATTAGTGAGAGGCCATTTAAGTGGTCAGACCTAGCTCTTTTTACATTTGGGATAAATCAGGGAAATTTTCATGGAGAAATATTAGAGATTTCCTAAACCTCATTTACAAAGTATGGCATTTTTGGTTACCTCTTGGAATATCTTTTGTTGATATTAAAAATTCTTAAAAAACAAGGCAACATTCTATGAATGGGTACTACTATGCATCCATTGCATAGCAATCAAGTGGAGGCTTCAATCAGTTGTAGTCAACAAATCAATAATGAGGGCCTACTTTATGCAAGGTTCCGTATTAGGCACTGAAAGCAGACACATACATCCTATCTTTCTCTGCAGCCAGAGCTTGAAGGCAGGGGTAGTAAGCCCAGAGAAAAAACTGTGAAAAAGAGAAGTGGGCCGGCCAAGTGGCTAAAGCCTTTTCAAAGGAATGTTAAAAAGGACAGAGAGATAGACAGTCTGATACAAAGACAAACATGCACACTCTCATTCTCTGAAGCTAAAGGTCAGATTTAAAAAAAAAATTCAATAGACCAGATGCTGATGGATAGTTTTGCACCAGTTTTTTCCTCTTGTCCCTATTTTAGGGTGTGATTTTTTTCACCTTCTATCTTTAGCATTTTAAACACATGCATAGGAGAAGCATGCAGAAAGTGAAGCAAATCACCTACATCTGTCCACTTGCCCGAAGCCAAGTTCCTAACTCTGAGTGAAAAGGGATATATATAAAAGACCCATTATTTCTGGAAAAATAATGAGTTATTGCAAAGCCAAGACAAATGCAGGTAATTCAATTGAAAAATAAGCAAATGATTAGCGAAATGATCTCCAGATGGTCAATAAAGATATCAAAAAGGAGTTCAACTTTATTAATCATCAGAGAAATCCAAATTGAAATCACAATGATGGGGCGCCTGGGTGGCTCAGTCGTTAAGCGTCTGCCTTCAGCTCAGGTCATGACCCAGGGTCCTGGGATCGAGCCCCGCATCGGGCTCCCTGCTCAGCGGGAAGCCTGCTTCTCCCTCTCCCACTCCCCCTGCTTGTGTTCCCTCTCTCGCTGTGTATCTCTCTGTCAAATAAATAAAATCTTAAAAAAAAAATCTATACAAAAGAAATCACAATGAGATACAACTACATTCCCAACATAATGGCTTAAATAAAGGCACAATACCAAATGTTTCTGAGGCTGTGGCTCAACTAGAATTCTCATACGCTGATGAGAAGGATGAGAGGAGGGAAAATTGGTATAACTGTTTTGGAAAACTGACAGTTACCTGCTCAAGCTGAATATATATATATATATATTCACTCTAAAATCTACCATATCCACTTATAAGAATATACTCATCAGAAATAAGTACATATATTCAACCAAACATGTATAAGAATATTCTTAGTAGTGTTGGTCATAATAGCCTTGTTATGGGTTATATTATGCCTCCCCTCCCCCCAATTTATATGTTAAGGTCCTAACCCCTAGTATCTCAGACTATGGCCTTATTTGGAAATAGGGTCATTACAGATGTTATTAAAGTGAGGTCATAGTAGGGTGTAGCCCTAATCTGACCAATGACCTTTTAGAAGGGGAAATTTTGGACACACACACACGAAAGATGAAGGCTGAGAGGAGGGTAATGCTTCTACAAGGCAAGGAATCCCAGAGACTGACAGACCACCACCAGTAGCTAAGGGAAAGGCATGAACAGGTTCTTCCTCACATCCCTCCAAAGGAACCAACCCTGCTGACTCTTGGTCTCAGACTTCTATCCTCCAGAACAGGAGATAATAAATTTTTGTTGCTCAAGCCACTCAGTTTGTGATGCTTTGTATGGCAACCTGTCAATCAGCTGTATTTATTCAGTAAAACAGGTAAATGAAGTAGGGTATATTCCTGCATTGGAGTACTACACAGCAACAAAAATGAATTAGCTACAACTACACTCAGCTATATGAATAAGTCTTACAAGTATAAAGTTAAGCAAAAAAATCAGACTCAAAAGAGTACATATAGTATGATTCCATGTGCATAAAGTCAAAACTATAAATTAGCCAAAACTAATTTATGGTATTTAAAGTCAGGATTTTAGTTAGTTACTCTTTGTATGGGAGAAGAGACAGGAATTGGGCCAAGGGTTTTTCTGAGGTTCTGGAAATACTCTATTTCTTTTTTTTAATTTTTAATTTTAAAGGTTTTTATTTAATTCATGTGTCAGAAAGAGAGAGGGGGCACAAGCAGGGGGAGTGGCAGGCAGAGGGAGAAGCAGGCTTCCCGCTGAGCAGGGAGCCTGATGCGGGGCTCAATCCCAGGATCCTGGGATCATGACCTGAGCCGAAGGCAGACGCTTAACTGACTGAGCCACCCAGGTATCCCAGAAATATTCTGTTTCTTAATATGGGTGCTGGTGGCATGGATTTGTTCGGTTTATGAAAAATCTTTGAGCTGTACACTTATGAATTGCATACTTACTAAATTATGTGTATTTCAATAAAAAGTTGTTAAAGTGGGGGGAAAAAACCCAGAAGACCCCTTTTTCCTCAATTGTTTGTGACCTTTGGTAAATTTCTTAAGACTCTAGGTATCAGTTTTCTGATATATAAAATGGCAGTAACAATAGTACTTATTCCATATGTTGTGAAATATAGGGAGATAATATATAGGATGCACTTAGCAAAATGGCTGGCAGCATTTAATAAATGTTAACTATCATTACCATAATTATAATGATTGACAAATATACTATGGAATAGTTTTACTTCTAGATAAACAACTGACATATTATCTATGGTTACACACATTGGAGTCTTTTATTTATTTTACAATGACTCATGCAGAACATAATCCCAGACACTTAGCCTAAGAAAAATATGATGTGACCAAGTTAGGAGACCTAACCAGCTTCTGGGTTCTTTGAGCTAATCTCCGTCATCTCTAAATTATATTTATGCCACATTTTAACTATACAAGGTGTTAAACACCACTTTTTTTCTGCAGTGACTAAATGGAGAAGAACCTCCAGGATTAATTTTATTTTATATTTGTATGGTTACATTTCATTTGAGCTTCACAACAACCACTGAGACAGATAGGGAAGGAATTAGTATTTGGATATTTTAAGATGAGCAAACCAGCTCAGCAGTTAAATGACTTGCTTAGGAGCCACACTGCTAACATATGCAGAGTTGGGACCAAAGCTGTTACAAAATTATGTGGATAATCCAGGAAGTCAAAGAAGGAGGATAATTTAAGGTGAATAGTAAGAGAATCTTTGCTTGAGCAATGATGGCCAATGGAATGTTCTGTGATGATGCAAATGTTCTTTATTTGCTCTGTCCAACACAATAGCCCCTACACACTTTTGGCTAGTGTCACTGAGGAACCAAATTTTTAATATTAATTTAAATGTAAATGGTCATATGTAACTATTGTATGTATATGCAGCTGCCTTGTTTCCAGGAATCATGGTCAAAGGGTTGGGACTGCGCTGAGAGCTGGCATCCTGTTCACTTTATGTGGTTAGGTCATATTATCCCAATCTTATCTGAATAGATATGCATGTATGGGGTTGGGATTGTTTGGTTTTTAAGCTTGCATGTATGTAACAAATGTCAGGTAACTATTGTATTTTCAAGGATTATCTTTTGGGAAGGCTCATTTATTGCATTTTAAAAAGTAGACGTTCATAGGGAACCTGGTGCTAAACCAATTTTTAGACGACCTGCTTCTGGGTCGGGGTTTCGTACTTAGCAAAGCAGCTCCCTCGCTGCAATCTATTGAAAGTCAGCCCTCAACACGAGGGTTTGAAAAAAAAAAGAAGGAAACAAACACAAGAGAGAAAACAATATTTAATATATGTTTATAAAATAAAAAAATTTAAAAAACAAACAAAAGTAGTTGTTTTACTTTTTCTGAAGCAGCAACCCCTGAGAGAATTAGCAACGATCTTAGAATTTACCCTGTTTGGTGGCAATGATTTGACTATAATATTTCTTCCAAAAGAAATGTTGACATGTTGGGCGCCTGGGTGGCTCAGTTGGTTAAGCGACTGCCTTCGGCTCAGGTCATGATCCTGGAGTCCTGGGATCGAGTCCCGCATCGGGCTCCCGGCTCGGCGGGGAGCCTGCTTCTCCCTCTGACCCTATCCCCTCTCATGCTGTTTCTCTCTCTCTCTCTCAAATAAATAAATAAAATCTTTAAAAAAAAAAAAAAAAGAAATGTTGACATGTTGAGTTCATGATGTGTTGAAGTTCTATATTTATTTTTACTAGTACTGTTTCGGAGGGCTGTCTCTTGTTGGATGTGGTAGCAACAGTCAATGGAGTATTTTTTATTGTTTTATGAATTACCACATTTGAACCAAGCTGGAAGTGGGGTGGTAGTTTCACAGATATTCACTTGAAGGCTGCATTTACCTCTCTGAGCATCAGTTTCCATATATCCAAAATGAAGGTTTGGGAATAGGTGACTAGGAAGGTCCCCTGAAATGCTAAAGTTTTATGAATCCATGAAAACACACATTTCTCTCTTTTCCAGACATTTGGGTTCTAAGGAAATTGCAGTGGCCTGCCTGTGAGTGAGCCAAATCATCTGTTCCTTCAAACCAAAAATATTCAATTTGATTTTCTACTCTATGTGCTATATTTGTATGTCCACATGTGTTTTTGTAACTTTATTCTTTTGTTTTTAAATGTCAGTACCTGAATGCTATTATCTGAATGTTTGTGTTCTCCTCCCCCCCAAACTCAAATATTGAAAATCTAATGCCCAATTTGATGGTATTAGGTGGTGGATCTTGGGGAGGTGATTAGGTCCAGAGGCATGGGATTAATGCTATTATAAAAGAGTCCCTAGATAGAGCCCTCAGGGCCCCTTCTGCCACGGGAGAGGCTGGCATCCAGTGAGAAGCTGGCAGTCTGAAACCTGCAAGGGGGCCCTCACTAGAACCCAACCGTGCTAGCATCCTGATTTTGGCCTTCCAGCCTTGAGAGCTGTGAGAAATAAATTTTTCTTTTTTTTTTTTTAAGATTTTATTTTATTTGAGAGAGAGGGAGTGCGCCCGTGAGAGAGCACAAGCCAAGGGGAAAGGCAGAGGGAGAAGCAGACTCCCCGCTGAGCAGAGAGCCCAACGTGGGGCTCGATCCCAGGACCCTGAGATCACGACCCGAGCTGAAGGCAGGCGTCTAACCAACTGAGCCACCCGGGCGCCCCGAGAAATAAATTTCTGTTTATAAGCCACCCAATCTATGGTATTTTGTTATAGCAGTCCAAACAGACTAAAATACTGGATAAAGAAGATTTGAGCTTGACGTCTTTACCTTTATTGTGGAAATCATGCCAGATTTCTCAGTGATCATTCTTCATAAGCAGAACTTATAGACATTTCATGGGAACTTTACACATTATTGACAGGTAAAGTAGGATAGTATAAATAGTTTATTTTTTCTATAATATCTAGCAGATACAAAAGGAACTCCCCTTTTTCATTATCTTGGCTTACTTTGGCTCTGTTAGGCCATTCGGTTTTTTTTTTT
>NC_138371.1:150138845-150163801 GCF_054177405.1 Leptonychotes weddellii
CTCTCCTCGTATTTTATACACACACCCACACCCACATGCACACACAAATAGTATTTGTCTTCTTACACAATGATCTTGCATTAGTTAGTCAAGAGAAACCTGTCATAATAGGCAATATACCCAGGGCCTGCCTTGCTCTTCTATGATGAAAGTGATTATCAGGCTTGCAGAGAAAACAGGAGACAAAAAAAACCCCACATAAAGTCCTGCTTTAATATGGTCAAAGAACAGCCTTCTGTACTCAAGGTAAAGCAAAGAACATTTTAATAACTTATGACTTAGCCCAATTTGAAATAAGTAATCCCTAAGGCAAAACGGCTGTTGATTTGCTCCTATTTGTTGCTCATGACTAGACAAAAAATGAAAGTGCTAAATAAAAATAGTGTTAGGACAGCTTATCAGAATTCAGATATTTTCTAATTGCTGCCTGGTGATGCCTCCATATATAATAGTACATATATAAACTAAGGCTGATAGGAAATACTTAATATGGAAATTTATTTTAATCTCTAAGCTAACTCTCTGGAACTTTTCTCTCTGGTTTCTCTCTCTCTCTCTTTATCCTTTATTGTATAGAGACAATTTCAGCTTGTAGTATTTATTTTTTTATTTTTTTAATTTTATTTTATTATGTTAATTACCATACATTACATCATTAGTTTTTGATGTAGTGTTCCATGATTCACTGTTTGCGTGAAACACCCAGTGCTCCATTCAATACGTGCCCTCTTTAATACCCATCACTAGGCTAACCCACCCCCCCACCCCCTCCCCTCTAGAACCCTCAGTTTGTTTCTCAGAGTCCAGAGTCTCTCATGGTTCGTCTCCCTGTCCGATATCCCTTCAGCTTGTAGTATTTATTTATTTAAAGATTTTATTTATTTGACAGAGAGAGACACAGCAAGAGAGGGAACACAAGCAGAGGGAGTGGGTGAGGGAGAAGCAGGCTTCCTGCAGAGCAGGGAGCCTGATGCCGGGCTCGATCCCAGGATGCTGGGACCATGACCTGAGCCTAAGGCAGACACTTAATGACTCAGCCACCCAGGTGCCCCCAGCTTGTAGTATTTAAATAAACATGTGATATTCAGTTTTCTGTGTTAACTTGGTTAGGCTATAGCTCCAATTATTCACTCAAACACTAATCTAGGCGTTGCTGTGAAGGTATCTTGTAGATATTATGATCAAAGTCCAAATCAGTTGACTTTAAGTAAAGGAGATTATCTTGTATAATCTGGGTGGACTTGATTTAATCTGTTGAAAGGTCAAGAGCAGAACTGAGGCTTCCCTGAAGAAGACAGCAGCTTCTAGAACTCTTCCAGAGTTCCAGTGGCCTGTACTATGGATTTTGAAGGCTTAGCCAGCCCTGACAACAGTGTAAGCCAATTCCTTGCAACAAATCTCTTAATATATATCTTCTACTGGTTCTTTTTCTTAGGTTGAACCCTGACTGATAAAAAACATTAGCTGTATTTTAGGTTCTTCCAACATAGTGTATGAGAATAAAGAGAAGAAAGGAAGTAGATACCTGATTGTCAAATTGCTCACTTAGATTTTCTTTCTAAAATTACAGAGCTGAACAGATGACAGGAATTTCAGAAACAGTTAAATAAGGAACACTATGTGAAGCTAAATTGAGGTCCAAGCCTCCCAACAGCTTAAAAGATCCATATACATGGTAACAGAGATAAAACGTTGGAGTAATAATTATGCTTATTTTCATTTACCAAAGTGACAATAATTTCTTGTATTTTCTAAAACCTAGTTTAGAATTTAGTGAAGAGAAAATAATGGCTAGTGAATTTTTATTAGGTAGAGATGGAAATCTTCAGACAGAGAATGCAATTTTACCTCTTTTAATCATTCTCTAGATAAATATGCAAAGTCATACATATTCCAAATACAATTAACTATTAGGATCTATGGTCACACCAACCATCAGCAGCTACTTGAGGAGTAGTTCTATGTTGCATGTTCTATGTTGTATGTTCTATGTTGTAGGGGAAGTGATAAAACACTAAAAATCACTGAAGAATTAAGGAAAATTTGGAGCATTTGCCTACCTGTGATTTAGGCCTGTGTAGAAAGCCATCTGCAGGCAATGGCATGTCTGTCCACTGCTCTTTAATTGGTGGGAATATCAACAAACAATCTTGGCACATGTATATGGAGTTTAACATACCTGATTTGAGCTGAGAGGAGACTATGGAGGGTGATAAGAAATCAGTTTACCTCTGGCGGGAATGACTCTGCTTCTGGGAAGGTAGGAAGGATTCCAGTGGGAAGTATGTCGCAGGAAAAGGGGTCCCCGTGACTCGATAGCATCACTCTACAGAACATCAAAGTCATTCTGAGTGGGAAGACATTATGTCCACATGAGAAAATGGGAACAATGGAGGGTACTGGGGGTTATTCTGGAGGTGAAACATCAATTATGTGAAAGGACCTTTGTAGTCATTTCACACAATTTTGATATGAACAGTGCTTCATCACTTTACATTTTGGCACTTGTCTAGTTTGGGTTCTCCAGAAAGCAGATGCTGCTATGAAGTTATGAGTGCAAGAGATTTATTAGGGAGCTAACATCTGTGAAAGGAAAAAAGATCGGGCAGGGAGACTCATTACAACATATTGCAGAGCTAACGAAGGTGCTGCCAGTTTAGCAGGGAGTTCTGAAGCAAAGATTGCCCCTTAAAAGGGTCAGTGTCAGGCAAAAGTGGCTGAACCTGTACCACCACCAGTCAATGACCAGATGCCACGCTGAAAATAACACGACCTCAGGTTGAAAACTCAAGGAAACCCCGACATAGCTAACAGCTGGAGGTTGTTGGTTAATCACACTCCTTGCACCTGGTCAGAGTGTTTTCTGGATGGGGAATCCAGGTGGTTTATCTCCATGGCTGCCCCAGTACTGCAACGTGGCACTCGGGAAATTATGGGTGGCTGTGTATTTGGAGATTAAAATTGATTAGGCCAGAACAAGAGGTGTTAGTGAAATGCATTAAAATTCTAAAATTGCACTTGAAGTAGTTTCTAGAGGTACACTACCACCCATTTCTTAGGTAACTAGAGTTGTCACCACTTCCAGTAAGTTTAGGGGTTGAATATATCGGATGTTGCTTAAGGCCTCTAAAAGGATAAGAATATTGTTATTCCCATTTCACCCCAAATACATTGCTCTTAGTGGGACAACTCAGGGCCTCCTTTGTGATGGCCTACTACAAGTCACACTGGCTTAGTTGTAAAATGGGCAAAAGGAGCTCAGTGTGGCTCTTTTGGGGATAATGAGAAAGAATCATTTATTTCATATAGATCGAGAAGGTAGACTGAACGAAGTCAGATTGGCTCTTTGTGATGCATTTTTTTTTTTTTGGGTATATTATAACATAGTGCTTAATATAGAGGAGACTCTGGAGTGTGTGACCACTTGCTAGTGATTTGGCTTTGGACAAGTTCCTGAACCTCTTGATGCCTTACTTACTGATTTGTTAAACAGGGATTATAGTCGTGCCTACAGCAAGGAGATATTGTGAGGATAAAATGATACATGCAGCCCCTGGCTTGGGAAGGATTCAATATCCATTAGTTACTATTCTACTTCCTTCCCCTCTTTCTCTTCCTCTTCTTCACTGAAAAAGTGCTCTCCCATTGAATTTTGTCATTTGCTCTCTAGATTAGCAAAATGTTCACAGAACTTGGGAGGAGGGTAAAATTGAAAGAATCTGTCACCCTAACAGGATTCAGGATGTCTACTTTTGGTCAGGTCTTTAAGGTTTTACCATTATGTTCTCAGTTCTCAGTATTGATCTGGGTGTGTTAGGTGTAAAAAATGGCCTCTGCCCTGAGCAGTAGTGTATTTGAGAAACAACAAATGGACATATAAATGGTTAATGAAAACACAAGCACATATAAAATTAAGTTCTAAAGGAGTAGTATAGGCCGTAAGTGATGTAGGAATCTAATTTCATTTTGCTGATACTTTCTGTTGTTTTGACCATGAAAGATGATACCATTTGGGGTGAAATTGTGAGGGTGACCTCTTGTACAATAATACAATAAAATGTCCTATTTCATCATCTTTGAATCTAAAATATATGAACTTAGATCAAAAGAAAACAAGTTTAAAGATATTTAAGTATGATATTATTGTCTCTTTTTATTGTTAGCCTATTCATGCTCTCTACCACTAGATGTGTCAGGATGGTAAAAATAGGAAGAACTAGTCAATGCTTTGAATAAAATTGCCAAGAAGGCTTAAATTTTTTTGGTGATGATCTCTCAATGAGTTTCTGTCTTTATTGTATTTTTGCTATTTTAACTAGCTGATCAGGCTCATTCAGTGGCCTTTTTCATTCCAGGAATGTCCTTTGGAGATTCAGGCAGGAAGTAAAGTAAAAGAGATAGCTGGGCCAGATTATGTGGGATCATAGTTTTCAGGGCATAGAAAGCAGGTCTTTGGGTTAAAAGGTACTTTATTTTGTCCCATCATACTCTTCTACTCCCTAGAAAAACATTCTTTGTGGCCTTTGGAGATACTCACACACGTGTGGTTAACCAGACACTTAGTACACAAAGTGATTCCTTACTGTTAAATCCTTCGGAATTATTGGAGTATGATGACACAACAGTCCTACCTTATTTCATTATATTCTTGTATCCTTCCAGTAACCTAGGGCTCTCTAGAGGCCTCCTTCCTTGGCGAGATATTAAGAGTATGGTTGAAGAGTCCCTGTTAGATTCTTTTTTTTTTTTTAAAGATTTTATTTATTTATTTGACAGAGAGAGAGACAGTGAGAGCAGGAACACAAGCAGGGGGAGTGGGAGAGGGAGAAGCAGGCTTCCTGCGGAGCAGAGAGCCCGATGTGGGGCTCGATCCCAGAACCCTGGGATCATGACCTGAGCCGAAGGCAGACGCTTAACGACTGAGCCACCCAGGCGCCCTGTCCCTGTTAGATTCTTATTTTTTTATTTTTATTTTTATTTTAAAGATTTTATTTATTTATTTATTTATTTGAGAGAGAGAGAGAGAAACAGCATGAGGGGATAGGGTCAGAGGGAGAAGCAGGCTCCCCGCTGAGCCGGGAGCTCGATGGCGGGACTCGATCCCAGGACTCCGGGATCATGACCTGAGTCAAGGCAATCGCTTAACCAACTGAGCCACCCAGGTGCCCCCCTGTTAGATTCTTAAATCTCATACTACCAAGAGGGGGACAAAACAATATTTAAAAAGATATCCCTTACCTCACTAGTGATTTTGAATGCGCGTTATAGGAACGTCCTAGAGACGGATCTCCCTGCATTGTCCTATGCTGGGTGACTAATAAGAGGACGTGTTGAGTAAATGGGTGGTGACCCGACCTCAGGTGTTCTAGGTATGCGTTCCCTTTCTCGCCACTCTGGTCTCTGCGTGGTGTGACTGCGTACCCGCCTGTGCTTGCGCGAAACCCGTCCAATAGAAAAGACCTATCAAGGACGGTGATATTTTTTTTCCGTTCCCTTTGCCACCGCCCACTCCCGACAACCTAGACATGTTCCCCGGACTTCTCTTACTTTTCCATCTCCTCCCACCCAGCCCAACCTCCCTTTCTTGCGACGCGAATGGGACGCCTGAGGACCCAACGAGCATGCGCAATCATTCCGAGCATGCTCAGTAGCGCACGTGCGTTCTGGGGCTTCACTGCGCGGTGGCCGACGCGGAGGATTCCGCGGCTACTGCGGGAGCGACAGGAAGTGAAGCGGCCCGGCCGGGCGACCGCGGCGGCAGAAACAGAGGCGGAAGGGGCGCTGCGGCAACGACGTCGGCGACGGGGGTGGACGAGGGGGTCCAGCACCGAGACGACTCGCCCGCTCGGAAGCCGGATCCCGAGCTGGGCAGGATGGATCACCACCAGCCAGGGACTGGCCGCTACCAGGTGGTGAGTTCCTGCGCCCCGGCCCCGGCCTCCTGAGCGCCCCGCCTCCCGCCGTCGAACAGGCAGTCCCCTTCTTCGGGCTAAAAACTGCCTAATTTTTTTCCTTTACACCTCTCCTTGTGGAGCTTGCCACTGACTCTTTCGAGACCCTTTGCTCTCGACCCAGGGCTCCTCCCACCTCCCCACCCCTCACCCGCACCCTATACCCCGCTGTAGGACACCCTCCGTCCTCCCTTTCCTAAAACTTATATTTGTTTTACTTCTCACTTTCTCGATCATTTCCTAATTCCCTGACCCAGTCACTTCTGAGACATTTCCAGTGGATTGTCTGCTGGAAATGGTGTTGAGTTCACATACCTGCTGGGAAGATGATCGCCGTCATAAATGGAGCGGGTTGGGGGGAGGGAAGGATATGTAAAGCACGATGTAGGGTGGGATGTGGATTCGGTGAAAAATGTGGGTTGAAAAATTGTGTAACTGTAGAGAATAGTGGTGCTGATCTTGTGTCTCAGCTCTAGTTAACCTTGTCATTTTGTCCTTTTCCATTTTGTTAGTATTAAAAGTGACTATTTTTTCCTATTCCGACTTTTTTGGGGGGAGGGGTAGGAGAGGAAATAGAAGTTTTACTAGGAAAAAATGCAAATCTTGTTTGAAGAATTATTTTTCATTAAATACAGGGTTTTCCAGTTCAACCACATAAGCCTTTGTATGTTAAAATGACTGAAAAGTGTCCCTCTCTATTTTTCAGTGTCAATTTTTCTAACGTAGTTTTTCCTCTAGTATTAATTATGGTCCTGGCATTGGAGGTTTCTGTTGTAAACCCTCTTTAAAAAATGGACTCAGCAATAGTTGACTCTTCTGTTGTAACTAGGTAGCGAGTTACAATATAAACTTTCAGATGGTAATTAAGTTAAACCTTTTTACTAAGGAAGAGGAAGAAAACGTTAATATGTAGCATTGATGGTGCAATTAATAGTACTGTTTGTGAAATTTTACAGATGTAGATATAATAGAACAAATATGTATTTGCACATGTGAGCCTTAATTATGAACTAAGAATTTCTTTTAATAATTGCATTTTGACAAATATGAAGGCTACTGAAAGATGAAATCCCAATATATGCAATTTTGCATTTTTCTAAGGTAGAAGCTCATGATGCTTTCATTTCACCTGCTTTACATTCTGTAAATCTTAAAATGATCTATGTTGAATTTTGTGAATATTTGTCTGTATTTTCAGAATGGTTTGGAATATACTGCTGTCAGTGTGGAAGGCATTTTTCAAGTTGTCAGTCTATACACTTTTGGTAGTTTTTTTATTCTTAAAGGCATTCTTATTTTTGCAGATGTTAGCTAAAATAAAATTCAGTAGGTTAATATTGAATACTATTTCCAGTGTTTTTTTCTAATCTCTTTTCTTTCTTGATCCTATTTGTTTCCTTAATGGCATTAACTGATTTGAATTCTTTGGGGATTTTGCTTATCAGAATCAACCATGTTCTTATACACAAGTCACCACTCAAAACATTTTAATTGATATAGCTGTGCCTTAAAATAATTTGTTATATTGTCACATTCGCTTTCAGTAGTTATGACTAGTTAAGACGTGACTTAATTATTACTAAAAAAAAAAAATTCCTAACACCAATATTTTGAAATTTACTCTCCCAGTTTTAAGATTTTTCTCCCTTTTTTCTACAACTTTCTTCATAATAAGTGGATATATCATATTTTATTTCATTTTTCCCCCCTCAACTGGAGATGTGTCCTACGTAGACTTTGAAATAGACTTTGATTGGGTGGAAGCATTCCTTCAGAGCAGAGGGCAAAAATTTGTTCTTTTAAAGTTACTGTTGGGTGGGGGGATGGGTTAGCCTGCTGATGGGTATTCAGGAGGGCACGTATTGCATGGAGCACTGGGTGTTATACGCGAACAATGAATCATGGAACACTACATCAAAAACTAATGATGTACTGTATGGTGACTAACATAACAACAAAAAATAAAAATTAAAAAAATAAAATCCATTAATTCCAGCTTTCTATATAAAAAAGAAGTTACTGTTCACTTTAGTATGATATTAATGTGTTTTCTTTGTAGGGCAAGTGTTTGAGAATCTTAGCGTAGTTTAAATTTGGATGTTAATTCCTGTTGCTTTGTAATTACATAGTTATTTCCTTTATCTAGTATAACTCTTGGTTTTGTTGAGAATGGCCTGGTGAATAACTCTATGTAGTTATTCCAAAGAAGCAGCTGAATAGGTGTCTCGTAGACTATTTGGCCAGGGACAAATCTGCAGCTCTGGTTTGTTTATACGATGAACACAACTGCTGTGTGGCTGTCTCTAGCTCAGATTTTTTGAAAACTCTGGAATGATTAATAGATCACTGAGCAGTAAACAATTTCAGTTGTTGAATGTTAAGAGATGACTAAGTAGGAGACCGGCAGATATACTTAGGGGTGAAATAGTATGTGATGATAATTTATCACTTAGTGATAGAGTTACAATTTAGCTTTTCCATATTGGAAAGCTGGCAGTGATGCGCAGGCCCACCAGGATGACTCACTACCATTAACCAATGCACAGGTTTTATGTGGAAACTGGTTTTTCTGTGGTCTTTTCTTCCCTTCCCTTTCCTTGTTATAGGGGGTCTGAATTTTGTTAGGTAAAACAATGTAGAGCTACAAAAAGCCTTAATTATTACCCTTCTAATTTCAGAAAAAGCTAGGTATGCTCTATAATTTCCTTGTGTTATGGGGAATTAAGTCTTGTTTGGTAAAGAATGAGCAATGTTGCCAAACTATGTAGTAGTTGATTTGGCTTGAAGCTGTTAGGCCGCATTCTAACTTTGATGTTCTCTCTTTTAAAGGATTATGTACCTGAACCAAGCTGACTACTAAGGTTTCAAAGATAATTCTGTATACCAGTAGAGTTGGCTGTGTTGATTGTAGCAGTAGTTTCCCAAACTCTTTTCCAGAATGCTGATACTAGATTATCTTAGAAGATTTATGACTTACATTAGCATGTTAAAATATACTTGCATATTAAAACCACGAGAAATTCTGCAGTAGAGACAATGGTTTGGATTTGTTTGACCTAGCTCTTCCTAAATTTTGATCACAGAATTTTGAAGAAAATTTTAAGATTAACATTTCCAAAATGTTAATTTTTCTGTGAACATAATGAAGTATTCATACTGCTAAGGTCTAGGTACTTTGGTCTTATATCTGGAGAATTAGAGTTGTCCTTGATAAATCAGCTGGGAAGGAGATTGATTATTGATGGTTTAAAAAAAAACATTTTAAAGGCATCTGGGTTTGTATTTAGGTTGTGCTGTTTACAGTTTGTGGGCCCTTAGCTTATTTACTTAACATTTGAAGCCTCAGTTTCATCATATTTGTACCTACCTCATAAGGATTATTATGAGAATTATATGTTGTAATATATGTAAAAGACAAAATACCTAGGCTGTTACATGATAAATAATATTATGAATAACTTAAGGTATACAAACTATAAAGTATTATATATATTTCAGTTTTTGTTTGTGACCACTTTTGTGTCTCTTTTTTATATAGTAATATGAATATCATCTAGTTCTTTGTTGCTTATGTCAAGTACTGTGAAAAGTCTTAAGATTTGATTTTACCATATTTATAGGCTAATAAGTTAGTTTTATTAATGTTTAATTGTTGCTAGTAGAAAACAGGAGATTGCCAGATCAGAAACACTAGCGTTATTACTCATAACACAGCAAGCTGCATGAACATCAGCATGTTTGTGTAGGTTTTTGTTACACCCAGTTCCCATGAAGGTGATGAGTCTAGATGGATGCATGTAGTGGGTCACAGTGGAGGAACTGAGGACCAAGGTTCCAGCACTTTTTTAGCAAGCAGCAAACATTGTAGCAGGCAACAAACAAGGTAGTTCACCTCTCCCTTGGAGTGTAGTATGTGCTGTGGTAACCTTGACCTTCTTTGTTGCCTAGGTGACTTGTTACAAGAATCCACTCAGTATCAGGAAGTAGATAAGTTTTGCAGACTTTCACACTCAGCAAGAATATGCAGGGACAGTTAGGCCCACGACAGACTGCCTTACTCAATAGTATGTGTTCTGGATGAGATAACAGATGGGGATTTTTAGGTGTAGTCGTTTACTTTTGCTTTTCATGTTAAAGAAATACTGTAGTCTTTTATATTATGTAGCTCTCAAGTTTTTGCCTTCTTGGCCCACCTTTATTTCTTTGATCCTCACTTGTTTGTTTCCTTTGAATTTATCAGTATCCTTTTTCTGGTGTATATTCTTACCACACCACTTTTACATCATTGGAGTTGCTCATTGCTTAATCTGATAGGTATTTTTCTGTGTTCATCTTGCTTGATTTCTGTTATATTGACACTGGGAACTTACTTTCTCCTTGAATCTCCTTTTTCCTGATAAGAAGCTTTCTACTCTTCTCTGACTTCTCTTTGTGAACTCATTTTGTACTAACTATTTAAATGTTAATACTTTCTATGACATCGACTGTTGTAAGATCCTACTTACTACTTTCTTCCTTCTTCTCACCATCCTTCAGTGTGTCTTTTGCACTGTGTGGGTCATATTTGTAGAGCATAAATTTGTATATCATCCTTTTTATTGCTGAATAGTATTTCATTGTATAAACTGAATGAATACACTACAGTTTATTCATCCATTGCTCTTTTGATGGACATTTGGGTTGTTTCCAGTTTTTGGCTATTATGGATAAAGCTGGTAGGAATATTTTTGTACAAATCTTTTTTTTTTAAATATCTTTTTTTTTTAAGATTTTATTTATTTTGACAGAAAGAGAGAGTACAAGCAGGGGGAGTGGCAGGCAAAAGGAGAGGGAGAAGCAGGCTCCCTCAGCAGGGAGCCCGATGTGGGGCTCCATCCCAGGACCCCGGGATCATGACCTAAGCTGAAGGCAGCCACCTAACCAACTGAGCCACCCAGGCGCCCCTGTACAAATCTTTTTATCAACATATATTTTCATTTCTCTTGGGTGGAATTACTAGTAATAGGATAGGTGTATGTTTACTTTTATAAGAAACCACCAGACTTTTTCCAAGTAGTTGTACCCTTTTACACTTTTACCAACAATGTATGAAATTTTGGTTGCTCCACCAACTTGCCAAATCTTGGTGTTGTCAGTCTTTTTAATTTTAGCCGTTCTGGTGGGCTTATTGGAATTTTGAAATCTAAATTTCTGTTTTTAACATACAAGTTCCTTGAATGGACCTTTCCATACCTGTACAGTGCAATATCTTAGCAGTTCCTCTTAATTTTTATGCACTAACTGCTGTTGTCCAGCAGGACCTACTTATTATTATTAGTTCTTCAGCCATGATGTATTCTTTCTTTCTTCTTTGATTTTACATATGTTTATTTCTCATCTGCAATTCTGTACCACACCCCTCTGGTTTGTTTACCTCTTAAATGTAAAAACTCCTACAAAACTATATTTGTAAGAGGGAGAGAGGGCGAGTTACTTGTATCTCATCTGCATCAAGGCAGAGAAAAGTTGAAAATCACAGTATTAGAGAACTTGTTATAATGAATTGTGTTTTTGTGTGTCTTTCTACTTTCTAGACCTGATGTATTTTGGAGGTGCTTCAGGGCTCAGGGTTCCTGTGAATGTCTGATTTTTATCTCAACTTCAGAATAGGTTTGAAACTTATAAATAATAACTGTAATTGAGGAAATTCACCCTCAAATCTATATTATACCAAGTTTCCACAGATTGAAGACTAGTATTATGTTACTGTGTGTTGCCAGGTCAATTTGTTTTTGAACAGAGCCCATATTAAAGTTTCTCTGGCTATTTCTGTGCTTGTAGTGATATTAACTGTAAGTATGTCACTGATTTGATTGATTGAGGGCAGCTTATTTTTTTTTTTTTTAATTATACAAATGAACAAGAAACAGTGTTGGCGAGGACGTGGAGAAATAGGAACCTTGTACACTGTTGGTGGGTGCAGCCACTGTGGAAAACAGTGTGGAGGTTCCTCAGAAAGTTAAAAATAGAACTACTCTACAATTCAATAATTACACTACTGGGTATTTACCCCCAAAATACAAGAACACTAATTTAGAGAGATACATGCATCCCTATGCTTATTGCAGCATTATTTATAATAGCCAAATTATGGAAGCAGCTCAAGTGTCCAACCATCGATAAATGGATATAGAAGATGTGGGGTGTGTGTGTGTGTGTTTGTGTGTGTGTGTATACATACACATACATACATATATATAAAATGGAATATTAGTCATAAAAAGAATGAAATATTACTATTTGTAATAACATGGATGGAATTAGAGAATATAGTGCTAAGCCAAAAAAGTCAGAGAAAGATAAATACTGTGTGATTTCACTCTCATATATGGAATTTAAGAAACAAAACAAAAGAAAAAAGAGCGAGACAAATCAAGAAGCCGATTCTTAACTATAGAGAACAAACTGATAGTTTTAACAAGAAGGGAAGTGGTTGGGGGGATGGGTGAAATAGGTGGAGGGGATTAAGAGTACACTTATCATAATGAGCACTGAGTAATGTATAGAATTGTTGAATCACTATATTGTACAGCACCTGAAAGTAATATAACACTGTATGTTAACTGTGCAGGAGTTAAAATAAAAAGCTTAAAAAAACTTAATTAAAAAATAAAGTACAGATGATATATTACATGAGCACACCTAATTGGTACTGAATCAAATGCTGGCCATCGCTTAGGCGTATTTGAGTAGTACATGATCTAGTAATAGTAAAAGATTTGTGCAGTAACAAGTGTGTTGGAATTATGTCATGAAAATACCACGTTATTGTTTATATGCTTATTTTATGTTTTGAGTGCCTCTTGTCAGATTTATGCTTAAGGTATGGGAACAGTTCTTGGATATCATGATTAACTATGAAACAGAGGTCCTGAAAGTCATTTATTCAATATATAATAATTTATGAAGTATCTCTGTCTACGAAATTCTGTTTTAAGTGCTGGTGAACAAGACAATAGCCAAATGTCATATGGCTCATACTTTGGTGGAGGAGGGGTGCAGATAAATAAGTAAGCATAATTTCAGATAGTACTAGGTAGTTTTTTAAAAAATGAAGCACATTGTGGAATAAATAATACATTTTATCAATACTAAAATAGCAACAGAACAATAATGATTTTGCATTATGTCAGGAATATGCTAACTCTGCCAAGTGCTTTACACATATGAGCACATTTAATCCTTAGACCACTTCTGTGAAATAGATAATATCCTGATCCTCACTTTGCAGATGAGAAAAAAATGAGACATAAAGAGGTTATATAATAGGCTTAGCTGTGATGGATCTGGTATTCAGATTTTGTTGTTATTGTTTTATATTGCTTTATAACAAACTACTCCATATGCGAGCATTTTATTATGTTTCACGATTCCATGGGTTGGCTCTGATCAATAAAGAGGTTCTTCTGCTCCATGTGATGATAGCTGGGGCTACAGCCGTTTTGGGGCTTGATTGGGTTGGAGTGTCCAAGATAACTCATTCACTTGGCTAGCAATTGATGCTGACTGTTGATTGGGAGCTCAACTGGCACTGTTGACTGGATCATTTCAGTGCTCCTCTGTGCTAAAGTTTAAAGCAGTCATAGGTTCAGCCCTGTTCAAAGGGAGAGGAAATAAACTCCATCTCTCAGTGAAGGAGAGGCATGCATATACATGCAGGTAAGAAATTGGTGGTGACCATCTTTGGAGATGTCACACCAGTTGGTTTGACCCCTCAGTTGATTGGAATCAGGATAATCAGAGAACTTCATCCATTCTGAAGGGTATGGCAGTCAGGCTGAGGCTTGATTGAACTGTTCTAGTTGATGAGTATTTCAAGTGTGATAGTGGCTTATGGTGAAAATTAGTTTGTTGGTGTAAGAATATGAAGAAAACTTTGTGACTAGAGCCAGATGAAGGGCGTTGGCTGAGAGTGAAATGGGACAGACCATAGAAATTTTATGAATTTTGTAGAAGAATGGAATTTTCATTTACAACTTTGGTTTATAATTTTTGTTTTATGAAAGCAGTGAAGTCTAGCTACATAATTTGTAGGTCCCAGTGCCAAATGAAAATATGGGTTCCTGGCCTGGGGCAGGGAAGCCAGTCTCCCCTTCCTATAGGTCTGCTTTCTCAACCCACAGCAGATGGACAACTCCCAAGGGATTGTATCCTCCGTGCCAGGACTTGCTCCATACCTGAATCAGCCACAGGAGGAAACCTTGCTGGTTTACCTGTGAATGTGTCACAGTGATGCCAGCCTGGGATGGGGGTGGCTGGTGCCTTGTTATTCCCCTAGTCATGGGGCAAGGGTGGGGAGGTCAAGCAGAGCCAGAGGGTTCAACTGACTGAGAATCCTTCCCGGGGAGGCAGACTTCTTATGGCTTCTTCTGAGCCTTGGCACATGCACTGTTGTCTCATTGGGGTTTACTTATAAAACTCAGATTCAGAGATAAAACTATTAAAAATTTTAAGATGGTGACCATAGAGCATTAAACCCCAAGCATGGGGCCTTCCTGAGGCAGGGTTCTTAGTGACTACACTGGTCATGTGCTCATGAAGGTGGCCCTGAAAGTGGTCTTACTGTGTGGGGGGGTGGTGGTGGTGGTGGTGATGATGATCTAGACCAACTTCTTCTGTAAAGGGCCAGATAGTAAATATTTTAGGCTTCCCAGGCCATGTGGTCTGTGTCATAACTTCTCAAATCTGCTGTTGTAGTGCAAAAGTATCCATACTTAATATGTAAACAGATTAATGTGGCTCAAAAACAGTGGGCTAGATTTGGCTTGCTGTAATTCACCCACCCCTGATATAGATGTTATGGTAATATACCTTAAACAGTCCGGAAGCTTGGGCCTGTTGTCAGATGCTTCTGACAAATTTTTTATTTCACCCAGTCTAGAAACAAACCCTTAGGACTGTGGTAAGGTTGTTTTGCATCATTTACTTCTACTTGGTAATCAGTCAACCGCCTAGTCTGTCACTAGAATTGGGGTAGAGATGAATGGGAGTGGAATAGAGTATAAATTTTTTCTGTGAGAATGGCAAAGACAGACTTCTCATGCCTGGTAGAATCTTCATTCTGTTGGAGTGGTCACCTCATTGAGGCCCTCTTGGCCATCTTTTTTTTTTTTTTTTAAAGATTTTATTTATTTGACAGAGCACAAGCAGAGGGAGAGAGAGGGAGAAGCAGGTTCCCTACTGAGCAAGGAGCCCGATGTGGGACTCGATCCCAGGACTCCAGGATCATGACCTGGGCCGAAGGCAGCCGCTCAACCGACTGAGCCACCCAGGCGTCCCTCTCTTGGCCATCTTATTTAAAATAATTATATACCCTTTTCACAGTACTCCCTAACCCCGCTCTCTGTTTCAGTTTTTTTCTGTAGTACTGATCACCAACTGATACTCTCAATATTTGTGTAATTAATTCCTACCTCCTCCCTTCACCCCAGGTGTAAACTTCATGAGGACAGGGATTTTGTCTGTTTAGTTCATTGCTATATCTTTATATCTTTCAGTACCTGGCATATGGTAGGCATTTAGGGAGTATTTGTTAAAAATGAATGAATGAATGAATGTTGCTAGCTCAAGACCAATTTTGTACACTCAAAATCTTGCTTATTTTATTCTGTTTTTATATTTGTTTTTTTCATTGCTACTGAGACTTGGGCTCTTGGTAGTGGTGTTGGTGGTAGTTGTGTATCTGTATTACCTTCCAGTTTAATGTATACTGCTTAGTCTTTGTGTGTGTGTGTATGTATATAAATATATGTGTGTGTGTGATTGGCTCCTCCTGGAGTTGTTCAGTAAGTAACATGTGAAGCCATATGCTGCGGCCCTGCTTAGTATCTTCATTAATTGTGGAGTTGTGGGTACTCCTTTGATTTTCTCATGTTTTATATTGATTACTTAGCGACTGTTTTCTTTTTATTTTTTCTTTACTGTCAGACTTACATTCTAAAACATTGTCTCATTGTATGTCTATTAATAATATTTTAGAATTTTATGTCTTTTATGTATGTAGGCCTGACTTCAGTTTAGATAACTATGGAATACATTCTGCTGACGTTTATTAAATGTAAATTTACTGACAAGATCCTTGTAATTAAGACTAGCCTACCTAGCATGTGAGTATAAATCATCCTGTATCTGTGTTTTAACAACCATGTTGTTATGGTTTCTTCCAGTTTGATTACTTAGCTGGAATTAAGGTGTGGATAAAATTCTTGTTAGAGACATGCCGAATGCAAGTTGGGAAATGCTGCAATGGTCTAATATTTACTATCAGATTATTTCAAAGGTTTGACTTGCTTATTTTTAAGATTTGTTTGAACATGAACAGTTTAATATTTTCGAAGTTTAGGAGTGTGCTGTGGTTTAGTTTGTCTATGATGTTTCTCCAGAATTACCCATTACATTGTGTAAAGAAATTGTGCTGCTTGGCATCGGCTTTGAGAATCAGGAAATAAACTGGATGGTTTACCTCTTTACTAATTTTGAGGTGCTTACGACTTGTAGACTTCAGATGTTGGATTGAAGAAGTCCAGTAGTGACAGTTTTTATAGAACATTTGTTCTCACTGAGAGCTTTCATTTATCAACGTGACTTTTTGTGTGATTTCCCCAAAAGAGGAAGGGTTTTGAAATAAATCTTGACCCTTTTTAAGTTTTTGTTTGTAACCTTTAGAGAACAACATGAGCCTTTGCTTACCTCCCCTCTGCTTGGTTTGTTATTGCCCTGCACACGAGCCAAATTTTGAACTACATTACTTTTGTTCTCTTGCTCTGCCCCTCTCTAACCACCACTCTGAACCATGCTTTCTGGCCTTTTGGCATTTGAACAAATTATTCCCCTTTTTCCTTTTCTCCCTCCTTCCTCCAGGATTAATTTCTATTCTTTATTCAGATCTGTTTAGATGTTCTTTCCTCCAGAAAATCTTCCTTCACCCTTTGCTTTCCCCCCTTCATTTCCCCCTTTAACTACCAAGTTCTGTGTGTTCTTTAACACTGTGCACTGATCCCTATCATTTTTAAACAGATATTTATTTATTTGAGAGAGAGAGAGCACTAGCGGGGGGAAGGGGGGAAGTAGGAGCAGAGGCAGAGGGAGAAGCAGACTCTCCGCTGAGCATGGAACCTGGTGTGGGGCTCGATCCTGGGACTCTGGGATCATGACCTGAGCCAAAGGCAGACACTTAACCAACTGAGCCACCCAGGTGCCCTGCACTTATCCCTATCATAGTTCTTATTCCATGGTATGTATTTTGTAAACTCAGTGGGAAGTAGAGCTTAGATTTCTCTTGTTTATAATAGTATATAGCATAGGGGCGCCTATGCCGATGCCAAGCAGCACATGATCCCAGGGCCCTGGGATCGAGCCCCACATCAGGCTCCCGGCTCTGCGGGAAGCCTGCTTCTCCCTTTCCCACTCCCCCTGCTTGTGTTCCCTCTCTCACTGTGTCTCTCTCTGTCAAATAAATAAAATCTTTAAAAAAATAGTATATAGCATAGTTCTCGGCAGTCATAGGTACATAGTACATACTTATTGAAGAAATAGATGAAAGTCTTTCTGAATGACTTCAAGTGTATACGTGAGTTTACTGGTGTATTATCTTTTATTTATGAAATGAACAGTTTTGCAGAGTTATGTTAAAACAACAACAGTGTATTGCCCAGCCTATACAATGATATTCTTGATGTCTCTAGTTAGGGTAGATATTTTCTTTTTAGAATAGTGCTGAGGGGTCATTTAGATGAATTCTGCTGCTTTTACATAATTCCTCATCTGACTGATGGCTTGTATTTGCAAAATAGTTAACTATGGTTAGGTTATTTGGTCTTCCTATGGAAAGAAGGAAAATAAACTGTTTCCAAGCGTGTAAGTTATTTAGTGATCATTTTCTTCAACCTGCTCATTTTAGAGAAGATTGACTGAGGGAGGGTCTGGTCGAGGTTATGCAGCAAAGCTTGGAGGACAATTTTACTTTATTACCTGCAAACATATCAGTTAAGTTAAAATGTTACATATTATATATTATTATATATAATATATTATTATTAAAATAAAATGAGAAACATGAGTCTCCTTTTGTCTTCCTAGCCTTTCTCCTCAAAAGAAAACAATCTCTTTTAGCTGCTTTAACTCTTGTGTTTTTAACATATATGTATATTCTTTTATTTGTTGATTTATTAATCTTACAGTTGACCCTTGGACAATGTGAGGGTTAGGGGTGCTGCCTGCTTCCCCCACCCCTCGCCAGTCCAAAATCCGAGTATAACTTGACTCCCCCAAGATTTAGCCTACTGCTGACTAGAAGCCTTACTGATAACAAACAGTTGATTAACACATATTTTGCGTATGTATTATATACTGTATTCTTACAATAAAGTAAGCTAGAGAAAAGAAAACTATACTGAAAATACAGTTACAGTACTGTACAGTGTCAGAAACAAATCCATATGTAAGTGGACCCACACAGTTCAAACCCATGTTGTTCAGAGGTCAGCTCTACCTTGTTTTCTTACATGTCCCCTTTCTCCTCCCAGATCGTGATCTTTGTAGTCTCACCTCTGGGGTTCAAATTTTGGCTCCTCACTTAAAGCACTGTAACCTTGGGCCAATTACTTCACCTCTCTATGCCATTGCTTCCTCATCTATAAAGTAAGGATAGAACAGATATAGGACCTACTTCATAGAATTATTGTGAGGATTAAATGTATGAAAGGCACCTAATCTTTAGCTAAATCAGTAATTAGTATTTACATTTTATGACATGAAAATACTGTTCACTACTGAGTCAGGTGGTGTAATTTCTATAACTTTTAGAATTTTTAATGGAGTTGCCTAATTTTTATTTCTTTATTTTTTCTCTGTGTCTTTGTTAATTCTTTGCATATCCTGTGATGATTTTTAAAATTTGCTTTTCAGCTGTATTCTTTGTATGGTCAAAAATTATTCGTTCCTTTATTTTGTTCTTTGAAGATGAACGTTCTTAGAGCCCTTCTCCTCCCGTTTCCATCTGTATGTACTGTTTGTTCTCTAGGCCTGGTACAGAGCTATCATACTGAGACTTTTTTCTTCAACACTTTGTTGGATCCTCTGTTTCTTGAATTCTAAGTCTTACTCTGATTTTGGTTTACTCTCTTACTTTAGTGGGACATGTTTTCTAGTAGGTTCCTAGGAAGAAATGCCTAGAGGTAAAATTCACTCAAGAATTTTGTTGTTTTGTTTTCTGTTTACCTAAGATTCTTTCTCTGTCATTTTCATTGATTTCAAGGTAATTTTGCTTTACTTCCTGGAACATAGTTATAATTGCTGCTTTAAAATCCCTGCATGGGAACTATAATCTGAGTCATCTTGGAATTGGCATCTCTTGATTGCCTTTTCCCCAGAGAATGATTTATATTTTCTAGTATTTTTTATTTCTAGTAATTTTGGATTTTATCCTGGATCTTCTGAGTTTTGCTGTGCTCCTCTGGAGAATATAGATGTTTTGTTTTAGAGGCAATCAACTCAGCTTTAGATTTTAAGTACTGTTTCACACTCTGTGTGCTGTGCATTTGAATTATATTCAAATATAATATTAATTCCTTAGGCCTTTACTAATCTATTTTGGGTCAATCTTACACATGCATGATTCCAGAGTTAGTGATTTCTCCTCACTTTCTGACTGGTGGGCTCCATTTCATGCTTCCCTTGCTAGAAATAGCAGGATTTCTATTGGGTTTTTGTAGCTCAAGCCGTGGTGCCTTTCCACAACTGTGGTTCTGCCTCAGAGCCAAGCTGCAAAAAGAAAGGTGGGGGGTGGGGGAAATTTCTGCAGGTTGCTTCCTCAAGTTTTAACTTCCCTCCACATCCCTCTTTTTTTAAATGTTCAGATTGCTCAGACAGTTGGGTTGTTTTGTATGTTGTCCCAAGTTTATAGGTGGGATCGGTGGGAGGCTTGTACTGTCGGGACCTGTACTGCCATGCTGGAACTAGACCCCACTGTAGATTCTTGAGATTTTTGTGTTTCTACTTCCTACATTAACTTTCTTCCTAATATTTTTGTTTTGTTTTTCTTTCATGTTGGAGGTTTTCTCTAAATCTGGGTGCTCCTTCTCTGCCTATTTGTATTTTATAAGCTGTGTTTATGTGTTCTTGACTTATTAATTGGTGGGCTTCAGTGTTGTTATTTTTTGGTGAACCAACCAAGAGATAACAAAGGTCAGTGTCTGCAGTTTAGTTAGGAAGCTATGGCAGTAGTTGAGCTAAGAGGGAGTGGTGGCTTGGATTAGAGTAGTGGCATTGAAGGGAAGTAGATGGGTGGATTCAAAGATGTGTGTAGTGTGTATGTGTACTCCAGTCAGTATTAAAAGTACTCATAAAGGTCATTTTGTGGGAGAGTAGATCACTACCCTTGATTTTTTTATTGGCAGCATCTTGAAATAGAAAGAGCCTGAGTTTGGAGACAGTACAACCTGTATTTGAATCTTGATTTTGCTTCTAACTAGGTGTGTCAGTTCAGTTACTTAAAGTTTGTTCCACCATACTCATCATACCCAACTATACTCAGAGGGTTATGGTAGAGACTAAAGTCGATGATATATGTAAAGTGCCTTTGTTTTGTTTTTTAAAACAACACTTACATGGGGTTTTTACTATGTCAGCCATTATTCTAAGTATTTACTGATGTTAATTTTTGTAATCCTTACAAAAACCCTATGAGTAAGTATTTCCTGTTTTAGATGATACAGCTGAAGCCCAGACAGGTCACAGAGTTGATTAGTGCCGAAGCCTAGATTTAAATCTAGAAAAATTGATTCCAACCCTCATTACTTAAACCCAGTATGCTTCTGATTCTTAGCCCAATGCAGGTGATTGAAGATAGGCTCAGAATCAGAACTATTTGTGCTAGTATTTTATTTCATTTATCTGTATATATGCCTACACAGTGCTTCTCACTGACCCAGTTAAAAGCAAAATTACTGTATAATGAAATACTTTCAAGTCTTTATCAGTGTTTTAGTTATGCTAACTAAAGATGAGCAAAATGCAGTCTTTCAGAAAGTAAAGCATTTAGATTACCAGGTTCCCCCCGCCCCAGAAGTATTTGGTAATTTTTTTTTATTATGTGTGTTGAGGTTTGCTGACAATTGGAATTTGACTATCAGAGGGAACCACCTACTCAGTTTCTTTCTGGAAAGTAATTTTGCTCTGTTTTTTTCTCTCTGGAAAGTACTTTTGCTCAAGTTATGACATGTTTTTGTCTTGTACATCTTTGCTCCTAGTGCAAATCAATATGGTAACGGAATTCATGTGTGTAAATTTTTATTAGAAAATGCCAGTCATGTCAAGTTGTGTGGAAAAACAGTGTAATTGTGTTTCTGTATTGACCAATTTTTAGAAATGTGACAGTATAGTGATCTCTGTAATATGAGGATATTATTGTTTATACGGGAATAAGGAAATACATAGGGTGAATCAGTATAGGAGTACATGATTGCTAACTTTTTTGAAAGGAACAGAGAGAGAACATGTGTGTGTTTGGCTTTTGATATTATGAAGTTATTGAGATTATGTATTTAGATTTATTAGCCAACTTTTGAGGGTTTGCTTTGGCATATAACACTGATGGAGGAGTCCTTCAACTTTTGCCTGCAATGGCATCTTGGCATTTGCTGTGCTTCCTGGATGAATCATTAATAGCTTGTCTCTGTAATTGATATTACTGTACTTAGTTTTGCTTGAGGATTCTGTTTGTAGCTTCTCTGTGTTTATTGAGGGAAAATTGAAGTTTCAGGCCTGGGTCCTTCCTGGTCTTGGCTCTTTGGTTTACCTGTGATAGAATATGCAGACTTTTATTTTCCTTTTATTCACTCTGTTGCAGCCCTAGTCATACTGTATCATGGCCTCGCCTCAGAGCTCCTTGTTGTTAGAAGCTAGAAGTTCTGGGGATTAATGGGTTGGGATTTATACCCATTTCTTGCACCCAGTATAGTACCTAGAACATACTAGGCACTTAGTAAATGTTAGTTGAGCAACTGTTGGGTAACTGACTACTGAATGGAGATGAATGATTCACAGAAAGAAGATGAGGTTCAAAACCCAGTCAGGATTATGCAGCTAGGAGGTGGTAGATACCTTGAATTTTTATCTTCTGGCATCAGATTATCTTCTTTTCTAGTTTATTCATTTAGCAGCTACCCAATCATCTAAGAGAATGTAAAATCAGAAAGATGGTACACCATGCTAATTTTTTAAATGACAAATGAATGCTTGTAATAGTAACTTTAACACTATTACTGGGGGTTAGTTGCCTTATCCCCTTGCAAATGAAACTAAATCATACCAATTACACTCTCCAGCTTCAATCCAGTCTGTGTGTTAGATGCAGTCTCCACAGCTCTTGGTTCAGTTTTAGCTAAGACTCTTTAAAGTTGGCAGAGTAAAATAAGAACCCCTACAAAAGAAACAAAATGAATAGTCAGAGGTAGGAGGAAAACCAGAAGGAAATGGTTCTCTGGAGGGAGGCTAAAGAAAAACCAATTAGAAGTACACTCAATTGTGTTGAATGTATTAAAGATTTTCTTATAATGAGGACTGAAAAAAAGACTTTTGGATTTAACAATTAGGTAGGTGTTCTTAGCAAGAGTTCTTTGAGTGAAAGCCAGTTGGTAATAGATTGAGAGGAAATGAGAATTAAAAGTGCACAGAATAAGAATAGATCTCTCTCTCTCTGTCTCTCTTTTTTAGGATGTTTGTCACTGAAGGAAAGAAAGGAGAGATGGAAATAGTTCAAAAAGCACAACAGGGAAAAAAAACCCTTTATTTTTAGCGGATGGCAGTTTTTCTCTTTTTTTAAGTATGGCATGAATAGAATATCCATGTGGGTAGAGAAAAAGAAATTAGTGGAGAAAGGAAGGAGAGACATAATTTAAAGCAAAAACGATTCTTTGGGAGGCAGGATCTTCTCTGTACAGTTATCTGGCATTTAGGAGCAAAGAGTGTATGTTAGGATGGATGCCATAATGCTAAATACAGAGATGCAGGGGAGAGAAGTTGAAGGAATTTTTGCTTGAAAACCTGTTCTCCTCTGTGAAGTAGGAAGCTCCGAGGTTGGAAGTAGGGAATAGATTGGCAGAGCTGAAACACCTGCCATGGTGAGGACTCGTTCTGACGGCCCTGCTGGGATCAGAAACTAAATTGTAGTGGCACAATTGTATGATTTGTTTTCCTCTCTCTACCAGGAGAAGAGCAGTTAGACTCATTCCAAATTGGATCTCAATAGGGTAGATGTATCAGAGGATATAGGAACTAGGAAATTGAGTGTGAGTGTCATGCAAGTTTTTCACTTTATAATCCTGGCTATGTACGATAGAAAGTGAAACCAGATGGTAGTGAATGGAGGCCCCAAAGAACAGATTTAGTGGAAGTTAAGGGAAAGAGAAAGGTAAAGGCCAGGAGGTTGTGACCACGTACTAAGATGTAGAAATCTATCTTTTTTAGTAGAAGAGGAATAGATGAATATCATCAGGTCAGGAAAGTAGTGAACTGAGGTAGTCTCTGGAACACTCAACTCTGAATATTATTACTTCCTGTTTTATAGCTGAGGTGTTAAGTTGGTTTAGTGATCCTGTAATATAGTAGGATTTAAGGCAGGGGGGATGATATTGGGGGTAGAGAGCTGGCTTGTAAGTTTTACTGACTGGGGAATGATTTTTGACCCTTGTAAATAGTAATATCAGGATGTGAGTGGGTCTGACAAGCTGTATAGACAGTGTGAATTTTAAGAGAGCCTCTTGATCTAGAATTGGCATCATCTAAGAAAACTTTACTTGTCTTCTTGTTCCCAGATAAGGGGGAGCTGTGGGAGGATTAACACTTTTGTTTGAGAGGTCTTTGAGGGATATAATGCCATTCCAGGGAAAGTTGGATTTTGATTAAATACAGAGAAATCATTTTGTAAAGTGACTGAAGGTGTAGAGGTTTTTCATGATCTACAGGATTTCTAAGAGTGGATTGGAAATTGTTAGAAGCTGGATTGTAGAGTTTAAGTCTGTTGGTTTTTATATAATATGTTGTTCTATTTTCTCATTATATAGCATTTTCTTTTTTTAAATATTTTAATTTTCTATAAGTTAGAAAACTTGACACTGCAAAATTTCTCAAAGATACTGAAAGAAAAAAAATTTTTATTTTAAAATAAAATAAAAGTTATTTTATTTTAAAGTAATTTTAGACTTATAGAAAAGTGTGGAAAAATATTGCAATGAATTCCTGTATACCATTTACCCAGTTTTCTCAAATTTTGACATTTTATTATATTTGCTTTGTGATAATCTCTTTATATGTATGTACACATACAAACATATACTGTTTTTTTCCTGAAACATTTGAAAGTAAATAGCAGACCTGCTGTCCCTTTACATCATCTCAGTGTATATTTTCTAAAAACAAAATCATTCTCTTATAAACTACAATGCAAATTATTGAAATCAGTAATAGTTGTATAATAATATAAACTGTAAACAAAGTTCACCAGTTTCCCAAAGATCTTTTAGAGCAAAAGAAAATACATTTTTTACAATATCAGGATTAGTTCTTTAGATTAAATATTGTGCTTAGTTATTGTGTCTGTTAGTCTCTTCTAATCTGAACGGTTCTCTAATCTTTTTAGTCTTTCATGACAGTGTTTTGGAAAGATTCGCATCGGCTGTTTTGTGGTATACCCCACAAATGTCCATTTTTTTTCTTTTTTTTTTTTTTAAAGATTTTATTTATTTATTTGAGAGAGAGAGAGAATGAGAGAGAGCACATGAGAGGGGGGAGGGTCAGAGGCAGAAGCAGACTCCCTGCCGAGCAGGGAGCCCGATGCGGGACTCGATCCAGGGACTCCAGGATCATGACCTGAGCCGAAGGCAGTCGCTTAACCAACTGAGCCACCCAGGCGCCCTAGAAACACCATCTTAAATGGCTGCATGGTGTTCCACTGTATTGATACTGTGT
>NC_138371.1:150163901-150252933 GCF_054177405.1 Leptonychotes weddellii
AAGTGATATATACTTATTTTTAAAAATACAGGCAGTATAAATACAAGGAAAGAAGCAATCTAGGCATTCATAACTTACCAACCAGAAATAGGTTAGCACCTAACATAATTTCATTTGTGCTAATAGAAAGGAAGAATGTTATAAAAACAGGATAATGCTATTTATGCTGTTTTAAAAAATGAAAACAAGAAATATGATTTTGTTTGAATTTAATACCAAGGAAAAACATCTTAAAGAACTGTTAAATTCTAGATAAAGGTTTCTTTAACACAGAGCCTATTAGGTTATGTAAGATTTCACTAAAATAAAAAATACAAAAACCAGTAAGAACTTGGTAATTTAAAAAACGGTATGTTTTAATTTAAAATTTAATTTAAAATTAAAATATAATTTTTGATATTAGAGAGTAAATCCCTGCTGTGATAGATGAGGTCAGTGATTACTTTCTCTCATCTCTTTTCCCCATTTCCTGATTTTTATGTTGCGGATATTTTTACTTTTTCAGGGTGTGTGTTTCCTTTCTGGTTGCCAGCAGCTATTTAGTCTTTAGCTCTATATTTAACATTAGTTCTGTATTTAACAGGATTCAGTGCTAGCCACCATATCTTTTCTTTTTCTTTGATTCATTTCTGATTGCCAGGTTTTCATTATGAAGTAATTTTTTTTTTCAAGGAGTCATGGGTGTTGTAAATACTTTATACATGGAAGACGGCTAGCTCAACTTTTTTTTAAAAATGTAAACATTAAAATTATGAAACATTTCAAATATAAAGAAAAGTACAGAAAATAATGTAAAAGATAGTTTTATATCAACTGTGGAGATAGTGGCAAATGGAGATAATAGCATTTTGCCATATGTGTTTCAGGTTTTGAATATTCTTTTCCTTTCCTTTTTTTAAAAGAAAGATAATTTTAAAGCCTTACATTCATGCCCCTCCCTTCTTCCTCATACGCTTTTTTTTTTTTTTTTTTTTAAGATTTTATTTATTTGACAGAGAGACACACTGTGAGAGAGGGAATACAAGCAGGGGGAATGGAGAGGGAGAAGCAGTCTTCCTGCTGAGCAGGGAGCCCGATGCGGGGATCGATCCCAGGGCCTGGGATCATGACCTGAGCCGAAGGCAGACGCTTAACGTCTGGGCCTCCCAGGCACCCCCTTGTACGCTATCTTGAAGTTGATTTATATAATTTTTGTGAATGTTTTTACTACATAAAATACTTTAGTTTTAGATTATGTGAAAATGTATTTATTATGGTATTTTGCTGTTTTATACTTTCCCAGTTTGCTTTATTCATTTAGCATATTTTAAAGATTGGTCTAGGATGATTCATACAGATCTGATTTATCAATTTAAAATATTGAATTGTGTTATAAAATCATGGAATAATACTCATTTTCTACTGGCAGACAGCTGTTTTCATCTTGCTATTACAAATAGTACTGCTGTGAGCATTCTTGTACATGTATCTTAATGTCCCAAGTGTGAGAGTTTTCTAGTGTTGATATCTGGAAGTAGAATTATTGCATCCTACACACCTTCAGCCTTACTAGGAGTTGCCAAACTGCTCTTCAAGGTAGTTGAGTGAATTCATACTCTTAATTAGTTTGAGTCCCAACTCCATCCTTTCTAACAGTTTTTGCTCTTTATTAGGAATATTTTCTTTTTTTATTAATAATTTATATGCCTCATGTAATACTGTTTTACTTATTTTGTCCAATAAAGCTTGTTTTCCTAGAGTTTTCATTTCTACTAACCTTTATCAAAAGATCACCCTCTTTATGACCTATTTTTGGTTTTGTACCTATATTCTTTTGTAGTAAATTATTTTTTGATGAATAAATAGATCACTTAGATCAGTGATCTAAGTCACTGATGCTGCTTCTATCAGTGTATGCAGAGTCTCAGGTAGTTTATCTCTAATTCAGTGACCTCAGTGACCTTAGCTTTGCTAACTCACTGATTTTGTTGTGGGAGAGGATAGCTGCTTGTGATTTTTGTGACTTACTTTGTTGTTGGCTATCTTTTTTAAATTTTTTTTTAAAGATTTTTATTTATTTATTAGAGAGAGAGAGTACAAGTAGGCAGAGAGGCAGGCAGAGGGAGAGGGAGAAGCAGGCTCCCTACTGAGCAGGGAGCCCGATGCGGGACTCGATCCCAGGACCCTGGGATCATGACCTGAGCCGAAGGCAGCCGCTTAACCGACTGAGCCACCCAGGCGCCCCAGTTGTTGGCTATCTTATCTAGCTGTGGTAAGAAGGGCTGTCTCTAGTGTAGTTGTTCTAAAGACTTGGGTGTGTGGAGTTGGAATTTATTTTCTTGTTTAGGATGTATAATTTCAGTGATTTTTTTTTTTTTTAAACATGGTTTGATTTAGTAAGCTTTTGGGCCCAACATTTGCTTATTAAGTTATGGTGAGTGCCCATAAAGTTGAATGATTAAATAAATGATTTAATAAATATTTCAGGTTTCCACTATGTATAAAGCACTAAGGAAAATGTAGAAATAAATGAGGATGATTCTTGATCTTGAGATGGTCAGTGTGCATCCATTAGTTGACTAGGCTCCCTACCCCATTTTGGTAGAAGAAAAACTTTGGGAGGCATGGAAGACAGTGTATTTTATGTGAAGTCTATTGGAAGCTCTAAACTCGGGTAACTGTTTTAGGAGATACCAGGATGAATAAAGCATACTTCCTAAATTTCAGAAAGTTATAATCTGATTGGGAAGGTAGAAACATTCCCAAATCTAATTAGAGGTTCCCAAGGGTCTCTAAGTCCTCAGGGCATCATGAAGCACAGTACAAACTTGCAAGAGGTAGTTTCCTGGAAGGAAATAGTTGCAATTAGAATTTACTAGCTCTTGTTTTTCATTTTTGTGCCTAAATAGTTTTGCTTTTAAAAGCTCTTGATGTTCAGATTCTGATTGCCAAAAGGGCTTATTTCATGTCTGATGACATGTATCTTGATGTTTTTATTTTTTTTTAAAGATTTTATTTATTTATTTTGACAGAGAGAGACACAGCGAGAGAGGGAACACAAGCAGGGGGAGTGGGAGAGGGAGAAGCAGGCTTCCTGCGGAGCAGGGAGCCCGATGCGGGGCTCGATCCCAGGACCCTGGGGATCATGACCTGAGCCGAAGGCAGACGCTTAACGACTGAGCCACCCAGGCGCCCCGATGTTTTTATTTTAATGTCTGAGATCTCAGTTCTTTATTATAAAGCATACTCCTTAGCCAGTTTTGCTTTTTAAACTTTACCAGATACCACATTTGCTGACTTATTTTGGTGCGTGCAAATCAGAAAATCTATTAGTGTGTTCTTATTTAATTTGATTAAGGAAACAGGAATAAAACATTTCACTACAAGTTACCATTATATTATCAATGGCAATATATTATCATTATATTATCAATGCCTATGTTAGATAGAATACTAGTATGTTAGCTTGTAAAAATCAGACCATTGGAATATTTTGAAAACCGAGGGTTTGAATAGTTTCATCAATTAAAACATTAAAATTTTTTTCATGCTTTTTAAAAATGCATAGGACTACCTTCTCCATTGGAGTTTCTAAATTATGATCCCTAAGACACTTAAGGAAATCTTTTTTTAAAGATCTTACTATTTTATTATTTATATTTATATTTTATATTTACTTATATTATTTTATTATTATGCAGCCACTGTGGAAAACAGTATGGAGATTCTTCAAAGAATTAAAAGTAGAACTATCATATGAACCAGCAGTCTTGACTTGTGGGCATATATTCAAAAGTACTGAAATTAAGATCTCTAAGATGTCTGCACTCCCATGTTCATTTTAAAATTATTCACAATTATCATTTAGTTTAGATGGCAAACTTTTTTTTAAAGATTTTATTTATTTATTTGACACAGAGAGACAGCGAGAGAGGGAACACAAGCAGGGGGAGCGGAAGAGGGAGAAGCAGGCTTCCCGCTGAGCAGGGAGCCTGATGCGGGGCTTGATCCCAGGACTCCGGGATCATGGCCGGAGCCAAAGGCAGCTGCTCAACTGACTGAGCCACCCAGGCACCCCAACACTTAAGGAAATCTTAAATGCTGGAATTGCTCTGCATCTTTGTTTCTAAGAAAGCATAATTGATTGGGGCACCTGGGTGGCTCAGTCGTTAAGCGTCTGCCTTCGGCTCAGGTCATGATCCCAGGGTTCTGGGATCGAGCCCCACATCGGGCTCCCTGCTCAGCGGGAAGCCTGCTTCTCCCTCTCACACTCCCCTGCTTGTGTTCCTGCTCTCACTATCTCTTTCTCTGTCAAATAAATAAATAAAATCTTAAAAAAAAAAAAAGCATAATTGATTGATGTAGTGTTCCATGATTGTTTGTGTATAATACCCAGTGCTCCATTCAATATGTGCCCTCTTAAATACCCATCACCAGGCTAACCCATCCCCCCACCCCCTCCCCTCTAGAACCCTCAGCATAATTTAATGGAAGGCGGATTTGTCTCAGGAATTATTATCTGTGTTGCTTTAGACGAATAATAAAAAGTGCTATGGGTGTTTCCTCAGCTGTGTTAAGGAAGGAGAAGAGGGTCTCCTCTTTCTCCCAACTGCATCTGTTTTTTTCTAGTCATCAATTCTCCCCCCACCATTTACAACAGCTTTGGGTATACTTTAAGTGGATCATCTTAGGTTATCTTATTGCCCACCCTTGCCGCAGGCACCCTGCCCAGCAGGAAGTCCATGCTGGTTGGGAAGCAGTTGCTTGCCAAAGGAGAGAATCATCCTGACTGATGACTGATGTAGTCTAGTCAGTCAGGGTCTGGTCCTTGAGTGGGGTAGGTTCCATCCTACCTAAATTACTGTGAATCTGTAATGAAAGAGGGATGGAAGAGATTTTAGAAAGACAATCACATGTCTACCACAGATACCCTAAATGCTTAAGACCACAGTATAATCACTAACAGATCTCAAAAAGCTACTTGCATTGAGGAAGTCAAGATACTATAGAGACAGAAACTCAAGTTAGTGGCCAGACATTGAAAAAAGCAACCTTTATAAAGCAAACCTAAAATATTGTTACATGTAACATATTTTGGTATAAAACTGCAAATATGAGGCTGAACATCTTCTTCTGATGAACTGTATAGACATTTATGGCATATATTATGGTCTTTTCATACTAAATTGAAGTGAGCTAGATTGTTAGATAGGAGACTTTGAGAAGGTATGTGAAGGTTGACAAGCAGTGCCCTGAAGACAGACATCCTTAGATGAAAGAAAGTAACAAATTATAGAAATGATTCCTGAGATGAAAGAAAGTAATGAGAACGCACCAATCCAGCACACTCAAGTATTTTTCTCTCCTTCTGTACCCCCCCTTTTTTTTGAGGACTATGAGATCAAGCAAGCTGTTAATAGTCTGTGTTAAGATCATAATGACGTATTGATAAGGAGATAGACTTGTAGGACACATTTGTAATAAGTACATATTAGGTAAGATCTGTGTAAGCTAAATAGAATTTTGAAAAAAATCTTATAACAATTTAAGAATTAGGTCACACATTTGTATTAATTAAAGAGCTATGAATGCAACTAATGAGGGTACCCTATAGGACCCTTCAAATTGGAGCGCCTGGGTGGCTCAGTCGGTTAGGTGTCTGCCTTTGGCTCAGGTCATGGTCCCAGGGTCCTGGGATTGAGCTCCGCGTCAGGCTCCCTGCTCAGCGGGGAGCCTGCTTCTCCCTCTCCCTCTGCCTGTCACTCTGCCTACTTGTGCTCTCTGTCAAATAAATAAATAAAATCTTAAAAAAAAAATAACCCTTCATATTAAAGAGGGAATCTTAGTGTCTAGTATATTTACATTGCAACTTTAGCATATAAAAAGGAATTTAACCGGAGGGTGAGTGCTTTTGAAAATAGAAATTTATAAAATCTTTATCCCATCTGTTTAGCTTCTTTATTCTTTGCTGGTCTTTGGGTTGTAAATATGCTCCAACTTTTTGTCCTTAGTCTTAGTTAATTAGTAACTAGCTCTTAAAGACTTCAAAGTACATAGGTTAGCAAGGTTATTCTCTCTCAGGGCTTCCATTTTACACTATTTGACTGGACATATCTTGCATTTCTTTTTTTTTTATTATTTTATTTTGATAGTGTTCAACAAGACAGATCCTCCACTTTTTTTAAAACTCTTATGCAGCTGGGAAAACAGATTGTAAATGAATGATTACATAAATAATAGTTGCTGTGATAGGTACTCTGAAGAATAGGGTGCTTTAAGATTACATCAGAGTCCTACTAATCTTTTTTTTTTTTTTTGATGTAGTGTTCCATGATTCATTGTTTGTGTATAACACCCAGTGCTCCATGTAATACGTGCTCTCCTTAATACCCATCACTGGGCTAGCCCATCCCTTCACCCCACTCCTCTCTAAAACCCTCAGTTCGCTTCTCAGAGTCCATAGTCTCTCATGTTCATCTCCCCCTCCGATTTCCCCCCTTCATTTAGCTCACTAGAGTCCTAATCTACTTTTGGGAGACAGGAAAAGCTTCTGTGAGAACTTGATTTTAATCTGACTTCTGAATGATGTGTACAGGTTAACTAGGCATGGAATGTGTGGTATGGAAGAGAAATAATTGAACATATATATGAATTAATATTAACAAGTGGATGTATAGGTCTGAAGCTCAGAGAAGCAGTCTAGTCTGGCAGGATAAATTTTGTCTTCTGTTCTTTAATCATTCTGTTGTCCCATTAATTATCCCTCTCCTTATTTTTCCTTAAAAAAACAGATACGGATTCTGTATTACATTCTTTCAAATGTATATTTTTTGACTATAATTCCAGGTTGTGTTATTTTTCTTTTTTTTTCTCCTAAAGATTTTGTTTATTTATTCATGAGAGACAGAGAGAGAGAGACAGAGGCAGAGGGAGAAGCAGGCTCCCCGCGGAGCAGGGAGCCCGATGTGGGACTCGATCCCAGGACCCTGGGATCATGACCTGAGCTGAAGGCAGACGCTTAACTGACTGAGCCACCCAGGCGTCCCTGGTTGTGTTATTTTTAATAGAAAATTGCTATTAATAGAAAATTGCCCAGGGAGCTATTGTAATGATATTATGTAAAATTTAAGTTGGAGAAAGCTTTTTTTTTTTTTTTAAAGATTTTATTTATTTATTTGAGAGAGAGAGAATGAGAGACAGAGAGCATGAGAGGGAGGAGGGTCAGAGGGAGAAGCAGACTCCCCGCCGAGCAGGGAGCCCGATGCGGGACCTGATCCTGGGACTCCAGGATCATGACCTGAGCCGAAGGCAGTCGCTTAACCAACTGAGCCACCCAGGCGCCCGAGAAAGCTTTTTATCATAGAATACAATGCTTACCCTTATTACCTCATTGCTTCTGAGATACACCAAGCCAGAAACTAGAGATTTCATTTTTTTGCATTTTGGGTTTATTAAAAATTAGAAATTTCAAATTATGTTTAGTGTGAAAAATTCAAGTAGTAGAGAACGATGAAGTCTCTCTCCCCACCTACAGCTCTTTCCTGTTTCTTGCTTATCTTTCCAGAAATTTTGATTGCATATATGTATTACACAAATAACATCTCTCACTATTTTAAACATTCATTTACACAGTATATACTCTTTTGTGTGTGTGTGTTTTTTTCAGTTGATATGTTGTGAGCAGACAATAGCAATTTTACAATGAAACAACCCTTATTTATTTAAAAGACAGTTTAGTTGTGCCTTGATAAAATATCTGATGACACTTGGTTTTAAACAGTTGTTTTGCAGACTTGTTCAGGTGATGGAGCATCTGGAGCTCATGGTACTTTTTGTGGAGCACCATGAAATAATGATATTCTTTCATACTAAGAAGAAAGGTTTTACTTGCAGAAATATATTTATAATATGAAATATAAAGCCAAACCAGAATTCTGTACTTTAAAGAGAAGAAACTGAAAACTAGGCATGATTGCCAACTCACAGTTTTTTTTTTAATTAATATTCATTTGTTGCTTATACAGTCTTCCCTAATTGTTTATATTTTTGCTTTATCATAAGCTAGCTTTCATTTGTGAAAAAATGTCCAGAGACAGTGAAGTTTTAGTAGAAATATCCCTAAAACTAAGGCAGTTCTGTTAATTTACTTAATAGTATGTTTATGTACATTAGGAAGACTGCTGTAATTTAGTTTTATTGGTAGAAAATCTAGCTTCATTTGCCAAGCAGCAGTGCTTTGTGGGAACCTATCTTCTGAGCATATTGGTTTAGATCACTGGGGCTCTCTGCAGGGATTTCTTAGCTCCTGCTGTTACCTTTCCCTAGCAGCATAGATAAGATAGCTCACTTTCTTCTTGGGTGATTAAAATGGGTAGATTGACTCTACCAGTTGATTTTATTGCAACTCTAATCTGTTTTTTCCTCTAATTTAGGTGTTAAATAAGCCAACATAGAATGATAGAGACTACCGTAGGTTTTCGCTAGAGCCTTATCATCTTAGAGTTTAAAGGAGCCCTTGTTATCTATTAATACCATACAAAGGGCAAAAATCCCATTATATGTAGGCTGACCATTCAATTTTCTTGAGAATGAAAGGGGTGGAGAAAATGCTAAATTGAGTGGTGCCCTGAAATAATAGGTGTAAAGTAGGACTGTCCTGGGAAAAACAGCTGTAATGGTCATCCTAGTTATACAGCAGCCTTGCCATCTAAAATCTGCCTGAAGGTATTTGTTGCCCTACAGAAAATCTAGTGTTCTAATAATTTAAAAGATCTAATGAAAAAAAAAAGATCTAATTAAAATTTTAAAGGTCTTTTATTTAGTTAAAATTTAACTCCTTGCAACTAGAACTGTTCTTCCCAGTTTTGTTTTCTGGTACTAAATGTAGTCAGAATATGGCAGTATACAAAATACATTAGCTCTTCACATACCTTTTTTTTTTTTTAACAACTTACAATTTTTTTTTTTCAAACACTGCTCGTTGAACAACACTTTATAGTACATCCATACATTCTCATTTGGGTGTTTTTAGAAAACATTTTTTTTTTTTTAAAGATTTTATTTATTTATTTGACAGAGAGAGAGATAGTGAGAGCAGGAACACAAGCAGGGGGAGTGGGAGAGGGAGAAGCAGGCCTCCCGCCGAGCAAGGAGCCCGATGCGGGACTCGATCCCAGGACCCCGGGATCATGACCCGAGCCGAAGGCAGACGCTTAACGACTGAGCCACTCAGGCGCCCTAGAAAACATTTAGTGAGGTCTCTGGCTTCTCAAAAGCAAAGCTTACAGTTATTAATCTTTTATCATCTTAAGATAGAATGAAGTGCTACAGCAAAGGAGAGCTGACAATTAAAGGAAACGAAACTGTAGTTTATACATGGGAAGGCTGGACTTCCAGCCAGAGTTAATCATAATGCTTATGGTTTTCTTACCATTAAAAGTAATCGATATGCATCAAGCAAAGACGAACTACAGATAGATTTAAGACAGCCAGCCCTCTTGTCATCCTTTTATCCTTCAGGCTAAAAAATGGTGGCTCTATATGCAACTTTTCGTCACCCTGGTTACTATAGTAAAGACATATTTTAGTTTTCATGTGCTGTTGCCCATGTTTTTTCCAGGAGGCTCAAAAATAGAACAAGCTAGGGAGATAATTTTTGAGGTGATGTGTGGACAAGACACAGAGCCACGTTCATTATTGTATATATGTAGTTCCCACCCCATTTATCTCTGCCCCCCCTTTTTTTGCTATTTATGATAATCCTGAAAGAATGTAAAATAGAACCATTGCGCAGCATGATTAAGGAAAAATTTCCACAGAGGGCATTGTTTAATTTGATGGACATGTAGTTTGATTTGAACTTTTGAATGAATTTAGTTGAAAGGCAACCAAAGTAGGTTATTTTATAGAGGCACCAAAGATATCAAAATTAAAAAGTTGACTTTTGGAAGTTCTCTGCTACAGTGGGTAGAGATTATTGACTGAGTTATTGGGTTTTACTGCTGATACATGGCAAATGTTCACTGTGTATTATAATTTTGTAAAAATAAAACTGTGAAGTGTGAGGTAGGGCAGTTGAAATAATTTAGGGTGTGTTTTACAAGTACCAAAGCTTTACTTCTGAGATCATATGTAAAAGTATCTGTAGTTACTCTTTTTTGTTTGTTTTTAAAGATTTTATTTATTTGCGAGAGAGAGAGAGAGAGCAGGAGCAGGGTCAGAGGGAGAGGGAGAAGCAGACTCCCTGCTGAGCAGGGAGCCCATAGCAGGGCTTGATCCCAGGAACCCAGGATCACGACCTGAGCTGAAGGCAGACGCTTAACTGACTGAGCCACCCAGGTGCCCCTCTGTAATTACTCTTTTTATTGCAGTTATTTGAATACATTTTTTTAAAAAGATTTATTTATTTTAGAGAGAAAGGGAGCTTGCGAGCAAGGGGAGGGTGCAGAGGAAGAGAGAGAGAATCCTCAAGCAGACTCCCTGCTGAGCCCAATTGGGGCAGGGGGAAGCTCGATCCCAGGACCCCAAGATCATGACCTGAGCTGAAATCAAGAGTCAGCCACTTAACCGACTGAGCCACCCAGGCGCCCCTGAATACATTTTGAAGGTTTTAAAAATGAGTTGGTCATTCTGGGGAGCACATTTATGTATTTGATATGGTAGGGACTATTTCTTGTGAGGAACCAGAGGAGAGCTATTTTGTCATACAGGATCTTTTTCTTTAGTACAGTTCATCCACATTTGCAGCATTAAGGCTAAGAGATGGAACAGTAGTTTCCTTTTTTTGATACCATCACTGTTAATTGTTTAGTTGATAATGCTAAGTATATATCTATACTTTACTTTTATTTGCCTTAACTTGCTCATCTGACATTTTTGCTCTTTGAAGTATGATCAAAGATGACTAAGTTAGGAATTCTCCTGGGTACTTTGTAACATGAGACATGGAAGATGCTTGGTGATGCTGAGGCAGAGTGTAGCTAGTCAGGAGGGTGGTCATGTAGTGCCAACTTAGAAAACTGCTGCAGGTAAATACAAAGCTCATAGAAAATTCACTTTATGATTGTTTAACCTTACAATTCAGTTTCTGTGAGTGAATTTTATTACCTAAACCTTGGTGCTATGGGAAAAAACCCTGTCTTATTAACTTGAGAAATGATTTTAGGTATGTTTATGCCAGTTCTGATAAAATATAATTTATGAACTCACAGAAGTATTGTGCTAGGGTGATCACTTACCAAGACACAGGCAAACAGCAGTGAAGTAAATTTTACTTTGCATGTTTTTAGAGGCAAATGAATGACCACTTATTGGACTGATAGCACCAAATTATTTCAGGCCATGAAATAAAGTCTATTAAACTAACGGGGAAGAAGGAGGAAACTAGTATTTATTAAATGCTTTCTGTGTGCTAGGTGTTAATGCTAGATGCTTTCCAAATATCATTTTACAATTCTGTGAGGATTTTGGCTGCATTTAGAACTTAGAGACACTGAGGCACAGGGGTTTATCAAAGCTCCTAAAAGGCGGAGCAAGAATTTGCATGCTCTTTTTTTTTTTTCTCACTACATCACAAAACTCAGATTTGTGTGTGTACAGATTTGCTCTGTGACAAAATTTATTTGGGGGATTATTTTTAACATTGACTTTCTTAAAGTACAAGAATAATTAAGATGTGAAAATTGAATAATGTTGAAGGCCTGTAGTGTTTCTTCAAACGAGGATTCTAGTGGATTTAAAAATGTCTTAAAAAAATTTAATAACTCTTCTCCAAATATATCTAAGTACCTTTTTGATGAGTCACTTTTTAGAGTATTGATGCTTTTGGTTGACCTACAGTTAGCTTGCCTACATGTAGTTATTATCACCTCCTAACAAATGAGCATTTAAAAGATTACTTATAAATGAAGTAGGAAGTCTATATAGCCCTGTCACTTAGGTTTGATTCTTGGTCTGACCCTTCCTAGCTGTTTTGATGTCTGGCAAGTTACTTTAGGTGTCTACACTTTCAAGCTTGTCCCCCCCCCCCTCCATTTTATCTGTCAAATGGGGATAACATTCTCTATTTTATAGATTTTTTGTGAGGATTAAATGAGTTAAATGATTGCAGATCCGACCTATTATCTTGCACTTCCTGAGCTTTCAATAAATTTGTTGTGTTGAAGAACATCTTCCAGGATTTTATATACACATTGATTCATCTTGCTTTATAAGTAACTCCAAAATTTTGGACTTGAGAAAACCTCCTTAGAGTATTCTACATTTTTGGAATGTTTATTATTATTTCATTTTATTAATTCAGGTTACATTTTCAATTATTTTAGATACTAGTGTAATAGAAATGGTATTGTGGTTTAATTATTAGATGCTTTTCTTTGTAGTACACAGTGATTAATACATGGTAGTCAGTATTTACTGTAGGATTGAATGAATTTGAATCTATTTATAGTCATGATGTTTTTCTTTATAAATTCTTAATTTGAACTTCATTTTTTATTGTAAAGAAACTACCAAAATCTGAATTTCTTAATGACTGCTTCAGTCTCTTACAAATTTTGTGCATCTTTTTAAGTGTTATTTTACTTTGTTTTTAACTAAAAGGTGATCCTTTGCCTGAAAAAATCTTTAAAAATTTGCTTAAAAATTTTAAAAATAATAATCAGAATGACATTAATATTTCTTTTTCGTTCTCTTAGCTTCACAATGAAGAAGATAATTCAGAGTCATCTGCTGTAGAGCAACCATCAACTTCAAACCCAGCACCGCAGAGCGTTCAGACTGCCCCTTCAGCATCGGTACTTGAAACGGACTCTTCTCCTCCACCTTATAGTAGTATTACTGTGGAAGTACCTACAACTTCAGGTATTATTTTTAGTATGAAATAACTAGTAATATTTTTAGTGACTCAGTTTTTTTTTTTTAAACCAGTATGGTTTTATTTAATTATAGAGTCTCTTAAAGGCTTTCTGGTTTTATGATTTTTGTTACAAAAAGGTTTTCCAAAGGATAGTTTATAAAATATTTACTCCTATTGTTTTCAAAAAAATTAAAAGTGTAAACTTTCTTATGCTTACTAGAATCTGTTTCCAGTGGAGTGGCATATTCCTTTTGGAAGAAATAAATAAATGTGTGTATATGTATACGAATTTATGTGTATATATAGATACACATTTATCTATAGATATATGCCTATGTGGTATATGTATCTATATATACGTATATATTTGTGTTTGTGTATATCTACCTACATAGCTATAAAACAAGGTGTTATTAATGCTGAGTGTGAGTGGGAATGTGGTATGTGTGAACGGAGGTGAAGGGTCTACATAATATAACCATATATACATGGTAATAATTCCTGGACACAAGGCAGTGTTTCCTGCTTCCTACTATTCATTTTATCCTCTCAGGTCATTCTAAAGAACTACCCTTATCTATTTCTTTGGTCACAATTTATATTTTCCCAGTACTGCTAAGTTAATCATCATATAATTTACTTTTTAGTTTTTACTTTTATTCCAGTATATATAGTTATCATACAGTGTTGTATTAGTTTCAGGTATACAATATAGTGATTTAAAAGTTCTGTATTTTACTCAGTGCTCATCATAATAAGTGTACTCTTCATCCCCTTCCTATTTCATTCATCCCTCTACTCACATCCCCTCTGCTAACCATCTGTTTGTTCTCTATGGTTAATCTGTTTTTTTTTGTCTCTGTGTTTTCTTTCCTTTGTTTTGTTTCTTAAATTCCACATATGAGTGAAATTCTCTGGTATCTTGTCTTTCTCTGGCCAACTTATTTTGCTTAACATTGTGCAGTCTAGCTCCACCCATCTTGTTGCAAATGGCAAGATTTCATTCTTTTTTAAAAAGCTGAGTAATATTCCATTGTGTGTGTGTGTGTGTGTGTGTGTGTGTATTGTATCTTCTTTATCCACTCATCTATCGATGGACACTAGGGCTGCTTCCATAATTTGGCTATTGTAAATAATGTTATAATAAATACAGGGGTGTATATATCCTTTTGAATTAATGTTTTCATATTCTTTGGGTAAATACCCAGCAGTGTGATTACTGGATTGGGTAGTTCTATTTTTTTTTTTTTAAGATTTTATTTATTTATTTATTTGAAAGAGAGAGAGAGAAAGAGTACAAGCAGAGGAAGCAGCAGAGGTAGAGGGAGAAGCAGATTCCCCACTGAGCAGGGAGCCCGATGCGAGGCTCGATCCCAAGAACCTGGGATCGTGACCTGAGCCAAAGGCAGGTGCTTAATAGACTGAGCCACCCAGGCACCCCAGGGTAGTTCTATTTTTAATTTTTTTAACCTCTATATTGTTTTCCAGAGTGGCTGCACTAGTTTGCATTCCCACCAGCAGTGCATGAGGGTTCCTTTTTCTCCACATCCTCACCAGCACTTGTTTCTTGAAGTTAATCATTATATAATTAAAAAAACATTTAGAATATGTTTTTGTGTACTATTATAAATAACCTCTAAATATTTTATATATTCATTTTGAAACATTTTTTAAATCTGTTATAAAAAATGTTTTAATATTAAAAAACCCTTCACTAGAGTATTTCATCTTTATTTGTTATTCTGTAATTAGTATCATTATTCTCTTTTTTTTTTTTTTTTTAAGATTTTATTTATTTGTGAGAGAGAGAATGAGAGACAGAGAGCATGAGAGGGAAGAGGGCAGAGGGAGAAGCAGACCCCCTGCCGAGCAGGGAGCCCGATGCGGGACTCGATCCCGGGACTCCAGGATCATGACCTGAGCCGAAGGCAGTCGCTTAACCAACTGAGCCACCCAGGCGCCCCTTATCATTATTCTCTTAAACCCTTGCCAGCTTTCTCTGGTTACCATTTCTGCCTCTACAGATTTTATCTAGACCATATGGGTTGTGTAAAAAGACCAAACCATTTACTATTTTCATTTACAGTATTATGCAGTTACTGAAAATCATCTTCTTTATGAAGGTGTTCTCACTAATAAATTAGCAAATGCTTACTCCTTTTATTTGCATATAATGTTTATTTGATCAATATGCTTTTTTAGTGCCCAGTTTGACGGACTGTTTGACAGTTTTTATATTGATTTATAGTAGTTTTATTTGTCTTTGGATTAAATAGCTGGATTAGTGCTTGCTAGAATTTATTATGGGCTAAATTTTCTTCGTTATTCCGTAAGTTTCCAGAATATAGTTCAGTGAATTTGCTACCCTAGATTAAAAAAAAAAAAAAATCTATTTGATGATAGTCTTGAAGAAAGAAAATTAGTTGTTTTGCTGATGCTTGTGTTTGAATGATGGAATGCTAAGATTGAAATTGTAATTTTTTGTTGTGGCCACCATTGCCACTGCTGTGTAACAAGCCAAATGGAGTACAATAGCAAACATTGTTATTAGTTCTTATGGTTTTTGCGGTAGGCTAGACTCAATTATGCACTTTTCTCCCAGGATCTCATGTGATTATCGTCTTTCGGTGATCTGGAGCTCGAGTCACCTTGACGCCTTCCTTATTAACATATTTGGCAGCTGATGCAGGCTTCAACTAGGGCCTCAGCTGGGACTGTTGGCCAGAACACCTATATGTGGCCTCTTATTGTGGCCTGTGCTTCCTCACTGAATGGAGGCTGGGTTCCAAGAACAAGCATTCTGAAAGCCAGATAGAAGCTATATCACCTGTTATTGCACTGCTTCAGAAATCACACAGTGTCACATCTGCCACATTTGGTTTGTTAGAAGTCAATCGCTAAGTTTAGTCTTCATTCAGGACAATTGAGGAATTAGTCTCATCCTCTTGATAGGAAGAGTTTCAAAGAATAGAGTTAAGTTTCAGCACTGTCACAGCTGTCTGCTGCCTTTTCTCCCCCATCACCAGACCTTTTCCTTTGTCACTCTTCATTTCAGTAAATGGCTCCAGGAGGCCAGAAACCTTGAAGTCATCTTTTTGGGACCTTATCACAAAATTACATGTTTTTTCTCCTGTAATTTTTGATGTAATTAAATATGTTATTAATAGATTTCTTTTTTTCCTTTTTTTAAATTTTATGATGTTATGTTAATCACCATACATTCCATCATTAGTTTTTGATGTAGTGTTCCATGATTCATTGTTAGCGTATAACGCCCAGTGCTAAGCCAATCAGCTTCTGTATTCCTAGAATAAATTGTCACTGTGTTCTAATCTCTTCTGGATTTAGATTTGTTAATTTTTTTTTTTTTTAGAAGTTTTATAGTTTTATTAGTGGGATCTTTATGTACTATCCGTATGGTTTTAGTATAAATTTTGTGGAAACAACATAGCGTGAATTGGGAAGCTTCTCATTTTTCTGTGCTTTAGAATAGTTTTTTTTTTTTTTTTAAAGATTTTATTTATTCATTTGAGAGAGAGAGCACAAGCAGGGGGAGAGACAGAGGGAGGGGGAGAAGCAGACTGCCTGCTGAGCTGGGAGCCTGACATGGGGCTTGATCCCAGGACCTGGAGTTCAGGACCTGGAGATCATGACCGAGCTGAAGGCAAATGCTTAACCATCTGAGCCACCCAGGTACCCCTAGAATAGTTTTGATAATGGAGCATGCCATTTTTAAAGGTTAGATAATTTTCAGTTGTAAGACAAGTGGAGCCTGCTACCTAGGTGTTCAGTTATTCTTATAATCTATGTGATTCCTGGTTTCAAATTTTTATTTTTACATCTGTAATAAAATGACTGTAATTGAGCACAAGAACTAAGTAGTTCTAGGAGTTTGTGTCTCTTTAATGAAAACCATTGATATTATTTTTCTTCAGCCTCTTAGTGTTGTATTTGAAGCATTGGCAGTACCAGTTTTCTGTGATTATGTTTTTCAGTAGGTCACTTTCTTACTGGTTTTATAGATCTAGCATCAATAATAATAGTTGACATTTGTATAATGCCTTACAGTTTACAGAGTCCTCTTGAATACTCTTAAATTCTGTCATATAATAGCAAGTGATAGATTTGCTGGGTCAGTTTTATGGATGAGAAAGTAGAGCTTCATAAAGTGCTTAAGTGGTTTGCTTGCGGTCACACAACTTACCGGAGCTGGGACTGGAGCTCCTCAGACGTTAAATTTTCTGGTTGAGAACCGCTGCCTTAAAGGGTAGACAGAAAATAAGTAAAATTAACCAGTGAAAATTAAAGCAGTAGCAAAATAGTGCTCCTTCCCAACTTTCATCTGTTATCGGATAGGATATTTTTGTCTGTCGTGGGAGTTAGAACTTTTCGAAAACTCACATATCTGTTGTTAATGTAAAAGATCTCTCTTCTTGGATAATGTATGTCATTGTTCCAGTTTTTAAATTTCTAATTTTAATGTTAGTGCCTTAAAATTCATAACCATTGCTTTCACTTAAATTTTTCTTCTATTCTAGTCTTCAGACCTAAGGAAATCTATTTACTTGACTCTGTGTCATGTTTTTCATCTGAATAATAAGTCATTTCTAAGAATATATGACTCCTGTGCCTTTTTGGTGGATAATGTTCAGTATTACACTGCTACTAGCATTGGATTAAAAATTGCCCAGCTTCAGATACTTAGGTCTTATTGACAGCATTAAAAAAGCTTATTTTAAAATCAATATCCATTAAAATACAATAGGAAAAATATTGCTAGAGTGAAATGTATTTTCATGTTGGAAATGTAAGAAATTCTGATGGAGAAAATGTACAAAAACTATAGGTAAAATGAGGAAATCACAGAACTGACGTCAAACATTATAGTATGGACTACTGAGAGAACCTACCTGTTTTTCATGGCAATGATTCTAGCATAAGTCTAATCAGTTTATTGACCTGTATGTGTCATTTTACTTGTACCACTCAAGTTGGTGATAAGTGATGCAGGTTTTTTTTTTTTTTAATTAGCATTCTGTACTTATTATTGTGTTACATTTCTGGAGATCATATTTCAAAAATAGTTTAAAAGTTGGGGAGGGAGAAATTCTTCATAAAAAGAAAATCTGGGCACCTGGGTGGCTCAGTTGGTTAAGCGACTGCCTTCGGCTCAGGTCATGATCCTGGAGTCCCGGGATCGAGTCCCGCATCGGGCTCCCTGCTCAGCAGGGAGTCTGCTTCTCCCTCTCCCGCTCCTCCCTCTTGTGCTCTTTCTCTCTCTCACTCTCTCTCTCAAATAAATAAATAAAATCTTTAAAAAAAAAAAAAAGAAAATCTAAAAAACTAGGTAGATACGGGGAAAAAAAATGGGAAGAGAGGGACAAGAGTAAAAAAGAGCTAAAAATCATCAGTTGTGTTTTTTTTTTTTTTTTTTTTTTTTTTAGCAAAGAGAAATACTGAGTTTGCTGAAGAGATTCGGGCAGTTTCTTAAAACTGATGTGTAGAAAAATGAACCTCACATGTTACCAGAGCAGATACTGGGAATCAGGAAATCCCTGGGTTCTGCTACTTACTGGTTGTGCAATACTGGGCAAATTACTTCTCTGAACCTCAGAGTTGCTAGGATTAATGTATATAGAAGTAGCATATTAAATGGTTAGAACTATATAAGGTTTATTATTCCTGATATTTCTACTTTTTGGCTGTGAGATTATGAGCAAGAAAATTAAATTCTTTGAGCATAGCCATAGGTACAGAGGATGCTCATATGTGGTGAGTTTCTCACTCCCCTTGTACACAGATGTTTAGAATTTCATTCTTGGTATTTTTATTTTGTATATCAGCCTTTAGGTGATATTTATCAGTCTTTTCCCTTTATAATAAATATGGGGCTAAACTAACATATACGGTTGTAGTAGTAATTTATATGTTACATAGCTTATAAAATAGGACTACAAAAAGCAGTAACAGTCTTTAGTGGCCTGTTGTAAATTATTAAATTATGGTTTTGGCTGTAAAACTTTTATTAAATAGTTTGTTTTAATGGTTATCCTTTTTTAATCCCTTTCTTCAGATACAGAAGTTTACAGTGAGTTTTATCTTGTGCCACCTCCCTACAGCGTCGCTACCTCCCTTCCTACGTACGATGAAGCTGAGAAGGCCAAGGCTGCTGCAATGGCAGCCGCAGCCGCAGAGACAGCTCAGAGGGTAAGGCAGGCTGGTTGCTCTCTTTTGAGAATATCGTTTTTAGTAATGTCAAAAATAGGTCTGAGTTTCAGAGTGTGCACATAGACTGTTTTTTAGTATCTTCTCTACTACTTCTTAGGTGGGTCATCATTTTTTGGTGAAATTGGCACTCTCCTATCCATTCCTTTACCTCCTCATTTCTGTTTCTGTTTCTATTTATTTCTGTTTCTACCAATTTTCCTGTGTAGCCCATCGTAATTTGTGGGACTCCTGGTCCTTGTCTTTACCAGTACATTTCCTAAGTCTTGATTTTCTCCTCTCATGTGCTTTCACCCCCATCCCCTGACTTCCTCACTCTAGATACTCCACCCCATAGACCTCTTCTCTGTTGATGTCCTCCTTTCCCTCCTCATATAGTTTAGATTCTGTGATCCATAATTATAATCATAAATTATCTTTTTCCCTACTCATTTGTATATATTAGCAGAGCCAGTCTAGTGACTCCATGAATGAACTCAGTGTAGGTTAAAAAGCACAGAGAAATAAGTTACAAGTTTTTAAATTATGTTTGTCAATTCATTTTGTGTGTATGTCCCCTTTTACACATCCCACCCTAGAATTTTTGAATGATACCTGTCCTTTCTGTCTTCTCTTCCTGTCTCAGTAAGAGTCAGTGATACACATGTACATTACTTCTTGTTCTGGTAAAAGGAGTGACTGTCTCAGGAGTGAAGAATCAACGAGAAGCATGTATGCTATTCTACAGTCAGATAAAAGGTGGAAGTTATTTACATTTTATTTATTTATTTTAAAAGATTTTATTTATTTACTTGAGAGAGAGTGAGAGCGAGAGACCACAGAGGAAGAGAGAGAGAAGCAGACTCCCCGCTGAGCAGAGAGCCCGACAGGGGGTTGATCCCAGGACCCTGAGATCATGACCTGAGTGGAAGGCAGACGCTTAACTGACTGAGCCACCCAGGTGCCCCGTTATTTACATTTTAGTATGGCTGCAAGCAGGGCTAGAGTTTGTTGGCTTTTTTTCTTGCTTCAGACTTTAGAGATATCATTTCAGCTTCCTAGGTTCATCCCATGTTGTTTAAGAAAAGACACCAAAAATCACTTTACACAGAAAGCTAGGATTAGGTGAGGGACAAAGGGAGAGAAAACTGATTCTAGGTACAGCATTCTTCTTTGGCCATCAGGCTAGAGCCCAACAAATAGATTATCTGATAGGCGAGTGTTTTTTCCTGGATGGATTTTTTTCATCAGTCCATCCCTTTCCATGCCTGTTCCCGCTCCCATACTCCAACACACACAGAGTTAAATGTCAACATAAATAGCTTTGGGCACATAAGTAAAGACAGTAAGCCTCAAATTTATTATTTATGCCATTTCCTTCAGAGGGTGAAAGTAAGTCTTTGTTAATACAGTGGCATAAAATACAGCTCAGTCAATAAGGATTTTTGATACTTAGAGGAGAGAATCATAGAGAAGGAGCATAGATCTGTAGTGTGGAGTTTATCAAAATCAATTCTAGGTTGCTTAGCACGTACATGGTTATACGTGCATTATATACATGCATGCACTCTCTGTGAATGAGAAGGGCATAACTCCTTTCCTCAGGGAATGTCTCCCTAGAGACCTTGGAAATGACAAAGGTCCTTAACTCTGAAGAGAAAGAAGCAAGCATTGTCTTGCTCTCTGCAAAAAAATTTTCTCTCTTTTGGAGAGAAAACTCTGAAGTGTTTTCTATTCCAACCTTTCATTGTCATCATTTCCAGTGTCTTGTTTTTAGAAAGTAATATGATCCCAGTCTGAATTGGAACATGTTCATAAGGAAAAGTTTTCCGTTTTCAACTGCTTCTGATATCATTGTAACTCCAGTTTGTGAAGATTGTGGAAAATTTCATAAAGCAAAATATAATTAAACAGAAGAGACTTACTTAGGTCCTTGTAAAGACTCTTTTAAATTCATCAGTTTCTAACCCAGGGCTCCAGCACCCTTTCTTCTACAAAAGATGATTGAGTATGGGTTTCTATACCTGATTCAGATAGAAAACTGGTCTGATTAGCATTTGAGTATGTATTCAGTTATAAATGAATTTCAACTGGGTGAGGTGAAAGCTTATTTCTTTTTTTCCCCTATTTATTTATTTATTTTTGATGTAGTGTTCCATGATTCATTGTTTGCGTATAACACCCAGTGCTCCATTCAATACGTGCCTTCTTTAATACCCATCACCAGGCTAACCCATCCTCCCACCCCCCTCCCCTCTAGAACCCTCAGTTTGTTTCTCAGAGTCCATTGTCTTAAATCCACGCTCATTGGGAGAATATAGGTAGTAGCCAGGAGACTTGGAAACAATACTGTTTTCTACTATTTCCTATTTCTAATGTGCAGGATTGCATGTAAATTATGGGATGATTAAATGGACTTATAGAAACTAACTCCTTTTTTGAAAAGATTTATTTATTAAAGTGTGTGTGCTACTGTGAGCTTGTGCTGGAGTGGGGGGAGGGGCAGAGGGAGAGAATCTTCAAGCAGACTCCCCTCTGAGCGCATAGCCCACCACCTGGGGCTCAATCCCAGGATCCTGAGATCATGACCTGAGCCTAGACCCAAGGAGTCGGTAGCCCAACCGACTGAGCCACCCAGGCGCCCCTGTACCTTGTTTTAAAGTTTGTCAGTAATTTGTCTTTTGACATAAAAACTAGGACTTTATAAATTGTGAGCAACTCCAGGATAAGGACTCTGTGTTTGCATTTCTAGCATCTTTCTATTACCTGGTACATATTTGGTATTTAATAGATTACAGTTTATTAAGTTGATGAAAGCTTTTTAAAAATTAGCAATGTAAGAAATTAGGAAGAAGAAAATACCACACTTGTTTTCTTATAGTTTCTTATTTTAAAATATTTTGGTGTCTTTTACCACTTTTAGGATTTATAAATTAATGTAGTTGGAATTATTATAGAGCTATTATCTTTTATTTTTAAGCATTTTATATAAATGTTTCTCCTTTAATGGTTTAGTGAAATTCCATGGAATCAATATATTATAATTTAGTGGCTCTTCCTCCCTAGTGAACAGTTGGATTATTTTCAGATGTGATTATGTGTCTGTGTTTTCCATTGTTGATGTTGTAAAGGACATCTTTGTGCATATGTTTCCTGTCTTCTTAAAAATGATGTCATATGATAAAATCTCTGGACTGATGTTCAAAAAAGAATATGAAATATTTATATTCTTGCCCTCATGTTGACAGTGGTTTGGAGGGGCTCACATTGGGCTTTAGTGTTTATTTCTTGAATTAACTTGAAATTATACAAAATTTTATTAATATATATTTAGTTATTGCCAATCACTGTATTTTCTGTAAGAGGGTTGCTTACAATATGTGATTGCAGAGTTTTAGGGATCTTTTTGCCTAAATAATGAGCAATATGGTTTTGAAAATCTTTTTCTTTTGGCAATGTACATAGGGAGACTACCATGAATGTATTAGCATTTTCTTGACCAGTCTCCTGAGCCTCAGTTCCCACTGAGAAACACAAAGAGGGCCAAGTAATGTTTCCACACACAGTGTGGAACCCTAGATTTAGTGAACCCAGTATTTTCTTTTTTCTCTAAAGATTTAATTAATTAATTAATTTGAGAGAGAGCGTGCATGCAAGAACGGTGGAGGGGCAGAGGGAGAGGGAGAAGCAGGCTCCCCACTGAGCAAGGAGCCAGGATGCAGGGCTTGATCCAGGACCCTGGGATCATGTCCTGAGCAAAGGCAGATGCTTAACCGACTGAGCCACCCAGGCGCCCCGAACGTCTTATTTTCTATTGGTCACTAATCTCTGCTCTGGGGAGAGACACTATCTCTTCCAAAGCTGTCTGCAATATAAGGAAGAAGGGCAGCCAGTGCCTCTACCTAGAAGATGTGTAGAAGAAACATGAAGGACTCATGGAGAATTACCTCCTGACTAGAGAGCCCACTATTGATGGGCATTTAGATTGTGTCTAATATTTTGCTCTTATTATTATTATTGCTGCAGGGCACCTGGGTGGCTTAGTCAGCTAAGTGTCTGACTCTTGATTTCGGCTCAGGTCATGATCTCAGGGTCGTGCTATCAAGTCCTGTGTCGGGTTGTGTGCTAGGCGTGGAGCCTGCTTAAGATTCTCTCCCTCTCCCTCTCTCTAAAAAAGCAAACAAATAAACCCAAAAAACATTGCTGCAGTGAATTATCTTTAATACATCATTTCTTTTAAGTGGGAATATATTGTATATTTGTACAATATATTTCAAGAGCTGGAATTGTTGGCTGTGTACATTTTTTTTCTTTTTTCAAAGTTTTTATTTAAATTCCAGTTAACATACACTGTAGTATTAGTTTTAGGTGTACTCTTTAGTAATTCAACATTTATATACAAAACCTGGTGCTCTTCACAAGTGCACTCCTTAATCCCCATCATCTTTTTAACCCCCTTCCCCTCTGGTAACCATCAGTTTGTTCTCTGTAATTAAGAGTCTGTTTCTTGGTTTGACCCCCCCCCCTTTTTTTCCCCCTATGATCGTTTGTTTTGTTTCTTAAATTCCACATATGAGTGAAATCATATGGTATTTGTCTTTTACTTATTTGCTTAGCATAATACTCTCTAGCTTCATCCACGTCATTGCAAATGGCAAGATTTCATTCTTTTTTATGGCTGAGTAATATTTCACTGTAGATATACACCACATCTTCTTTATCCATTCATTGATTGATGGACACTTGGGCTATTTCCATAATTTGGCTATTGTAGATAATGCTGCTATAAACATTGAGGTGCATGTATCCCTTTTGAATTAGTATTGTTGTATTCTTTTCGTAAATACCTAGTAGTGCAGTTACTGGGTTGTAGGGTAGTTTTATTTTTAACATTTTGAGGAACCTTCTTCCATACTGTTTTCCAGAGTGGCGGCACCAGTTTCCATTCCCACGAACATTGCAAGAGGGTTCCTTGCTAGCACCTGTTGTATCTTGTGTTGTTGATTTTAGCCATTCTGACAGGTGTGAGGTGATATTTTATTGTAGTTTTCTTTTTTTTTTAAGATTTTATTTATTTATTTGACAGAGAGAAACATAGCGAGAGCAGGAACACAAGCAGGGGGAGTGGGAGAGGGAGAAGCAGGCTTCCCGCAGAGCAGGGAGCCTGATGTGGGACTTGATCCCAGGACCCTGGGATCATGACCTGGGCCGGAGGCAGACGCTTAACGACTGAGCCACCCAGGCGCCCTATTGTAGTTTTCATTTGCATTTCCCTGATGATGAGTGATGTTGGGCATCTTTTCATGTGTCAGTTGACCCTCTGGATGTCTTCTTTGAAAAACTGTCTATTCATATCCTCTGCCCATTTGTAAATTGCATTATTCAGTTTTGGGATGATGAGTTTTACAAGTTCTTTATATGTTTTGGATACTAACCCTTTATCAGATATGTCATTTGCAAATATCTTTTCCTGTTCCATAGGTTGCCTTTTAGTTTTTTGATCGTTTGCCTCACTGTGCAGAAGCTTTTTATTTTGATGAAATCCCAGTAATTTATTTTTGCTTTTGTTTCCCTTGCCTCAGGAGACACATAGTAAAAAGTTGCTATGGTTGATGTTAAGGAGGTTATTTCCTGTGTTAGGATTTTAATGCTTCCCTGTCTCACATATAGGTCTTTAATCCATTTTGAATTTATTTTTGTGTGTGGTGTAAGAAAGTGATCCAGTTTCATTCTTTTGCATGTTGCTGTCCAGTTTTCCCAATACCATTTGTTAAAGAGACTGTCTTTTTCCCACTGGATATTCTTTCCTACTTTGTCGAAGATTAAGTGACCATATAGTTGTGGGTTGTACATTTTTATTTTTGATAAATATTTCCAAATTGCCAGCCATAGAGATCATACCAGTTTAGATTCCACCACTGATTATGAAAATTCCTCTTTACTGTTCAATGCAAATGTGTCAGTCACATCTTTCTTGATATATTTTCATTAATGTTTACTTTTTATCTTTTTTTGTGTTTTCTTTTAAAATTACTCTTTTCAAGGGTGCCCATGAAAAATTAATACTTGCTAATGTTTTTGAGTATTTACTGTGTGTCAGACATTGTACTCATTGTATCATTTGTCTGTACAACAAATTGAGAATATCTGATTTTATTTAAATTCTTATCTTTATACTTAAATAATAAAGGTGTAATTAGTTTTTTAGTGAGCTGTTCTAATGTTACGTGTTTTACAGATTCAGGAGGAAGAGTGCCAACAAAGAGATGACTTTAGTGATGCAGACCAGCTCAGAGTGGGTAATGATGGGATTTTCATGCTGGCGTTTTTCAGTAAGTGTTTTTTCATTTCCAAATTGTTTTTTTGCATATACTAGCTGTGTGTGTATTTAAAGTAGCATTGTGAAGAAAGGCAGATAGTGTTAATGGGTGACTATTTTGTTTAAAATGTAAATTGTTCCTGATATTGAACTATGTGATCATATGATACAATAAAAATCCTAGTATTTAGTATACTTATAACGGTGTATTGCAGTCATTATGCTAGTTGCTGACTATATAGAATTATATAAGTATATTTAAGCTAAATATGTTTTTGCATGAGAAATGCTATGTGTCCATACAGTGATGTAGGACCATGCAGAATGAAACTATAAATTCTGCTTTTGGAGCAAAGGACTTCCATTTGAGTGTCTTTAAGCAGGAATAAGGGTTAGAAGAAATATTCTGGGCACCTGGAACAATGTGATTCGAGACACAAAAGAATGCAAATATATCTTATTTGGGGGAATGGTAAGGAATTAGAAGACCAAAAATCTAAGTATGATTTTTTTTTAACATGTTGCAGAATTCTTAAATACCTGAATTTATAAAGTGGACTTTATACTTTGAGGGAAGACTGTGTTACAGTCTATTATTTCAGTTCCTAACACAGGGATTGGCAGATAGTATACTCAGTACATAATATTACGACACTTGAATTGTTTAATTGCTAAAATTAAGTTTTTGAAATCCAATATTCATATAAGTATATTTATTAGACTAAATATAGTAAATTTCTGCCCTCAACCTGGTTAAATGATCAAGCTCTCATAGAATACTGATTTAATTCATTTTAAGTATAAAATTTATTTTGATAATAAAACTAAGAAATAGTTTACTTATTTAAAGTATCATGTTCAACTTTAAAAATAGAAAATACAGAAAATACATACCTTGAGCTGAGTTACTTTTGAGTCTGGGAAATCACTAATCCTCCATTTTGAAATGGTTTCTTGCTTCTTTTCCTTCTTTCGTTTCATCTGCTGAAGAATAGAAGTAGATAACCACTCAGAAGTGGGTCGGTGAGTGGGAAAGCAGTTACATTTTTCTCTTCAAATTTAGTAAATTATGTTCTGCTTGGCAACCAGCTAATGTATATGCAATATTTAAATCTTGTGTCTTCAGTTAAAATTTGTAGTTAGATATGATGGTAGGTACCATGGAAGGGAAATGAACACTTTGACTACAAATAACTACTGTTTTGTACTATTAGTCTTGTAAATGTTAGTTTTTTCCCTTAGTTTTAGTTCAACGGGTAACCTTTATTATTCATAACAGGCTTCCCACATATTTTGTTTATAAAAAGAGTAGCGTCAATATTAATTGCTTTAATGGTTATGTATTTTAAAAATCTTAATTGGAAAAGGAAATTTAAGTTTATTGTACTATATGTGTATAAATACCTGTCTCTTGGTATAAAAATGTGATTTGATACCATCTATCTGACTCAGAGCTTAGTGATATTTCTCCATTTCTGTATTTCACTTAATCCTACTGTCTTCTTTTTAGCGCCCCCCCCCCCCTTTTTAGATTTGGAAACGTTTTGATGATAAAACAGTGTTGCAAATGTTTGGTGACCTACACACTTAGTTGCCTTTATTTTTGGCCTGTGGTGGTATATTAATATGAATATATGTATTTAGTGTAAATTACCTGCTTTTACTACATTTTTACTATATGATGTCTTTATAACTTATTTTTTTTATGTTCCCTATTCCACAAATACTGCACCAGTATTATAAGAGTAAAATTATAAATTATTTTTGGGGACTTCATTTCCTGATATATTTTTTCTGGTAGGTTGTAGACCAGTGTTTGAGTGTATTTGCTTTGGTAAGCATAGATTTATTTGTAATCACTACCATCTAGTGGCTATTCTTCAAATTGCAGCTTGCTATAGTTTTCATGTTTCTTCAACTATCTAGTAGCTGTTCTTTAGATTCTATTCTTTTTTCTATTTCTGTGGTTCAGAAATAGATTTTCTTTTTTAAATTTTATTAAGTTTTTAAATTTAATTTCAGTATAGTTAATACATGGTGTTATATTAGTTTGTGGTGTACAGTATAGTATAGTGACTCAGCAGTTCTGTACATTGCTCAGTGCTCATCATAAGTGTACTCTTAATCCCCTTCACCTATTTCACCCCCCCTCCCCCCGCCACCTCCCCTCTGGTAACCATCAGTTTGTTCTCTATAGTCTGTTTCTTGGTTTATCTCTGTCCGCACCCCCCCCTTTTTTTACTTGTTTTATTTCTTAAATTCCACAGTGTATTTGTCTTTCTCTGACTTATTTCACCTAGCATTATACTCTCTAGCTCCATCCATGTTGTTGCAGATGGCAAGATATCATTCTTTTTTATGACTGAATAATATTGCTTTGTGTGTGTGTGTGAGTGTGTGTGTGTGTGTATACATCTTTAGCCATTCATCTATCGATGGACACTAGGGGCTGTTTCATAATTTGGCTGTTGTAAATAATGCTGCAGTAAACATAGGGGTGCATATATCCTTTTGAACTAGTGTTTTCTTATTTTTTGGGTAAATACCCAGTAGTGTGATTACTGGGTCATAGGATAGTTCTATTTTTAACTTTCTGAGGAAGCTCCGTACTGTTTTCCACAGTGGCTGCACCAGTTTGCATTCCCACCGACAGTGCAAGAGGGTTCCTTTTTCTCCACATCCTTACCAACACCTGTTGTCAGAAACAGATTTTCTTTAACATGGTTTATAACTTAAACATTTCAGGTAATATAAATTGTGTGAATAAAACTACAGTGAATATCAGTATTTCAAATTAGAACTTTTTGATGGTTTAATTCTTCCCTTCTCTCTTATAGCATCCACATTTCCATCTCTTACTGCTTGTAATCCTGAACAAGTTTACACATAAATTTGGTAAAATAATTGCATGTTCATGTTCAGAAAATGTAAAGAAAGAAAGATATGTATCCTTGACAATTTTTGCTTCTCATAATCCCTTGAAGTGTCAGAGCAGAATGCCTCATACGTACTTGTATCTGATCTTCTTTTTAAGAGTTTTTAAGAGAGTGGAATGGAAGTCAATTATTTGTTAAAAGCTAGAAATTAAGATTTAGTCCACTGGATAATTAATAGTCTGCGGAAATGACCTTGAACTATAATGCTTAAAAATGTAATAGACTCTGTTTAGAAATTTTGTACCATGTGTGAATCTTCAGAATTGAAGAATATGCATACTATAGTAAAAATTAATCACCTGTATTATTCCCATTTGACTTTATTTTTATTTTTTTAAAGATGTATGGATTTATTTGAGAGAGAGCACGTGTGGGAGCAGGGGGAGTGGCAGAGGGAGAGGGACAGAGAGAATCTCAAGCAGACTCCCTGCTGAGCACAGAGCTCGACGTGGGGCTCGATCCCACAATCCCTAAGATCATGACCTGAGCCGAAATCCCAAGTTGGATGTTTAACTGAGCTCACAGGAGCCCCCATTATATTCCCATTTTAGACTTGAGGGAAATACATTTAAAGACATATTAAATCGTAATTTTAAAAGGAATTAGAATATTGTTTTGAAATGTGAATTCTGGATTGTAAGAAATTGCCAAACTGTGTTACCAAAGTGGCTGTACCACTCTGCATTCCCACCAGCGGTGAGTGAGTTTCTGTTGCTCTGATCCTCACTAGCATGTGGTACTGACAATTTTTAAAATTATAGCTGTTCTAATAGATGCGTGGTAGTATCTCATTGTGGTTCAATTTGCATTTCCCCAAGGATTGATGATATTGAGCATCTGTATTCACTAATAAGCAGTTCTGAGCACCTACCATGGACAAGTCATAAAAGTTAAAACTCTTAAAGAGATTGTCTAGGCATCACACATACTGAAAAACAATACATTGATGACATGTTCTGTCCAGATAGAGCTGGGTTTATAATTATATAGCTTTTAGGTGATGTTGTAGATGGTAAGTGAATCCAGAAAGGGAACACTTAAGAATTGTAACTGTAGGGCACCTGCGTGGCTCAGTTAAGCGTCTGCCTTTGGCTCAGCTCATGATCCCAAGGTCCTAGGATTGAGCCCCGCATCAGGCTCCCTGCTCAGCGGGGAGTCTACTTCTTCCTCTCCCTCCTTCCTTCCCCCCGCCGCTTGTGCGCGCTGGCAGACACCATCTTAACCTGATGAGAGTTGGCATCACCAGCAATAAGACATAACTAGATCACTGCCTCCTGATACGATGCACTAAGGGCACATCATTCCTATGGTATTCTTAAAAAAAAAAAAAAAAAGAAGAAGAAGGGGAAGAGGAAAGAAGAAATGCATAACCTGAATCTAATCATGAGGAAATATTAGGTAAATCCAGATTGAGAGACATTCTACAAAACCAGTCCATATGTAATGTACGGTGATTAATGTAATAATAAAAAATTAAAAAAAAACAGTCCATATTCTTCAAAAGAATCAAAGTCATAAGAAACAAAGACTAACAAACTGTTCTTCAATTAAGAACAGACTAAAGTGGGCGCCTGGGTGGCTCAGTTGGTTAAGCGACTGCCTTCAGCTCAGGTCATGATCCTGGAGTCCCGGGATCGAGTCCCGCATCGGGCTCCCTGCTCAGCGAGGAGCCTGCTTCTCCCTCTGACCCTCCCCCCTCTCATGTACTCTCTCTCATTCTCGCTCTCTCAAATAAATAAATAAATCTTTAAAAAAAAAAAGAACAGACTAAAGCAAAATGGCAATGTAAAATCTTAAAAAAAAAAAAAAAGTTTAAAAAGTTTTAAATTTTTAAAAATCTGATACTTGTTTTAAAAATAAATGAAAATCATAAATGAATATACATATAATACTAACAATACATACATGCAAATGCACTAGGTTTCAAAGACATCAAGTTCCTAGACAAGGAATCAATTTCACTAAACTTAATTCTGAACTGCATACAGGTAAATTTCTCTCTTATTCTCAAGCAATTCTCCTCATTTAAACAATTAGCCATTAAGAAAGACATGATGCTAACAATTTATTAGTTTTAAGACATTTCAGCTAAATTATAAGCAATGAGATGACCAAAACAAATTTTTTCTTGTAAACAAAATAAGTTTAATGCTTCACAAATACTATATGAGTTTCTTAAGGTACAGGTACAATTTTTTTTTTTTTTAAGATTTTTATTTATTTGAGAGAGAGAGTACATGAGAGGGGGGAGGGTCAGAGGGAGAAGCAGGCTCCTCGCTGAGCAGGGAGCCCGATGCGGGACTCGATCCTGGGACTCCAGGATCATGACCTGAGCTGAAGGCAGTCGCTTAACCAACTGAGCCACCCAGGCGCCCACTTTAGTCTGTTCTTAATTGAAGAACAGTTTGTTAGTCTTTTTTCTTATGACTTTGATTCTTTTGAAGAATATGGACTGTTTTTTTTTTTTTAATTTTTTATTATTACATTAATCACCGTGCATTACATATGGACTGGTTTTGTAGAATGTCTCTCAATTTGGATTTACCTAATATTTCCTCATGATTAGATTCAGGTTATGCATTTCTTCTTTCCTCTTCCCCTTCTTCTTCTTCTTCTTCTTTTTTTTTTTTAAGAATACCATAGGAATGATGTGCCCTTCTCAGTGCATTGTATCAGGAGGCAGTGATCTAGTTATGTCTTATTGCTGGTGATGCCAACTCTCATCAGGTTAAGATGGTGTCTGCCAGCTTTCTTCACTATAAAGTTTTCCCCTTTGTAATTAATAAATATCTTGTGGCTTTTGGAAATTTAAAAGTAAAGTGTTATTAGTTAAAGGATAAACTGTAGTGTACAATACTGCTTTCTAGGTTATCCTGCTACCCTCTTTATGTAGATTGGTGGTATAATAAAATGATCACTGGAGAGGTGAAAGACTTGGGTGCTCCTGTCTTACCTATACCTCTTGCTTTGTGAGTTTATGTGGCACTTCACTGTTTTAAGTCTCAATTTGTCTTTCTGTAAATGGAATTAATTCTGACCTTGCCCTTCTTTAAAAACTAATGTGAGGATCAATAAATTAAAATATGTGAAATGTCATAAATCATAAAATGCTGTTAGGTGAAGGTAGTAGTAATGTTCTCCTTCCCCATCCTTACCTGAGCATTCACCTTTTACGTGGTTTAAAGTGATTGGTAGCCTTCTTTCAAATGTCATTAACCTGTCTGACTCACTTTCTTATAAAGAAGCACTGGGAAGGTGAATGTGGAAAGTGTAATTGGAGCAACAGTAAGCATTCTTTTTATCAACTTTTCTGAGTTAATTGCCCTGCTTCCTGCTGCTTTGCTACCCCAAATCTTACTTTTTCTAAGGAATATAGGCTATATAAGACTTTTGCTTCTTTGGATTCCATGTTGGGCCTTGCTGTGTGGGGAATAGGTGCCCTACACCTTTTAAGCTTCCTAATTTGTCTTAGGTTTCCAGGGAAACATGGCATGAGTGAAGTAGAGTTAAAAGAAAGGTGTTCTTGTCTTTTTTTCTAGAGGCATGTATATGTTTGCCTGCCTCTACTATATGTTGTTCCTAATTTTATGGATTTTATACACTTAAGGTTTAGCATATATTTATTAAATTCTCTTTTGCCAACTCAGGCATGTCATAGAGGATTTAGAATTGAATGCTTCTGCCTTTTCTGTATTTTAAGGACCTGTTCAGCTTTATTTGCTATCTTATAGGCCAAGGGGCCTAAAAAGTGTATCTGTGCTTGAGTAGTCACCAACTTCACTGTTTTCCCAGTGTTTAACCCAGTTACAGAAGGATAAAGTTATGTATTAGTCTCTTAGAGCTGCCATGACAAATACCATCACCTGGATGGCTTAAATAGTGGAAATTTATTTTCTCACAGTTCTGGAGACTGTCTAGAAGTCCAAGATCAAAGTGCTGGAAAATTCGGGTTTTGGTGAGGATTCTCTTCCTGGCTTATGGACAGCTGTCTTCTTGCCATTTCCTCCCATGGTCTCTTTCCTACATGTGGGTGGAGAGAGAGCACTCTGGTGTCTCTTCTCTTCCTATAAGGACACCAATCCTAGTGGATTAGGGCTCTACCTTTATAACCTTAATTATCTTCTTAAAGGCCCTGTCTTTAAATACAGTCACACTGGTTAGAGCTTCAGCTGTGAATTTTGAGGAGACACAGTTCAGTCCATAACACATTGTATTACATGAGCAAAGCTTCTAGGAATCCATACTGCTGGCAGAGAGCAAAAAGAAAACACAATGACTCAGTAGGTACTTTTTTGTTCTTTTGTATCTTATTTCTGATGTGAGTACAATTGTATGTATAGTAGATATTGGTAAATCTGTTTCGAGGAAAACAGTGTTAGAATTAATTTTCCCCCAAACTAAACATACACACACTCAAAGGTAAAAATGCACTTTTGGAATATTTTGCTGTTTTGTATTTTCTCCATCAGTGCTTCCTGTGTTTTAACAGCATGACATGCTTACAAAATGATAGAATGTTTATAGCACGCTGGGATCCAGGAGTAAGGTGCTCAGGGCTAGTGGACGTCTGTGCTCTGCCCAGATCTCACCTGCCTGCTGAGGAGGAAGAGAGGAGCTCGCTCAGCCTGTCACTAGCATATATATGGGACACCGGGTTGGGAGTCTCTACTGCTGTTCATTAATGCATATTATGTATTTTAAAGAGATATCAAATTATCTTTTGATCAGCTGTTGCATGTTTTTCTCCACAGATAACACATATATTAACCAATTAGATGTAGAGCAGCTATATCTAATAGTGTATTCTCTGACCATGGAAATAATTCTCTCTCTCCACTGTCCAATATGATAGCTACAAGCTAAATGTGACCATTGAACACTTGAAATGTGGCTAGTGTGACTGAGGGACTAAATTTGAAATTTCATTTACTTTTAATTAATTGAAATTTAAATAGCATCCTTTGTAGAGTAGGGTGGGTTCCTGGAGCAAGTAGAAAAAGCAGTGTGGCTGGTGGCATTAGATAGCACAGATGTAGAGGATAGCCAAATACTGATCAGTATCTAGGTTTACGAAGAAGAAAATGTGGAGTGTGAGCAAGTTTTATTTCCAGTAGTGTCTCCTGAATTTTTTCTTTTTTGCGGAAAAGATACAAGCTACTCTAAAAATATCATTTTTTCTGGGTAGTAATAATGGTTAACATTTCTTAGCAGTCACCATGTGCCAGGTTCTGTACTGTGCTAAGCTCTTTAAATTCATTATCTCGCTTAATCCCCTTATCAGACTTGTGAAATAGGTCCTGCAGATCAGAGAATTGTGGCTCACAGAAGTCAGCAGTGAGTCTAGTGAGTGATATATGTCACACTGTGACTCAAACACGTCTCTTATTTCAAAATTCATTCTCCTCTGACTATTGTACCATATAACATAGCTTACCATAAATGATCAAGAAAGCTGTGCCCAGAAGGCATTAGGAAGGAAGAAATTATAGGAGTAGGGGAATTGCTTTGAAGAAATAGCTATTTCATTTAAACTTATCCTAAAATGTTTCCTCTTTGTCTTCAGAATTCTGAAAAATCAGCATTTCTCTAGGTAATTTACTTTGTTTTCCCTGAGGGTTGGTTAGAGATATTGAGGGTAAGAGGATGGGCACTGAACAGGACCAAAGTTCTGCTCAAATTGATCTTCAGTTTTATTATCTTTACTGTTATTATTTTGATAATGTTAATATCTTGGACATAGATAGGGCACTCTGATTATATCTCAAGGACCTGTGTTAGAATGGTTTCTGCTACAAGTAATAGGAAACCCTTACTCGGCTGTTTTAAATAGGAAATTATCTCACAAACCAGAAAATCCATAGGCAAGCAAATAGGCAAGCAGACCTCAGCCACAGCAAGTATCAGTTCTAAGGCTCTGCTTTTCTTTGATTTTCTTCACTCCCTAGCCCTTGTGGAGTCACACTTTAATCCTCAGGCTGACAGCAGAATCCCGGCAGCAGTTCCAGATGTTATATCCAAACTAGTCATCCACTGGATAAGGAGTTGTTTTTTCTTTTTTTTTTTTTTTTTAAAACATTGTAGAAATTCTCAAACTAGGCAAGAGTATAAATAACGTCTGTGTATTTATCACTCAGTTTCAACAATGATCAACCTAGAGCCACTGTTATTTAACCTATATTCCATCCTCTTATCTCCTTGATGTGTTTTTTAAGAACCAAAGAATGCTGTTCAGAAGTCCTATTTAAAAAAAAAAAATGGCAGGGAGTTTTGGCCTCCTGTGATTTTCCCAGACTACTCAGGACCCACCTTTTGGGGTTAAGTATGGGGTCCAGCCTTCCCTAAAATGCTCTGTAGGTGGGTGGGATCCTGAAAAGGGGGAAAAGCATGTTTCAGTAGGTAGGACGAAGAGGCAATGAACACTACCTTCTCTGGAAGTATTTTATAATTTATTTGGCTCCTCTTTAATATTGCTTTTAAAAAAATCCAGTTTGGTTGGTTGATTGCTTAGGTTGGAATTCTTGGGTGGGATCACATGGGAGTTACCTTGTGACTTGGTTTTTTAGGTGGTTTAAAAATGCAGTTTCACCTATTGGTGGTAAGTTTTAAGGAATTGATCCTTTTTGATCAAATTGACAAGAAACCAAGCTTACTTGTTTGTTAATGTGTAGTTTATAACTAATATATTTGCAAAAGGTAAACTATAGTCTATAAACAAGACTTAATTGGTACAGTCAAAAGAAAGGGAATTGTTATTTCCATGTTGCAATGAAGTATTGTTAATATTATGTCTCTGTTAATTTGTTTCCAAAGTGTGGTCTTTAAAAGGACTATTTCTCTTGCTTTTAGTGGCATTTATTTTCAACTGGCTTGGATTTTGTTTATCCTTCTGTATCACCAATACCATAGCTGGAAGATATGGTGCCATCTGCGGATTTGGACTTTCATTGATCAAATGGATTCTTATTGTTAGGGTGAGTGTTTTAATAGCCTCTATCACTTCTATTTCATTAAAATACATGAAATTTCTTGTGTGGTTCATAAATGTTCATTTTACATATATGAATCAATTATTTTGAGACTTATTCTTAACCTTTTTAGACTTATTATTGTAGTGATCTCTGTGGTGTGAACATTTTGTAACTTTATTACATGAGAGCTTGTTACTACATGGAAAGAGCTTTGAAGTCAAAAATTTGAGTTTGAATCTTATTTATATCAGTGTTTTAACTTTACGTTTTAAATTGTTGTGAGCATGTCTTCATAATAAGCTGGTAATCCTGGCTTTCAGGATTTCTGTGAGGTCTAGAGGTCATTCAGTTCAAGCACTTGTCCAGTTGCTGTACAAATGCATGTGCTCAGTAAACCAGGCTGCGACTGTTGTGATACAGCGCACGCGTGCCTACCACCCGTTAAAACAGAGCATTTTCTGTTGGTTAGTAAAATTCTCAAGGACTTAATTATCCTCTCACTCTTTCTTTTAGTAACATTAAGAGCTCAAAAGTTAACTAAGGCCTCTGAGGTGGCTATCAGAACTCACCTTTTTTTCCCTTATTTTCCTTCTCCACCTTTCTTATTTCCCTGTTGTTTCTGGAATTTACCCTCTGTCTACTTTTTATCACTTACAAGATGGTGTGTAGGGAGATAATCCTAAGTCCTTTTCTTTTTCCCATCTCAGCAGCTTGTCCCAAAATAATCTTCTGTAACCATTCCATCAGCAGTAATATTGTTAGCATATTCTTCCCCCAGCTCTTTACCTTTGCCTATTGAAGGCTCCTTTTGGCTCCTTTTTACGAAGCTTTGTCCCTAGTTTCTTTAGGATAAGGCCTAGGAGAATGATCAAGAGTGGTTTTGGGGCACCTGGGTGGCTCAGTAGGTTAAGCATCCATCTTTTGATCTCAGCTCGGGTCTTGATCCTCAGGGTCATGAGTTCAAGCCCTGCATAGGGCTCCACACTGGGCCCCACACCACAGAGATCACTACACGACACTATCACTTAAAAAAAAAAAAAAGTGGTTTTATTTATTGTTCTGGTAAGTTTTCTTAAAAGTAACCCACATATTTAAGTGCTATTACACAGTTGATAAAATGCATAATTTCTACAAATCATATTTATTTAAACATTGATTTCTAATTGAATGAGATCCTCCTAAAATATTCTGTAGAATCACATACTAAGATGTCAGCTTTTCTTAAGTGCTTCAGACACTTCACTTATGCACCTACATTATCACATTGATTTAAAAAATTAAAACTGTGGACTTAATGTGTTTCTTCATTATTTTTAAACTTACTGCTTCCCAGAGTGTCAGTAATCTTATCAGACCTTGTCTCTGTTCAGACCAGATAAAGGTTCTGGTTATTAATCAGTTGATTCTTGGGTAGTACCTAAGACTTGCCGCCTTTTCAGATGATCAAAATCTGAGCCAATGTAAGAACAGCCCCCTGGCAGATTCTTTTTCTAATTTCATTTTTAAAAACGTGAAGTGGGGGCACCTGGGTGGCTCAGTCGGTTAAGTGTCTGCCTTCGGCTCAGGTCGTGATCCCAGGGTTCTGGGATCGAGTCCCACGTCGGGTTTCCTGCTCACCGGGAAGTCTGCTTCTCTCTCTCTCTTTTTCTCTCTCTCCCTCTCCCTCCCTCTACCCTTCCACCCCTGCTTGTTTTCTCTCTCAAATAAATAAAAAAATCTTAAAAAAAAAAAATAAATAAAAATGTGAAGTGGATTCCCACCATGATTATAAATCTGTTAAGGTGTTAGGGAGCATACAAAGATAAAGCACGATCCCTGCCCTTGCAGAAGTTATTACTAGAAAAACCTCAACAAGAGTTGAAGTTAGATGTGCCCAATGGTTATTATTATGTTAGTAATAGAATTAATTACTATTATTCAAGTGGATTTCTTAGTCACAGAACACAGAAAATGATTTGAGGATTGTTTTCTCAACTCTTCTAAACTTAGTAACTTTGTGTATTCTAGATTCATTAAAAAAAAAAAAGTCCAGTCCATTATATGCAACCTCTGCTGTTAGGGTATTAGGGCCTAATTCTCTTATAGTACTCCTAGTTGAGAGGGGTTTGTTTATCTAGTAATTAATTCCATCTAATGTGATAAGATGGGGAACTTAAATTCAAATACTGGGGATTGCATCAGGTTTGATCACCAGAACTGTTTCGTTTCCCTTTAAAATACCACTACTGAGGGGCACTGGCCGGCTCAGTCAGAAGAGCATGTGACTCTCGATCTTGGGGTCGTGAGTTTGAGCCTCACGTGGGGTGTAGAGATTACTTAAAAAAATAAACTTTAAAAAAAAACCACATAAAATGTGCCTTTAAAAAAAAAATAAAATACTGCTACTAGGTTAAGGTTAATATTATGCCTTTAGTGTATATTGAGAATTGATATAAGAAAAAGATTTTTAAAAATCTTTTTTATCAAATAATAATAGCTGCCTTTCATTGAGTACTTACTGTGTTGCAAGCATAATTCGTTACAAACACCAAATTCTTGATTCCTGCTTGTATCAGTGATGCTAATGATAATCCAGACCTTTTATTGATGATAAAGGCTAAGAATAAAAAAAGTCAAATAACTTGCTCGATATCCCACAGTTTGTTGGATTAGAATCTAGCTTGGTCTCAATTCAGTGCCTTTTCTCCTAATTCTGTCCTGCCTCTGTGACACTGTACTTGGACTTTTATTATAATGCTCTAAGCAATAAATGCCATGTGAAGTGCTGAGAGAAAGGTTTTCTCCTAAAAGCCTGATGTTTTATTTTATTAGACAATAAGTAATTTATAAATCATACTGTAGCTTTTCTTTTTGTTTCTGAGTTTCCATTTACTCAGACTTAATGTAAATATCTTTAGCTGATTCTAGTATTATTATTTCTGTCTAAGGCTTTTGATGTTTTCATTTATTTAAAAATCAGTATGTTTTTTTTAAAAACTAACAACTCTTTTTGAAAGTAGACAGATGTAAACAATAAACTACTGGTGTTATATTAATAAAATAAAATTAGATAAACTCTTAGTGTCAGTTAATTTATTTTCCAAAATTTGGTTTTTGCATCCTGTGATTGGCCAGTCAACATGATTGATTTACTCATTAAAAAACCCCAACTTGGCTCAGCCCTCTGACTATTGGTATTTTAAAACATTTTTACTCACTCAGTAATGAATCCAAAAACTCATTAGTTTATCCTTTTTACATAGTGAGTCTTTCTTTGACTTCACGGTGAAAGTGATTATATTTTTTCATTGGGGAGTAAATAAAGACTAGCTTTGGCAAATATTTTTGGTGAAGAATGATGTTCTTACTTTTCTGGTTGCCTCTTGCCAGGTAATATTATTTATTTAAGTATATTCTACAATATATTTAAAAACTAGAAAGTTAAAAATGTGTTGCTTCGGTTCTTTATTTCTTTTCATTCTTAAAGACTCTAAAACCTATATGAAAATCTTTTATTTCTAATTATTAATCACTTGATTAAAATGTAGTGCAGTCCTGCTTTACCAGCTATATTTCCCCAGTTGTTTAGTTCTCCCTTGTACATATTTTAAAGATGTAGGAGTGTGTGGGATCTGCATCTATAATGATACTTTAAAAATTTTAAACTTTGAAATTTCTAAAGCCCTCAGCTGAAAATTTAGATTATGGTTCATTTATTAATTGTAAATACTTCCTGTAGAAATACTTAAAAAGTTTTAAAAAACAAATTTAGGTAATCATTAGTACATATGCTTCCTCAATAGTGAGATTATTTACAATTTATAAGTACTTTATTACTAAACCTATAAGATTTTTATTTTATTTTTTTTAAAGATTTTTATTTATTTATTTGACAGAGAGAGACACAGCCAGAGAGGGAACACAAGCAGGGGGAGTGGGAGAAGGAGAAGCAGGCTTCCCGCTGAGCAGGGAGCCCGATGTGGGGCTTGATCCCAGGACCCTGAGATCCTGACCTGAGCCGGAGGCAGACGCTTAATGACTGAGCTACCCAGGGGCCCCTAAACCTATAGGGTTTTTAAACTTTTGTGGAAATTACCAACGAATAGTTGGAAATAATTACCAAAATAAAGTTGGAGATACTTTTAATTTCAGATTTGAGGGCAAATCTCCATTTGACAAAATCATTTTTAGTTAAATCAGATTCAGTTTGGAGGCCAACGAAATGAAACAGAGTAAATAAAACAAATTAATTTTTAGTAGTTTTAGACTAGGTTATATTAAACACTTTCAAAAAATAACTTTGGAAAATTGTTTAGGTGCTAAAGGATAATAGGGAAGAATTATCTGAAGTAACTGAAGAAAATTAGATTGACTTAAAAAAATTTTTTTAAAATAATAAATCATGACATCCAGAGGTTAAGCAAGGAAAAGATACCTGTGTTCAGTATCAGACTCTGCCTTCCATCTGCCTGTTCATACACTCATTTCACAGGGAATATAAAACTGTCTACCATGGTCACTAATAGGAACTGTTGAAACGCCACTTCAAGGTTCATTTAGCTGTTCTCAGCTCACTATTGGGAACTGAATACTGGAGCATCTAGTTTGAAAATAAAAAGACTCTAATGAGTTGGGGGTCTTTATGTGCCTAGTATTCTTGGCAGTGATTAACAGTAGGGGGTGTACAGAAGGTCAAAAGCTCTTCTTTTTAGAGGTCAGCTGAACATCCCCATCTGATAAGATTAAACTAATGTGGCTTTTGGTGTTAATATCTAAAGCAGCGGGTTGCTGTAGTGTGTTTGGGATGGTAGTTGTGGCTCTGAGAGATTATGAAAAAAGAACTGACATGTGAACTCTTTAATGAGAAAGTTGGATTCAGATATATAGAATTTACCTTTCTTTCTTAGAATTTTGAAACTGATTTTTGTTTCTAAAATACTTTGTATAAGTTTGTTAGCTATTGTATACAAGATTTTAAAGAGTTTGTTTCCTCAAATAATTATGTATGTCATTAAGTATTTATTTTTCTCTTTGTGTTGTTTTAAGTGCAAGAGATGATTTGAGGTAAATTGTTCTGAAACTGAGGCTAATCTATGATTTTCAAATTTAGGTACATAAATAGGGTTAATATATTTTTGTTCACTCCATAGTTTTCTGATTATTTTACTGGATATTTCAATGGACAGTATTGGCTTTGGTGGATATTTCTTGTACTTGGTAAGTTTATTTCTAATGCATTTCAGTTTTTAATTTGCATTTAGTTTAACTTTGATATTTCCCCAAATTGTAAGACGTAAATACATTGTGTTGAAACTTATGTGGAAATAATTTTTCTACTGTAAAATTCTCATATCCAAATACTTATTATCATCTCAGCTATTTGGATAATTAATTATACATTGCACTCGAGATTTCTGATTGAAAATCCAGAGCCTGTCAGTTTAAAAAAATCAGTGGTTGGATGATAATTGAATATCGCAAAACTTGAAAATCCTAAATGATTAAAAAAAATTGTCTTTAGCATTTATTTTGGAAAATATACATGCATAATTTCTTTTAACGATCCTAGGATATGTTGAGAGTAGGATAGTTGGATGTTCTATGCATTTTCTTATTTTTGGAACATTGAAACACTCTTTATACTTTTGAAATGTACCCTGCATTAATCATTAATCAGCCAGGCATAAGAAGGCTTCATGCTCAACGATCACAGTACTTCTGTTGAGTTTTCTTTTTACAAGGCATGTCTTTTTATTAATATTGATGAATTTTATGGATTTTCAATTTTTGTTCCCTGGTGATTTTCACTCTAGATATATGGTAAGTTAATCTCAAAATCACATAATGCCTTTAATCCACATTTCAGATTTATTTAGTGACATGAAGAATATCCTCTCTACTTAGGTTTAAAAGCCCACATTTCTGTAGTAACATAATTGTACCAGAAAATAATAGCATTTCAGTAGGTGGCAGTGTTTTCATTGAGTTTTTGTTCAGTCCTGGTATTGGATCTTTAGGATCTTTAGGGAAACAAATTCTTAGTGGTCAGTTAAGGTCACTAAAGATCTTGTATTCTTACTCTTAACAATTATAGTGAAATTATTCTAGTGTTGTGATTTTGTTAGGGAGCCAGACTCTTACAAGGGTTTAGGCAGTTATTTGTATTATTAATTGTTTTCTGACTGCCTGAATTCTGTGCTCGTTACTGAGTTTCTTACTTAAAAGTGAAAAAATATATGAAGTCTTTTAGGTATTTAAGCATATTAAATGAGTGTATTTGCTTCTAAATATATTATTAAGGATTGGATGTTAGGAAGACAACTATAGGGCCCAGTGAAATGCAGAGGACCACCCCCCATTTTCACATCAGAACCACAATCTAGCATTTAGGGAACTGTGAAAACTTAATCCATTATAAAAATGTTGCTCTCACATATACTCAGAAGAATGTTGAGTACATTGTAGAACACTGAGAAACAATAGCTGCTGAATGATTGGTTTCTAGATATGAACTGGTTTATTTTAGAAAATGCCTGAGCAGGACAAAATAGTCTTAGAAACAGTAGTTTTCATAGACAAAAGTAGGAATTTCACAAATAATTTTGGTTTACATTTTTCAGTAATACTTCTACATTTGGATCACAATACCATTATCTTTGAACAGCATCTGGAAGGACATGAGGGTGGAATTCAGAGTGGGAGTCACAAATGGAAGGAGTAAGGATATGGGAAGCAGATGGGCTCAGATTTAGCTGAAATTTATACCACTTGCTTTAGTCATTATTTGTATATCTTCCTATCTTTTCTCTTTATTATTACCATGCTTTTTTTAGTGCTTTGGTTACTTTCTTGGAGTCGGGGTACAAATTTAGTTTGGGACTTTGCATTTTAAATCGACAGACTCCTCCTCTTGATGAGGAAAGTTACAGGCGTGTATATCTTCTGTTTATGTTTTGCCCCCGCCCATTACCTAGTTAAACATTTACTGAAGTTAATAAATGTTTCCCTTAGAATTCTCTGTTGAATAAGTATATCAAAGAATTTACTAATAATGCTAATGCTTTTTATATTTAGCTAATATTTTTCATCTGAAACTTTGAAGCATTTCACAGGCATTGTTTTATTAATTACTAAGGATTCCTGTTATGTAAATGGTTGTTATTTAAAAATCCTGTTAAAGAGAATACTGATAGATATAAGATCTATCCCAAATCATTTAATAAATCAGTAGAGTGGTTGCTTCCCAATTCTTTCCTGATTCTTCTTATCTAAATTTGTATTATAAATTAGTCTTTTGTTAATACTTGAAAATAAGAACTAAAAATTACTTACATAACATATATCTTCAAATACAGATTTCACAGATGACAGGCACTTGATATTATTAGAGAGGTTTATTGGTTTTATCCCACGATTGTTAGCAAATTACTTGAATATATTCTTTCTTGAATACTTTCTATCAGTAAATATGTCTTAGTTTGCTTAGTAGTTGTATTAATTGAAAAGTTTCATATAAAAATGGGATTTCTCTGAGTTGAATCAGCTTAAATGCATTAGGTAACTTTGTTATTTAAAGAAATCATGGAATAAATATATTTTTGTGTAATTCTGGATTTTCATGGCTGGATTTGCTTTAATTTAGATACATCTGGACTTAAATTGAAAGAATTTGGGGAGGCAGTAAACTTCTTTATATTTTTTCATGATGGTTATTATCGTTATAGTGTAAAATATTTTATGGAATGAGTAGAATTTTACAGATTAAATTCCTTAAGCCAAGAGGATCTTGTTTATAATTGTCTGTTTTAAATTGATGCCCTCTCCGTATAAGAACATAATGGATCTGTATTACTTTAACCATTTCAGGCCTGCTTCTTTTCTTCAGAGGATTTGTTAATTATCTAAAAGTCAGAAACATGTCTGAAAGTATGGCAGCTGCTCATAGAACAAGATATTTCTTCTTATTATAGAGGTAAGAAATATTAATATAGAACTCTGTTTCCTTCATGTATTCCTATTCACCAGATGACTTTATGTGTACTCATGTTGTTTACTTAGACTTAGCATATTTAATATATTGTTATACTGTTAACAGTCAACTAATTAAGATTCAGTACATTGTGAACTTTTTAAGATTTTTAAAAATTGAATTTCATAAATTTTAATTTTTTAAATATATAATGAATAAAAAAACTTTAAGTCAGACTTTTTAAACTTCTTTTTAAAAGATTAACCACAGGATGTAAGGAACCATTAGCACACAGTTTAAAGGCTTGAAAAATAAAATACGACAAAGCACTTACACAGAAGGGATGGGCATTTTGTATAAAACAATGTGAAATCCACAGACATGGTAAAACAAAACAAAACAAAACAAAAAACAAAAAACAAATTTGTGGTTGAAAAGAAATTTTCCATGCACTGATCTTAACAAACTAGATCAAAGAATAAAAGTTGTGTGAAGAAAATGGGAGCTCTCATAGTTTCCTTAATGTCTGTCAGTTTGTATCAACAATGAAGGCTTCAACTTGAATAAATGGGAATAAAGAAATGAGCAGAGGTTGTCTTACTAGTTATCCAGTGAGTTTCTGGAGGCTGCATGCAGCTAGCTAGCAATTTCTTCACATGAGGAGACCTCATATCTCTATTTTCTAGAATAGACTTTTTGTTATTTAAATACAGTTAACATACAATATTATATTAGTTTCATATGTACAACATAGTGATTTGACATTTGTATATTTTGTGAACTGCTCACCACAATAAGTCTAGTTACCATTTGTCACCATGCAAATTAATACAAATACAATATTATTGACTGTATTCCCTGTGCTGTAATTTATGCCCCCATGGCTTACTTGTTTTGTAACTAGAAATTTGTACCTCTCAATCCCCTTCACCCATTTTGCTCCCCTGTCCCGAAACTCCTTCCCCTTTGATAGCCACCACTCTGTTTTTAGTATCTATGAGTATAGGTGTTGTTTTATGTTGTTATTGGGTTTTTTTCGTTGCACTTGTAAGGGAAATCATGCAATATTTGCCTTTCTCTGACTTATTTCACTTAGCATAATACCCTCAAGGTCCATCCATGTTGTCACAAATGGCAGGATCTTTTTGCTCAGTAGTATTCCATCATGTATATATGGAACACACACATACACACCCTACATCTTTATCCATTCATCTATTGATGGGCACTTAAGTTGTTTTCCATATGTTGACTATTGCAGATAATGCTGCAGTTAACAGGGGTGCATGTATCTTTTTGAATTAGTGTTTTCATTTTCTTCAGATAGATAGCTACAAGTGGAATTGCTGGATCGTAGGGTAGTTATATTTTTAATTTTTTGAGGAACCTCCATACTGTTTTCCAGAGTGGTTGCCTCAATTTACTTTCCCAGCAACAGTTCACAAGGTTTCCCTTTTCTTCATGTCCTCACTAACACTTGTTTCTTATCTTTTTACTTACAGCCATTCTGACAGGTGTGAGGTGATAATCTGCTTGTGTTTTTCATATGCATTTCCCTCATGTTTAGGGTTGTTGAACATCTTTTCATGTGCTTGAAGGCCCTCTGTGTGTCTTTGGAAAACTGTCTATTCAGATCCTCCGTTCATTTTTTGATTGGATTGTTTGGTTTTTTAGTTATTGAGTTGTATGCGTTCTTTAACTATTTTGGATATTAACTCTTTACTGGATATATGACTTACAAATATCTCTTCCCTCTATACTGTTTTTAAAGCAAGTGCCATATACTTCATGTTTATAAATGATTTGAACTTTTAAAGTATTTGAACTGCATAGGCAAAGTGTCTGCTAAAACACTTAACTTCTAGATGTCTCTACAAGTACAAAATGTTTCAAAGTTACTGTATTCTTTTTATAAATAAATTGTATGGTTTGGGATTTGATTGCATAAGCTTTATAACTAGGAGTTTTACATAATCTAATATAATTTACTTATTTCTACTGAAGAGTACAGTGAATAGTTGTATTTCTGGAAAATATTAAAGTATCCTTTAAATGTTCTTTTAGCTTTAGAAGGTGTCACATTTTCTCTTTAACCACTAAAATACCTTTGCGAGCAGTAACAGCAAGTGTATCAGTATGTAAGATAAAATGCAAAGTAATTTTACTAATTTGAATGATATTCTGTGAGTATTCAGTGTAATTATCTTGTTTGCATTTTCAAGAGCCTAAAATTTAATGTGTAAATATTTTCTAGATGGTTTCCTATAGAAGCTTAAACTTCGGAATATATTCTGATAATATGCTATTTTATATTATCTTTACCAAAAGAACATTATATACTTGATGTAATACTGCTATAAAATGGGTTTTTATTGTATTACCATGTAGACAGTTGCAACTTAATATACTTTAAGACTCTTTCTTTGTCCCTAGACTGCATCGACCAGACATTCTTTTCTTATATCAATGTGAAATTTCCAGATCATCTGTAAACCTACAACTTTAATAGAAGACTACTAAAAGCAGAAGACAAATTAGTGAAGAAAAGATAGATCTTCAAAATTGAATAGCAGGATGGTTTATGCTTAAAAGCCATTTCTGTTCATTCTCTTAAATATTTATATTTCATTTGTTTTGCACATTTGCATACGTGCCCATGTAAAAGATTTGCGTATACTTGAAAGAAACCATAAAGTTGTAGCAGTGAAGTCCAGTCATATTTGGTTAATCAGTGTTTGTTATAATTTAAAGAGATGAGTGAGAAACAGTCTTCCAGCATGTAAATGCCATTGACTTCCGACCTGACATTTAGTATAATAAAAATGAAATTATTAACCATGTCAAATGCTTTAGTTTCTGGCTCCTAGATTCATCTAGTGTAACTCTACACATGAAACATCCTTTGTTATATATAGTTTTTAAAACCTGCAGTGCTGATTATAGAAGAACTTTGTCAGATTTTTGAACATGATATTTACATTATTATTTAGCAAACTCTGTAAATAACCATGCATAAATTACTTTCTGCATTGTTTTCTTAGAAACTGTGTCTGGATATCTTTTCAATTAATTTAAAATTAAGTGAACTTAATATATAGAGAAAATTTGGGTGTTAAAGATAGTTTGTTTTAGGACAGATTTTAAGAAGATATGGGTATTCCACATGTCCCTTATAAAAACATCTTTTCGTTGTTTTCTTTTTAAGGGACATGCCAAGTTTAGGGATTCTGTTGAGAAGCTTGGTTTTTAGCATTGCCATCTTAGAGAGTCTTGTAGGAAGAGATTGTATTAGACATTATATTTATTTCATTTAAGACACTTTTGAAAATTAATTTTCTGAATAAGATATTCTCATTTGCATTTCTCTTTTAAGAAGCCAATAAAAGTATCTTTCATTTATCATTGTAATAATTTTTTCTTTAGATGTTTAGGTTGTTAAATGAAACAAATAAAAACTTGTACTAATAGCTTCTTGCTTTATGATTGTAGGATTAACCTATAAAAATCATATCTTGAATTCAGATATGCCAAATAATCTGTTTTTAAGTTACAGAAATGTGTCTGTGGAATATGGGGGTGTGGTGTCTGTGTGTATGTGTGTTGCAAGAGTATGTGTGTATGTGACCATTATTACAACTGGAAGCAACTACATTTTGCAGATCATTTTATGTCTCATCTATTTTCTTTTCAGTTATATTTTTGTTTTTGAATGCCAAAATTAAAAATGAGAATTATATCATCTTTTAAACTTAAAAATCATTTAATACAGCTATAGAGTACATATAAAATTGGTTGCTTGTTTATTATTAGACACTGACTACTACTAAAAGATACATCTAAAATTACTATTCAGGGACATTTTTCCATTTCTGAAAAAATAACTTATGCTTTATAACTTCTTTTGTATTTCTCTGTATTTTCTGATTTATTTCATTGTCTTTGATAAATAAAACATGCAGTTTTGTTTTGCTAATTGAGCCTCCTATTTTTTGTTTTCTCTCATTCATTTTCCTTCCCTACATAGAATTTTTATTGTTGATTGAAGTACCTGTGTTATATACCCCTTGAAGTCAAACTAGCATGGGGTAAAGAAAACAAAATATTTAATTTAGTTGGCTGATTTGGAAGTTGAAATTAAATTAGCATGTATTTATGAGAAATGGAATCTCATGCTAGATCTCTTCCTTATCTCATATTAAGTTTCTATCGACCTGTACTTTGTTTTTTGTGATAATTTTTAAATTAAATTAAGCTATCATACATGGTAATTGTAGATTACTAGATGAGCTGTCACATCACTTTATTAAAATGTAGCATTTTATTTTTTGTGGTATTTATCCTTGGTTTCTGAATATGGATGTGTCACTTTTGATCCAACATCAAAACCTTCATTTTTTGTTTTGGTTCTCCCCCCCCCCACTTTCAAATCTATAAGATTCAAGTGTGCATGTTACCTGATCCCCTATAATTGGTACAATTCAGTGGTAGCCTTAAATCTCATCATCCAGTCAGGGGCATAGAATATTATTTTTAAAACCTTAACATTCTCTTCCAGATCTATCAAATTCTGCATACTTCCCTTCATTTCCTGTGAGCTTAGATAGAACAGTTGCTGTTGTGTTTTGGGGATGCTTAACTGCCTTTGCACTCTGTCTTAAAGTTTGAAAATCAGAATCTTTGTTAGGGTGTCTAAATTTTTGAATGAATGTGAACAGGGGCTTGGAAATTAATGCAAATATTTATTAAATTATTTCTATTATATTTGAATAAGCTAGTTAGGGCTAGGATATTATGTATTTATGAAATCAACTGAATTTAAGGTAAAAATACATTTTTCTGTGTAGTGTGTTCAGGATTGAAATTAGAAATTTAAAATTAAAAGCCAAATCTTACACTCAGCTAAAATAAAAATCTCTCTTTAAGAGAAAAAATACTAATTTCTATCTAGTCTTTTATTTTGAGTCTGTGAGGTATATCTCCCATGCCTTTGAGGTAGTTTAGAAATTTTAACCTGTTAAGACAATAATAACTAATACTTCCAGCAAAACCGTCCACAACAGGAAAAGTGAAATCCAAAAAGTGCAACTAGAGAAAAAAATCAGGGTTTCTTAATTTAACATTTTTCTTTTCAACTGGTCTGTAGTCCCCCAAAGCACAAAAGTAACGAGAGTGCATCTGATACTGTATTTAACTGGAGTGACATATGACCTGAGTTTGCTCAGAAACAGTCCTATTTCTGTTTTCTCAGCTTAAATAGTGCCTCCTCTCTCAAAAGTGTCCTAATTTGGAGAATAAATTACATGATCACCCTATATATAACTGTACCTTATACTGAGAAGTGACTGCCTAAATCCACTGCCCTTTCAGAGAAGGAACTGGAGTATTAGGTCAGGAGCTAATTTTTGTCACAGTCTTTCCTAGCCAACCCATTTGTCTGACCTATAGAATATGCACAGTATCTTTTTTTTTTTTTTTAAATAGAAGTTGTATTGGAATGATTCCAGCTTATGGTAAATAGTAAACAATGAGCTTTTATATTTTAAAACTGCTGTTAAATGTTAATTTTAATTGTTTATTCTTCAAATAGTCATATGAAATGTTAGTGTATTATTTTTAAAAATCTCATTCTTGATAAAGTTAAACTGTTAGATGATAATGTGCCAATTATTATAGGAATGTCCTTGCCCATATATAAAACTTGCTGACATATGTTTTGCTTATTAATAAAGTTCTATAGATATGGAAATGTGAACCTGTGCATCCTTTTGAAAATCAGTGTAAGATTCACAACATATCGCCATCTTAGCCTCACAAAATGTTTATATGGTATACCTTACTTGAGATAAGAACAACTGGCATGGAATTAGGTTGGAGTGTGGAACAGTATTAAACTTGTCACAGAAGATGATTGCAGTTTAATTTTAATACATGCCAAAAAATCAGCTTTATGGAATTTATGTTCATTGCTACTTTGCAGAATATCAGTGGTAACCATAGGTCAGACCACCCTGTGGGCTTGTATTTTCATTTGGGACATAAGACCCTAGAATGCAAAAAACTTCCTTCAAATTATTTAGAAGAAAATCAAAAAGCTCATTCCATACTTGATAAAAGTTTTTAAAAGTGTTTATTTTGAACTCAACATGCTTGGTGGTTTTACCTTTTCTTTCTTGGTGTTTTCAGCTTAGCTTTCATTTTTTTTTTTTTTTTTGTTTTGAGAGATTGAGCTTTTAAAACCTACTTGGTTTTCATGAAAACCATTAAAAAAATCCAGTAGCTATATAGAGTTTACTTTTTAAAAAAAGATTTATTTATTTAATTGAGAGAGAGTGGAGGGAGGAGCAGAGGGAGAGAGAATCTCAAGCAGACTCCATTCTGAGCATGGAGCCCAATGCCAGGCTCAGTCTCATGACCCTGATGACCAGAGCTGAAACCAAGAGTTGGATGCTCAACCGACTGAGCCACCCAGGCTCCCCTAGAGTATTACTTTTTTAGCAATTCGAGATTATGGAAAGCCAAAATCATACACTTTTGGTTTCCAGAAATTTAGAGGTAGCTTCTGTATCTCTCACACTTGCAAGAAGAGTCACCTTATTACTTTCCCACTCCTTTTGTGTTTGTTTTACTTAGGTCAACATTTTACCTTCAGTGACACAAGAAGGGATATAGGTGGTTATCCTTACAGCATAATATCTTCTTTTAGCTTTACCAGAAGCATAGCAAGATCACGTAAAACAAAAGTTTAACCAAAGTTAAGAAGAAATTTGGAGGAGCCTCTGCGCTCAGATTATGAAAAGTAGCAGATAACATTGTTGGAAAGCATGAACTCTTTGGAGATTTAAGAACAGTACTTGTACCTAAATCCCTAGTGTGGAAATATATTTATCATTCCTTTAGTTTCTCAGCCATCTGAATTCCTGCATGGTGATTTGGTTTGGCTATGCAGTCAATGGGATTTGGGCTTTAAAATTTTAATTTTCATCTTATTCAGAGATAAGACCTAAAGACTTTCTTTTTCATCAAGTTGGCTCTGTGCCCAACATGAGGCTTGAACTCATGACCCTGAGATCAAGAGTCAAGTGCTCTACCAACTGAGCCAGCCAGGCACCCCAAGATTTAAAAACTTAATTGCTAGTAAGCATTGGTGGTAGAATGAGTGTGAAGTATCACTTCCTAAATCCAGCTTTTAAAATGACCAGCAGACTGTGGAAAACAGGATCAGTTCATTGAGAGTTAGGAACTTCTAAAAGATAAGTGAGTCTTAACATTTCCTTAATCCAATGGGATCTCCAGGGAGGAATTATTATTTTTTACTTATTTTTATTATTTTTATTTGTTTTAGAGAGGGAGAGGGAGGAGAGGGGCAGAGGGAGAGATAGAATTGCAATCAGGCTCCAAGCCCAGCATGGAGCCCTTGGGGCTTGATCCCACAATCCTGAGATCATGACCTGAGCCAAAATCAAGAGTCGGACGCTTGGGGCGCCTGGGTGGCTCAGTCGGTTAAGCGACTGCCTTCGGCTCAGGTCATGATCCTGGAGTCTCGGGATCGAGTCCCGCATCGGGCTCCCTGCTCGGCAGGGAGTCTGCTTCTCCCTCTGACCCTCCTCCCTCTCATTCTCTCTGTCTCAAATAAATAAATAAAATCTTTAAAAAAAAAAAAAAAAGAGTCGGACACTTAACTGAGCCACCCAGGCGACCTCCAGGGATGAACTCTTGATTGAGTGATTCTTAGGACCTCTCTTTAGAGCTGGGATTGTTATTCAAAATGGTGCATTATAATCAACTGGGAGTTTGGGGGAAATTAACATTCTAGCCTCCATTACCAGAGGATCCAATGCAATACACCTGGGTGTGATAGCACATTTCCTTACCGTAGTTTGAAGTTCTGGGATTTTGGTCTAGTAGGAATCTGCTGATTTCCTTTTTCATCCTTGTGTGCTCTCTATAGCTAGGTCCTTGTACACAGGTGATGGATAGTTACAATGTTAGGCTCAATGTATCAGACTTCTTGCAGGAGTCTGATACATTTAACATACAATTAACAGATTCTTAAAGAGTTAATGAGCATTTCTTGAGTTCTTTATGACCTCTCTGAAGGAGACCCTTTCTGGTGTTCAGGCCTTTATACACACAACCTGGCTCTGCAGGGCAGTGTGGGAGTGTTGTGACAGAATAGAAGTGTTTGTTGTTTTCTCCATAATCCTGTAAAGTGAGCAGAATTGGATTAATTTTCACACAGTTGATTTTTCCTACCTCAAGAAATGTACCTCTTTCCACTAGTACCTCCCTTTCTCTATCCTTGAGGAGCCTCTGGATTATTAAGAGAAGCAGCTTTATGTAATAAAAGACTGGTTTTGGAGCCAGATTAATTAACCCTGAACTCAAATAACCAACTTTCATGCAAGCACAGGCAATTTGCTTAACCAAAGCCTCAGTTTCCTCACCCATTTGTTGGGAAGCACAGTATATACCTGAAGATGAGGTGAGAATTATGCAAAAGAAAGAGGCATTATGACATCTTTGCTCAGTGTGTTCCCTGACCAGACTGCCTCTGTCAGTAGATGCTTTAAGGGTTTGAAATAAGCCCTTGCCTGATGTAGGCCTTGCACCCGCCAAAAAGGGTGATTTATAATAGCATCGTGCTGGCCTAGGGTTGGTTCCTTATATCTTGTATCTTCTCTGCAGCAAGTGGAATCAAAGCAAAAGTTTCTTTTTGTCTATCTATCTATCTATCTATCTATCTATCTATCTATCTATCATCTATCATCTATTTTTTATGTTAGTCACCATACAGTACATCATTAATTTTTGATGACAACTGATTTTAAGGGACACAGTCATGCAAAGGGGAAGGGAGTTGCCTGTTCGACAAGCAGTAAAGCACTCCAGCTGGTGCGGAGTGTGGTAGCTCACACAGATCTTTCCAGGCCAAAGTGTGGAGGCCCCAAAACCAGTCCCTCAGATCTTCACTGTTGAATTGGGATGATGTTGCTTTTTACAGGTATCCCCTGCCTTTTGAAGGTTCACAGGACACCACTTCATGTTCATGAAAAACCTACATTGGTTCTTGTTTTCGCTAACTGAAAGAAATTCAGATTTTTGCTTTACTGAAAAAAGGTGAAAAGCAAACCTAGCACTCAGCATCTGTTTTGCAGCGCGCTAGGACAGGGGCAGTGTGCACCCCACTCTGCTTCCCCTGACCTGCCCTTAAGCATCTCGGCATCAAGCCAGCAGAGCTCTGAGCTGCGTCTGGGAGCATCTGTGTCGTACCCGGATTTGTTTTGTGCATTCTTTAGCAAGATGTGTCCTAAGGTGTTAGAGAAGCCGAAGAGAGATTTTCGGGGTCTAGGAGTGCCCAGAAATAAATGATAATAAATTTAATGATAATTGCTTTCATATAGATCAGTGGTAATTGCTTCCCGTTACACACTTGAGCTTACGAAGGTTTCCTGCAATGCTCTGCTTTTGGAGAGCGCGACAAACCTGTAACTGGCGCTGCATCGGGGAGCCGAGGCTCTGAAATCCTGGTTGAGAAGCGATCAGAAAATAGTTTGTGGGCAGGTTGTTTCTGATTCTAGGAATTCGAGGACTCACCAGCTTTCTCTTATCATGGATTCTTAATCTTGGATTAATTTTCAAAAATGTCTATTACCTTGCAAGGGAAATACTTAGATGGGAATTAGGTCTCCTAGACTCTACCCTGATCATAATTGGGTCAATCAAAAATTTTTGAGTGCTGAAGGGATGGTGCTGTTGCCTTCACAGGACATCCATCTACCCTATTCATTTTTCCACCTTCAAAAAGAGCTTAAATATCATCTCTTTCGGGAAGGTCCATTCTCTCTCATCCTCTCACTCCGACCCGGTCCTCTTGGTTTCCATAGCCCTGTGTATTCTTTCCGTCAAGACACACAGGACACTGCATTATCATTACTGACTTGGGTGTTACTGTCCTCAGTTGTAGGTGTTAAATCTTACCCAACTTGGCACACCTCCCCCACACTCAGTACAGCTCAGTAAATTGGAAGGATGGGTGGGATGGCTGCTAGTGCCAGGCTGAGTGCGCCCCAGGATACCTAAAATACTTTCAGCCCTTTAACCCAAATGGAGGGACATTTATACACAGGAAAATGTGCTAATGTGAGGTAGGGACAGAAATCTCGGTCTGAACCGTTGATCTCTGGGAGAACCAGGGCACCCTGCACTACAGAGGTGACGTTGGAACTAGAACTTCTAGAGAAAAGAGGAGTGTGCAGCTATGTTTATTTTTTTATTTTTATTTATTTCAAGATTTTATTTGTTTATTTGACAGAGAGAGACACAGCCAGAGAAGGAACACAAGCAGGGGGAGTGGGAGAGGAAGAAGCAAGCTTCCCGCGGAGCAGGGAGCCCGATGCGGGGCTCGATCCCAGGACCCTGGGATCATGACCTGAGCCGAAGGCAGATCCTTAATGACTGAGTCACCCAGGCACCCCATCCATGTTTAAATGTATCACCAACATTTCGTATTTTGCCATCTCTTGCACGAGGCTCTGCCTTTCTCGATCCTTCTCAGAAGAAAGTAACCGTTTTTCCAATTCTCATGGCACTTCATCTGAGCCTCTTTATTGTCCAGTCACGTTCCACTGTGTGGCACACTTGCAGCATTCATGCCTCATCACTTCTGCTCGAGGCCAGGATCCACGCCTGGTGTAATTCCACAGCCTTCAGTGCACCTGGCGCTTGAAGAAGCAAGCCTGAAGTTTTCCGCATGTCATTGTGAACCACTCACTTTGCCACTGCACGTACGACTGACCTCAGAACTTAACAATGTGCAGGCACACTCTTCTCTAAACACACGGTGCAAGAAGTATACAGAATAAATTGAGATAGCTCTTTTTCACATATCTTCCAATTTTTTCTCCCTTTCCAGAAGTAACCACTGTTACCTATTTATTATATACCCTTACAGGCTTTTTCCACATAATGTTTTACTAGGATGGCCCTGTCTTCCGTGATGTCAGCGGAACTTCTGATTTCATCTAAAGGTGAGCTGGTCCCAGGTACAATGTCTGAGATAATGTGCCTTTTTCTCTGTATTCTGGGAGGCAGCTCTGGAGATGACTGCTTCTTCCTGAAATGCTCTTACTTTGTTTTTCCTGAGAAACCAAGGTTTACTTTCTTGGTTCTTTAGTCTCTAGGTGAGGGGCCTGTGGGAGCTGGGATATTCCAGGTTCTGATATTTGCAGCATTTAGATGTCCTGCTTTCTGATCTCCCGATAGGTCTATTTTTGGCAAGAAGTTCTCTGGAACCAGGTTATTAGGAGGAAGGGGGTCAGAGTTGACAAGAATATCCAGGCTGGGTAGGTTTAGGGAAGACCAAATGATTCTGGGTTTAAAATTAATTTCCCTTGTTTCAGGACCAAAATTTTGTTCCAGGATATGGCAGTCACTGTTCTCTGGCTAAACCAACAGACATTTACAACCCCTCCTTCTCTCTTCCCCAATTCTTCCTTTCTTGAACTGAAGTGTGACATCTGGAGCTGAAGCAACTATCTTGTGCCATTGAGGCAACAGTTGGTAGACTAACTATGAGAGCAGGAAGGAAGGAGGAGCTTGATTTTGCTGACATCATGGAGCACTGCATAAGCCTTTGACCTGCCTACCTTCTAACTTTCTGCTCAATGAGAAAAATAATTGCTTATTGTTCGTCAGGGTTTTGTTACTGATATTTAAGAACAATTCAAACTGGTACAAGTATAACCATCCATTTCCCTAGAAGAGCTGCTCAGGTCATCAGAAGCCACCAACATGAAAAAGGAGTCACAAGCCTCACCTGCCCACAGGAGGCACTGACCATCCATGCTCCTTGCACTTGGCTTGCTGATTGTCAGTCAGCTCAATGCAGTGGCAGTGTGTAAGCAGTGGGGTTTACGTCTGCTTTACTCATGCCTGCATTCTCTTTTTTTCTCCAATTGGGAGTCCCATAGAATGACTAACTTCCCAACAAATGCTTCCAGAAATGGCCTCAGTGAAAATGTCAGCAGCCACAATTTAACTACCATCCCCAAGATCATTCGATGCTATCCACACTGCCCATCAACAAAACTTTGCCAGGGGAAGCAGGTGCCATTTGCAAATTACTGCTTGGTAAAACAACAAATGAGAATGACCCAGGTGCAAAAGGCCACTCCCTTTTGCAAGGATCCAGCTCCCAAATGTATGATACTGGTTTGTATTTTCAGAAATGAAACTAAGTCTGATTCTTTGGAACCAAGGAGGTTTCTAGGTAGAGAGCCTGCTGCTTAATAGGCCCCCAAAACACTCACCGTCTCTCACCTGCCCTGAGTTCTGCCCTCTGGTCTAGTACAGGATAAATGACTCTGAGGTTCATTGGCTGTTCACACCAGGAAAGTTTGCACAGACACTTCCTAATAATGTGTTTGCAATGATTACGTACAGCTTTGAGCATTGCTTTGCCCTTCCCCTTACTGTTAGTTGGAAATGTGTTTTTCTCACTCCAAACTATTCCCCAGAAAAAAATTCTTTTCTCAGAGAAGAGTTAAAGAATATGTAATGGAGTCCTATAGAAATAAGACATAAGGTTCGATTCTGAAATTGATTGATCAACTCTGTAGCAGAACGCAGAAGAGATGTAGAGAACAAAGTCCGGGGCTGTTTACACTTACTTGTTAACAGTGATTACCTCTGCCCCTCTCCTCTTTGTTCCTACCTCCCTTACTTCCTGCCCTTTTTCCCTTTTTCCCTTTTTCCCCTCCTCCCCATTTTACCATTTCTTTGCTAACATAAACCTAGTTTGTCATTGTCTGAAGTCAAGAGTAAAAGCCAAATATAAAAAATTCTGAAAGAGAAATTACTTGTAATGTGAGCTCCATTCTGTGTATTAACTTCAGCCATTTGTTTACATTTGGCAAATCTCTGGGTCCTCAAATTCTAGGAAAATGTTTCTAATAATGCTAATATTTTACAATTTGTGAACTAGAGGTTTTTTTTTTTTTTAAAGATTTAATGTACTGTTGGAAGATGGGGGGACGTTCCTCCACCACTTTTGATGTTTCTTCCATGTAGACGAAATGTAATTAGTGTAACTCCTGACCTCTCTCTTTATTAGCTCTTCCTCTGGGGAGTAATTTATTTGATAGGTAAATTTGAAATGTAAATACCTAGGTATGTTCTGCTCAGCTTCTCTTCTTCCTCTGGGGAGCTAGCAGCTCACAGGAGTTCCAGCTGTGCTCTGTTCTTCAGGGCAAGCTCTGCTCTGCCCCTGCCCAGGGAAGGAAGTCTAACACGACCTGGGTAAGGTACATTTGCCTAATTCTAGAGTTCATTTAATTAAACTACGCCCTCCAGTCTAGTTTTATCAGCAATAAAGTTAATATTTTAATTCTCCATGTTCCACTCTTTTGTTTTATAGCTTACATATATATAACCCAGGTGGGAAAGAGAAGTGCTTTATTGGGATTGTCAGAAACTCACAATATACATCACATTAGACTAGCTGTTGACTAGATGTCTGATTAGCCGTCTTTAATATACAAGACTTAAGTGCAAGACTATCTGAATTCTTATATTTGAAGTCATTTATTTGCTGCATATTTTATTTTATTTTTCAGATTTTTATTTAAATTCTAGTTAACATATGGTGTAATATTGGTTTCTGGAGTAGAACTTAGTGATTCATCACTTATATAACACCCAGTGCTCATCATAACAAGTGCCCTGCTTATGAAGTCTTTTAGAGGAGGATTTTTGGACAGATCCAGCAGACAAAATCAGTAAGGACATATTGAACTCAACACCGTTGATCAATTGGACATAATTGACATCTATAGACTACTTCATCCAACAACAACACAATACACATTATTCTCAAGCTCACATGGACCATTCACCAAGATAGACCACGTTCTGGGCCACAAGGTACACCTTAACAATTTGAAAGAATAGAAATCACACCATGTCTGCTCTCAGATCACAATGGAACTAAATAGATACCAGTAACAGAAAGATAACTGGAAAGTCCTAAAATTTGTGAAGCTTTAAACAACATACTTCTAAACACGTGGGTCAAATAAGAAATCCCAAGAGAAGGTTTAAAATATTTAGGACTAAATGAGAATGAAAACACAACTTTTCAAAATTTGTATTGAAAGCAGTGCTTAGAGGGAAATTTATGACAATACACATATTAGAAAAGAAGAAAGAGCTAAAATCAATATTTTAAGTTTCCACCTTATAAAACTAAAAAGAGTGAATTAAACCCAAAGTAAATAGAAGAAGAAATAAGAATTAGAGAAGAAATTAATGATATTGGGAAAAGGATATCAATCGAGAGAAACAATGAAACCAAAAGCTAGTTCTTTGAAAAGATAAATAAAATTGATAAGCCTATAGCCAGGCTAAGAAAAAAAGAGAGAGGACACAAATTACTAATATCAGAAAGGAAGGAGAAGCATCATTACAAATCCCAAGGACATTAGATAATAAGGTAATACAATGAATAGCTCTATATCCCCAAATTTGATAACCTACATAAAATAGACCAATTCCTTGAAAAACACAATTTGCCAAAACTCACACAAGAAGAAATATCTATTAAATAAATCAATAATTAATAACTTCCCAAAACAAAAAGCACCAAGCCAGGTGGGTTCACTGGTGAATTCTACCAAACATTTAAGGAAGAAATTATACCAATTCTCTACAATTTCTTTCAGAAGATAGAAGCCGAAGGAATACTTCCTAACTCATTTTATGAGGCCAGCATTACCCTAATACCAAAGACATTACAAGAAAAGAAAACCACAGATGAGTATCTTCCATGACCATAGACACAAAAATCCTCAACAAAATATTAGCAAATCAAATCCAACAGTGCCTAAAAAGTAGGATTTATCACCAGGTATGTAAGTTTGGTTCAACATTAAAAAATCACTTAATGTAATCCATTACATCAACAAATTAAAAATGAAGAATCACATAAGCATATCAATAGACGAAGACAAAACATTTGTCAAAATTCATCATCCATTCGTAACACTCAGTAAACTAGGAATAGAGGGGTACTTCCTCAACTTGATAAAGACTGTCTCCAGAAACCTAGAGCTAACATCATCCTTAATGGTGAGAAACTCCAAATTTTCCCACCAAGACCAGGTACAAAGCAAGAATTTCCCCTTTTACCACCTCTTTTCAACAAAGTCCATGCTAATGTAATCATGCAAGAAAAGGAAATAAAAGGTATACAGATTGGGAAGAAGGAAATAAAACTGTCTTTTTTTTCACAGTTGAGATGAATAGACAAATTCCTGGAACTAATAAACAATTATAGCAAGGTTAAAGATGTAAGGTTAATATTAAAAAATCAATTGCTTTCCCTTATATCAGCAATGAACAAGTGGAATTTGAAATTAAAAACACAATACCATTTACATTAGCACCTCCCCCAAGTTAAATAGTTAGGTATAAATCAAGTAAAATACACACAAGATCTATGAAGAAAATTACAAAACTGATGAATAAAATTAAAGAACTAAATAAATGGAGAGAAAGTCTATATTCATGGATAAAAAAACTCAATATTGTCAAGATGTCAGTTCTTCCCAATTTGATCTATAGATTCAATGCAATCCCAATCAAAATCCCAGCAAGTTATTTTGTGGATGTCAACAGTCTGATTCTAAAGTTTATATGGAGAGGCAAAAGACTCAGAATAGCCAATACAATATTGAAGGAGAAGAACAAAGTTGGAGAATTGACATGACCTGACTTCATGACTTATTACAAAGCTACAGAAATCAAATCAGTGTGGTCTTGGTGAAAGAAGAGACAAATAGATCAATGGAACAGAATCAAGAGCCCAGAAATAGACCTAAATAAATACCGTCAACTTATCTCTGACAAAGGAGCAAAGGTAGTCTTTTCAACAAGTGGTGTTGGAATAACTGGTCATCCACATGCAAAAAAAAAAAAAAAAAAAAGAATCTAGACACAGACCTTACACCCTTCACAAAAATTAACTCAAAATGGATGATAGACCTAAATGTAAAATGCAAAACTGTAAAAATCTTAGAAGGTAATATGGGAGAAAACCTGGATGACCTCAGGTATCTATTGTAATGACTCTTTTAAAACACAACACCAAATCCATGAAATAAGTAATTGATGAGCTGAACTTCATGAAAACTAAAAACTTCTCTGTGAAAGACCAGAGAATGAGAAGACAAGTCACGGAGTGGGATAACATATTTGCAAGAGACATATCTGATAAAGGACTATAATCCAAAATATATAAAGAACGCTTAAAATTCAACAATAGGAAAGCAAACAACCTGAATAAAAAATATGGGCTAAATAAATAAAGGGCCGAAGGGAGATTGACATCTCACCAAGGAAGATATACAGATGGCAAATAAGCATATGAAAAGGTATTCCACATCCTATGTCATCAGGGAAACTCAAATGAAAACAACAATGAAATACCACTACAAACCTATTAGCATAGTCAAAATCTGGAACACTGACATCACCAAATTCTGATAAGGCTGTGGAACAACAGAAATTCTCATTCATTGCTGGTTAGAATGCAAAATAGTACAGTCACCTTGGAAGACAGTTTGGCAGTTTCTTACAAAGCTAAATATCCTCTACTCCAGGATCCAGCAATGGCGCTCCTTGGTATTTACCTAAAGAAGCTGGAAACTTATGTCCACACAAAAACCTGCACACGGATATTTATAGCAGCTTTATTCATAATTGCTAAAACTTGAAAGTAACCAAGATGTACTTCAGTAGGTGAATGAATAAATAAACTGTAGTATCAGACAATGGAATATTCAGTACAAAAAAAGAGGATTTTGCTTTTTGCAAGATTGAACAGACATCACTGGGATTGTATATAGAAAGCTCAGAAAATATTAGATTTATCCTCTTAAAAATAAGCTATCGTCCCCTCCAATAAGTTAACTATTTTCTTGGTTGTATGATTTCTGCACAGTCATTTGGATTTAGGATTCCCAATAGTCAGTATCTTCCGCAGTGCCCATTTTCAGTTGTTTATTGATGCCAGACATATTCTAACAGTCCTTCTTGTGGGCAGTCACATGATGTAGCAAAAAGAAATCTGAGCTGGTATCTATCTCGTTTGAACTTCCATGGCTGTTGGGACTTCTTTTAGAAAATGCTTGGGTTTTTTTCCCATGTGCATTGGTTATTTCTGGCTTTAACTTGTCTTCTTTGATGGCCTGTTGGCAACTCTTGGCCAGTTGCAGCTCCTTTTGTTCTTTGTATATCCCACCAACTGTGTTCTATTTCTGAAATTTTGGTAATTATGTTGAAGAACAGAAGAGAAAATGAGCAAAGGAACACGGCAGGAAAGCTAGGAGGGAGAGTGGAAAGAAAGAAGGCAAACGTGTAGATGAGATCGGGGGCCTTCAGGGTCGCATGGCCATAGACAAGAAGGCAAATGCGTAGGAGGGGAGCCCGTGTTGTGTGGATAATTAGGCTGCAGAGTGACTCTCTGGAGCTGTGGTAGGAAACCTGCTCCATATAGAGAGTTACAGCAGTGGGACCGAAGGCCCAAGCTCATCCAAGCTCCACACATAGACGCTCGAGCTCTGAAACCTACTCAAGAAAGCTATTAGGGCGGGGCGCCTAGGTGGCTCAGTTGGTTAAGCGACTGCCTTCAGCTCAGGTCATGATCCTGGAGTCCCGGGATCGAGTCCCACATCGGGCTCCCTGCTTAGCAGGGAGTCTGCTTCTCCCTCTGACCCTCCTCCCTCTCGTGCTCTCTCTCATTCTCTCTCTCGCAAAAAAAAAAAAAAAAAAAAAAAAGAAAGCTATTAGGGTAGAGGGATATGGGGACTCAGGAAACCTAAGTGCAGGAAAAGCAGCTTATATGCAAAAGGACCTGGAACCAGGCACTGAATAGCAAGCAGGAGCCAAGTCAGAATCACATTCACACAAGTCTTCTCTGGGACCCCTTGGCTTCTTATCTCCTTCTCCCTGTGTGTCTGCTCGATTATTGTTTTTCTTTCTATAGACTGATTTCTTAAGTTTATCCTTCTTGTGCCTAGTGCGTGATAGTTGTCTGTACCTGCCTGCCTCAGCCCTTGACTTGACCTGACCTTGAACTTCACAGAAGCTAGCTTATGAAGTCTGTGTCCCAACCTCAAACTCCTAGGAGATAAAACTTCATGTGCCTCTTTCCCAGGTACCCTGGACTGTGTCCTTGTGTGGTACTCACCCATAGCACCGTCTGGCACTGGGGAAGGGCAGGGTCGTACCTGCTTTCATCTGAAGCAGATACTTGCACAGAAACAGGAAGACAATTATTGGCATCCTTAGTACACTGCACACCCCTAGAAATATGACCAAGCTGGAGGATCCCCCAGCCTAGGATAACCTTTCATATATTTACTTAGAACTGATTTGAAAGCTAAATTTTCAGACTTAAACGTAAATGGAGTTTGAGTGAAAATTGTAGTCCTGTCATAATGGTACAGCTTTTCCAGATTTTGTTCTCGGTGAAGTAAGACTGGTGAGAGGATTTTATCTGAGGCCCCCTGCTACTAGGAAGATGGAGTAGACACACTTTGTCTGTTCCTCCCACTGAGTACAACTAAAAACCCCAAACATTATGTAAAACAGACCTAAGAAAAAAGGTGGAGAGACCTTTCTTCTAGGGACCTCAGGACCTCAGAAACAACACTGGGGTGAGTTCCCTGAGTTTTCTTTTGCCTCATATATGGCAGACATGGGGCCCAGGATGCCAGCAACCTGCAAATACCAAAGGGCACAGACACAAAAGGGCCCCAGCAGAACTCTGATCTCTCTACCCACAGGACCAGGAAAGGGGCAACCTAACAAGACAGAAAACTTTTGGACAACAGCTATTCTGCTGCAGCCAACACCACAGGAAAAAAACCCATGTTCTCGTCCAACCTCAACCAACAAAGTGGGGAGTCTAGACTTCAACACTTGGCAGGCTGAAACAAGGCACTTCACCCTCCACTGGGCTGAGAAGGCCAAGGAAGGAGCTTGCACTTGGGGGTCGGAGGAAGCCTAGCGGGAGGCAAGGCTTTTGACGTCCAGTGGTAACAAAGCCACCTCGGTGTTACCATGTGTGGAGCTGGAACACCCTTCTTTCCTCAGCAATAATGGGGAGGAGGCCCCTCCTTGGGTGTCAGTGTGGGCTGAGCAGGGACCTGGACTTTCTATTCTGCGTGGAAATAATGAAGCAGCCACTCTCTTCGCTGGCCAGAGAAAGTCATCTACAACAGAGGTTTCAATAAGATCCAGAGTCCCATAACTTAATACGAAATGTCCAGGTTTCATTTGAAAATCATTCATCGTAACAAGGATTTCAATCATACATTTACTAAAATCTAAACCAGGGAAAAAAAGGTCAAGAAATGCTCATGTGACTGTTTAAGTATTTAATCTTATGAGTAACTTAGATTGGAGAGAAATCCAAGTGATTACAGTCCTCGATTGTTTATTTCAATGTATTTTCAAGAATGCTAATAGATAGAAGCAGGTAAACCTTATAACCATTACGTCCTGCGCTTGGTGCCGGCTGCACATTTGAAAGATAGAGCCCTTGGGATGAGAGCTTGAAAGAAGAATGGAATTAAAGGAACAAGATTATCTCAAGAACCAGAAAACAGTGGTCTTGAATTATAAGACTAAAGCATCAAGATATACAGTAGGATCTATACACTGGGAACTTTTTCTGGAACTATCTGGAAAATAAAGCTAGGAAGATTCTTGGAGGTAGGCATATAGTTTTGCTTTTACTGGAGCAGTATTTTATGTTTTCCTAAATAAGTAGATCGTCATTTAGTTGCCCAAGTCAGTAAAAATTAAAAATGCTTTAAAAAATCTTAAAAATTTCCATCTCTCGTGTTTATTGTTGCTGATTATTCCCCAGATTTCTGCGTGAATTTGGAACACTTTTCGAAAAATGGAAAAGATGACATTCTTAACCAACTGAGCCACCCAGGCGCCCAAAGATTTTATTTATTTATTTGAAAAGATGACATTCTTAAGTGAAGAAAAATACTGCTAATTCTTTAAATAATTTATTTTACACCACTTCCATCCCCTAGGTCTGGCAGTCTTTAGCACTCATATATTTGTAAAAAGGGTATGAGGAATGAATGACCTGTTTAATTGTATAACCAACTTTGTCTTCTTTTAATGCCTGAGAAGAAGGGGGGAAGAAAGATCAGATGTGCTGACTTAAGGGTAAGTAATAACTGAATGCTTATTGAGTGGCTAGATGAGTATCAGAGAAATGGTTTATGTAAACTTTGGGGTCTGCCCAATGCTTATGCCCACCCAGAATGCTCTCTCTATAAAATCTTCAGTCTTGCTCTCTTCAGGTTCAGCCTTCCTGAATTTACCATATAAACTTTTAATGAGCGCCCTATTTGCAAAACTCCCTTCCGGATTGGCAAACGCAAGTTGATGGAGGACTCCTACGCTTTTTTTCTTGTAAATTCCCTTTTCTTGTATTTCCCCCTCTGAGCCTTACCAAGGCAGGAATCCCACACATCACACAGAGTGCACTTATCAGCCAAAGGGGGGGAAAAACCAATATTTACAATAGTAGTCTATAGCATTTTTGTACTGTGATTTCAGAATGAAATGATGTCAACTCATCATGTTGTACACCTACAGCTAATATGATGTTGTCAGTTACATCTCACTAAAGTGGGAAAAGAAAAAAAAAAAGGATTTAAAAAGGGATGACGTGTTAGGCACTTTGATAAAAAAAATAGTATCTGCTTTAGCCTATGTGGAAGTTTTTAGACATAAAACAAGAAGTTTTTTTTTAATTTTTAATTTTTTTTTAAGATTTTATTTATTTATTTGACAGAGAGGGACACAGCGAGAGAGGGAACACAAGCAGGGGGAGTGGGAGAGGGAGAAGCAGGCTTCCTGCCGAGCAAGGACCCCGATGCAGGGCTCGATCCCGGGACCCTGGGATCATGACCTGAGCTGAAGGCAGACGCTTAACAAGTGAGCCACCCAGGCGCCCCAAACAAGAAGTTTCTTAATAAATGCTAGAACCTACCTCATTGTTGAAGAATAAAGTGACTTATAATGATACCTGGGAACAAAAGGAAGAAAGGATTGGAATCTTTTATTTTTTGACTTAAAGTAAGGAACTAGAGGGGCACCTGGGTGGCTCAGTCGGTTAAGTGCCTGCCTTTGGCTCAGGTCATGATCCCAGGTTCCTGGGATCGAGCCCCGCATTGGGCTCCCTGCTCGGCGGGAAGCCTGCTTCTCCCTCTCCCACTCCCCCTGCTTGTGTTCCCTCTCTCGTTATGTCTCTCTGTGTCAAATAAATAAATAAAATCTTTTAAAAAAAATAAAATAAGCAACTAGAATGCCTTAATGCTATTAGCCATCTTTTAAGACAATTTTACAAATAGAGAAAATGTTTTATTTACTTGTCCAAACGAAGGTTAACCCTCAGTATTATTTCCTTCTTATCGTTTATTCTGTCTTTCCTCTGGAATGTACACACAAAATGTGAATTCAATTTAAATCTGAATGAATGAAGACTAAGATATGAAAACATTTTATTCAGTTATGTTTAATTAGTAGATCAGCCATTATTACAAGTCTTCAAATGCGCATATTTGTAAGAGCAGTACAATACAAACAGGGTACCTTGAGGCTGTTTTTATTATTGTTATTGTTCGTTAGATACTTTTCCAACACTGAAACACCAACAAACAATGCAAACAATACCAGTTTGATTATGTCCTTGAAAAACTATAATGCTCTGAAGAAGCGACATTCTTTTTTCAGGTACTCTCTAAACAATAAGGATAAATATTTTTTCAATGAAAAACTCACGTGTCCCTAAAATCAGAATATTTCAGTGGTCTTTTTAAAAAATTTCCAGCAAAAGTTAACATTGTAAATTTTAGGAAAAGAAATCATTTCTAATCTCATTATCTTGATACAATTTCATTCTGGCTCATTTTTTCCAGGTCTTGACCCCATGCAGTTGTTGCTATTTTCCAGGCAAACTGTGTTCTCTTTTTTCTTCACAATGTTTTACCCTAACATCTATTTTTATACAATTGTCATAATTAATGTTTGTGATAGTTTTAATAATCTCATTTATGGGAATTTCTCACACAGAAAGACTTCAGCAAATAAAAAATACTTTATAAAGAGGTTCATTGACACCTTTAGATATAATAAACTAATACATAAAATAATGATCATCTAGTAATATTATATTAGTGAATAATATAATAGTAAAATAATGAATATGATCATTGTCCAGCAATGGCAAATCATGGCCTCTAAACTGTATGGAATATGATGTCAGTGCTTTCAATAGTGGCCAAGAGGATGAGCACTCTGATCATGGCTCTTGGTCAGCTCCAGGGACTCTGATGGTCAAGGTGACTGTCACAGTAGGTTGAGTCATATTTCTGTGCTGCCTTCTGTGTTATGTTTCCAGCAAAAAGTCTTACTTGACAGACAGAATGTGAGAAGACTAACGAGTAAAGGAGGCCCGAGGATGGCTCAACCATTAGTTGGCATTTAGCACATAAGTGAAGTACATCCCCAAATTTGGCAGGGCCACGAGCAGAGATGAGTTGACAAGTTATAGATGCTATTCTTTCCCCCAGGTTTTTATAGAAGGAGGGACTAACTGCTGAGCTGACTTAGGTCACCTGGCTCAGGAAACCCGAATAAAGGAAGGGAACCTGGTAGGCAAAGGAATGGTGTGGAGGGATGGAACAGACTTCGGTGAAGCACTGGAGGCAGGCAGCCTGCGTGGGGCTGGTCCCACACAAGTCAGAATGTTCAGTTCCAAAAACAAACTGCAACTGCTCCTTCAGTGGCAAGAACCAAGGTCATGGCGGATGTCCACGGTATCCTTGCCGTGCTGACCTATATCCATACAGGCAGGGCAGATCGGACAGCTCAAACTGGGACTTTGCGTTTTCCTTGGGCATATTTATCCCACTGGAAATATATTTAAGAAACATTTTAATTTAACGTCATTATCTTTAAACTAAAATTAAACTAAAAATAAAAATGGATCAGGGTTTTCATGAATAGGTTTGCTGTTTATTGATACATCATTCATAAAAGTTCTACTTCACACATTCATGGTAAGTTAGAGGAAAATGTCTAATTTTTTTTTAGAGGTGGGGAGGGCAGAGGGAGAGGAAAGAGAGAATCCCAAGCAGGCTCCACGCCCAGTATGGAGCCCAACGTGGGGCCCGATCTCATGACCCTGAGATCATGACCTGAGCCGAAACCAAGAGTTAGATGCTTAACCAACTGAGCCACACAGGTGCCCCAAATGTCTTACATTTTTAATGTCATACTTATTTTGAAATCAAACGTCAAAAATAATTGCAAAATGTTTTAGTGCAATGAGCTAATAGCCTAAAATATTGATCTATGCTTCCTTTTTGGGTCTCTCCTGTGACCCCTACCAGGTGCTCCTCAGCCAGGCAGCAAGGACGGTAATGCTAACACTTCTCAGTGTATGGCTCTTAGAAGAGCAATGCAAGGACCAACAAGTAAGGGGCTTGACTAAAAAAAAGTCACTGTTCAGTTTCATGTTCCCAAGTACACATTTGACATTCATGACAGGAATAGCAGTTGAAAAGAAAAAGCTTTTTGAGTTGTAAGAAAATTAGTGGAGAAAAGCAGAACTCTGAAGAACTAAAGTATAATACCATTCCACAAACAGGAGGTGGAGCAAGCTCTTCACAGACCCAGGTAGCCCACCTACCAAGACTAGACAAAGATATCGCCGCCTGGGGGCAGAACAGAGTAGAGGAGGAGAGCCACGATTAGGGGATGATATGAGTGAATGGAGGACTCCACGCACGTGCTTGAGGATCCAGGAGGGCATTGCGACTCTGCTTTGTTTCCTTGGTGGGAACTAGGAGAGGGGCGAGTTTCCAGATTTCTCCTACGTTGTGGTGCGGGTCGTGATGTGTAGGCCAAGTGGCAAGGAGAGCATCTACAGCCTCACCCTGTCCCTAAGATGGGCACAGGAACAGGCAGAGTGGGTCACTGCCCCTGTGCAACCCCTCAGTTAAGACAAGAGTCATGCACGGGAACTGCCAAGGGGTTTAGACTGTGGACCAGATGGGACTATGGCCATGGGGTGTGGACTGTAGATGCCCCACACTAGAGGCCAGGGAGCGTGAGGACCAGCAGGAACTGCCCCCTCGGGCAGATGACAACAGGGCCCTGAGGCCCTCCGGCCCCTGCTCCCTCTGCCTGGACGTTAGAGATCTTTCTGTATCTTTGCTGCAGTCTTGGAGAAATAGAAAGGGGATGGGAAAAGCACTCTGAGTTGGCCAAGGAAATTCTGCTTGACTAGCATTCATTTATTAAAGTCCTCTATGAAATGAGGGCTCGAGAAAGAAAATAAGCTGAGTTACAGAAAAATCAGTATTTTTTGACTACCTGAACTTGCAGGCTATGAGATTTAATGCATAGTCATTAGTATAAAGACCTAGTCAAAAATTTATATCAGAACCTCACACATCCAAATAAAATGAAGTATCTTAAAATACTCACATATAGGGGCGCCTGGGTGGCTCAGTCGTTAAGCGTCTGCCTTCAGCTCAGGTCATGATCCCAGGGTCCCGGGATCGAGCCCCGCATCGGGCTCCCTGCTCCGTGGGAAGCCTGCTTCTCCCTCTCCCACTCCCCCTGCTTGTGTTCCCTCTCTCGCTATTTCTCTCTCTGTCAAATAAATAAATAAAATCTTAAAAAAAAAAAATTAAAAAAAAACCCTCACATATAAAAGGTTAAGTATCAACCTTTGGAGGGAGATTTTCATTTTATAAGTTCATTCCGTCAAGATTTAATGCCTTTGGAAGGGGATCCCGCTCAGTTCCTACAGTGTTCTTATGACATAAATGTTATAACTGTTACAGTAGTTTCCTGTGTGGAGAAAAAAAATATTGTAACATAAAACTAAGTTTAAATGAAGACTTTGATTCAGAGGAGCCAATAGGTTAGAACTGTGCTTTTTCTCCCTTTGCGGAAAAATGTGTATCCCAAATACTGGGTCCCTATTAAGCTGATTCTGTATCTGGTTCCTTGAGAAGAGCTCTCCACTTTGGTCATGGAGGTGCTATTCTGGCGATTGTGTTTCTACAGTCCTGTGGACGTAGCTAACTTGTCCAAAGGTGCACAACTGACTGGGCTAGGCCAATCAGATGTTCTGTTCCAGAAAAATCAGAACTTAAAAGCAGGGGCTAGGAGTTTTTGGTCACTGAGACACTGTAAACTCATGTGGTGGGTTCCCAGAGCAGCCCTGAGTGGGCCCTGAAAGCTTGGTTTTCAGCAAATCTTGGATCTCATTCGCTTGTCTAAAATCCATCAGTTTTCCCTAAGTTAACTAGATCGGTTTCTGGTCTATAAAACCAAAAGAGTCTTAACTCCTACTTATCTGTAAATTTACTAGAAACTATTTCAGCAAAAAGGCCCTACTACAATGTCCTGGGTGAAATCAGAAGGTCTTGCCTGGGACGCTGGCCTCTTTTTCCCTGACTGAATACACATCTTCCTTTAAACATACAAAAACACACATACACACTATACAAAATGTTCTTTCTGAAATCAGCCCCCAGAGGTGGTTGAGCCACCCCAGTAAAATTTAGCCCTGGTTCCTGGAGGGTTTTTTTTTTTTTTAAGAGAAAAAAATAGTTTTGTGTTTTTATCTAAGTTGTTCTTAGATAAACACAATTACTTACACTAGCATGTGTGCACCTGCTGGGGACTACAGGACTTCTCGAACTTTGAAATCAGATTAGACACCACCATCCTTGTTTCCTGTTCCAAAGTGATGTTTTCAAGTCGTGCTTGCCTTTTTCTTTTTTTCTTTTAATCACAGCAATCACTGACAACTCAGCTTCACAAAATATGGTGTTATGGAAACAAATAGAGTGTGATCTCATGTTGAAGTTGTGAAACTAATTTGAATGAGTCGTTTGTGAATTGTCTGATATATGGTGCTGTATTTTTCTCAAAAATTTAAACCAGCCTGTGGCCCCACTGCGGCTTGGCTTCAGTAATTCTGCTAATTTTTTGTTTGTTTGCATTTTGAAGCTAGGTCACTTTGGACATACAGTATTATAATTGTTATGGTGCTCAGAGTGGATGGGACACTTTATCATTATGAAAAACCTGTCTCTAAAAATATTTCTTGTCTTAAAGTGTACATTGTTTGATAAGAGGATTTCCCAAACCTGTCTTTGTGTTTCAGAGAAACTGTTCTTGACAGCATTTTAAACCTGTTCTAGAGAATATTTGTATCTGCTAATGTGCTTCCTTATAAGAAAATATTAGGGCTGCTTGAAAGTGAAATTAAGTACTCTTTTATGGCTTATTTCTGTCAATTCTGTAAAAATGCTATTTAAAAAAAATTAATACCGAGTATTGAAGAGCACTTACTGCCCAGCACATCATTTTGCGCAGGTCTGCTCTTTGATTCCCTGCTCCGTCCCACTGAGTGACCCATCGGTGACCCGTGGCCCAATGCCTTGCCCATTGGAGGAAACCTCTCATCCCAACCTGTCCCATTACTTTCGATGTTGCCTCCCTTCCCTTTTCCTTTGGAGACTATAAGTGTGCTACTTAGGTAGAAGGGGAGAAACTGTTAATGTCTTACTTACAAAGTTTTATTTATAAAATTCAGAAGTCTGCAGAGTGAATTGTGAGCTACCCATTTCCTGTCAGACATGGAAAGAGCTTACATATCCCTCTTGTCCTTACAACAAGGAAAAGCTGACCAAACTGAAAATCGGAAACTGCACTTAGATCTCTCAGATGATGGAGGTTACCAGGTAAGATGTTGCCTCAAGGACTGAAGAGACAGGTGAATACAGAAAATCATAGTTTAATGGGAGCAGAAGGCAAGACCAAGGTAGAAAAGCTTCAACTAATTGATGAGTTGCTGGAGGCTCAGCATAGATGAGCTAGAGAGTTAAAATCTCCAGGGGGCTCCATCTTAGGGGTCTGCCCTGCTTTTGTTAGTTTTACCTCCCAGTGCCCCCACCAAGTTCCTCGGGTGAGGATCAGAGAAAAATCCCGTGTTTCTGGTGTCAGGGCATGGTGGGGTGATTTTGAAATCTGCCCAGAGCATTCTAGAGAAATAATTTACCAGAGCCCACCTGACCTAGGGGCAAGGAAACACCCAAACTGTACCTTCCTCTAGCCTTCTGTGTGGGACAGGAGAAATCCCCAGCTCCTGCCCCCTCCAGCCTTTCTGCTTCACTGGGCAGGAAAGAAGTGGAGAAGCGCTTGTGAAGATTACATCCCAGCGGCACACACTCACTCACAGATTGAAAGCTGATCACAAGAAGAATAGAACCCTTCCCCTCTCCCCACATGTCACCGCCACATAACCTGCGCTCCTGTAGAATAACCAGGGATTACAACAGAAAGGACCGTAAGCCTCAGATCTGAAGTAAGAAGGAGTGTCTAGGGAAACCCAAAGACAACAGGGGAGATAAAAATAATGATGGTAGAAGGAATTTTAGCCTCTGACATGTGCAGCTACAACAGCAAACACAGTCTGACTTCTACGCAAACACGGAACCTCACACTAGAAGCCTATTCACCTCACGTGTCCAGACATGAGCAAAAAAACTCTGAGTTGCCTTGACCCAGGATCTGATCCCACAACCTCAGAATAAAGTAGGAGGCCTTACCCTTCTCATAGAGTCAAAGTAACTCTGTTCTCTAAATAAAAATATTCTGGGGCGCCTGGGTGGCTCAGTTGGTTAAGCGGCTGCCTTCGGCTCAGGTCATGATCCCGGAGTCCTGGGATCGAGTCCCACATCGAGCTCCCGGCTCAGCAGGGAGCCTGCTTCTCCCTCTGACCCTCTCCCCTCTCATGCTGTTTCTCGTTCGCTCTCTAATAAATAAATAAAAAATAAAAATAAAAATATTCTGGTATTTGCAAGTGTCCTAACTGGTTACTTGACAACATTCCCTTTTCTTTGTAAATAGTTTTTTTTTTTTTTAAATTACATATTGAATACTATGCAGGAATATCTATAACCTGTAATGCATAAAGAACAACAGTAACATGAACACATGAACACCCATCTCCCAACTCCCAGCTTGAGAACAGGATAATGTAGACCCTCCTCGATACTGTCCTACCTGCACCTCAAGGGAACTTCTGAACTTGTATTTATCATCCTCTTGCTTTTCTTTATAGCTTTTATTCATCTTTATAACAAAGAGCTGTTTTTTAGTTTTGCATGGTTTTGAATATTATGTAAATGCAACCATCCTATGTGGATTCTCTGCAGATGGCTTTTATCCATGCTGAGATTCATCCATAGCAATGTATGTGGCTACGGTTCATCTCTTGGTTTTTAAAATTTTTCTGGCATTCGTTCCTCTTTTGTTAAGGTGTGTTATTGCTTTGTAGTTTTGGTTGTGTCATTAAGGATCTATGCCAGCCTGTTATTATTGTACACCTTCATGTATGTTTTATATATATTTATCTTATTTATATTGTCCACTGGTCATTAAGTATTTTTCCCTGCTGTTTATTCCCTCCCATTCACTCCCCTTAACATGTGGGTCTTGGGCCCAACAACCTCTCACGGGCTCACTTTCTTCCTCTGTGATTACAACATTCAGAGGCAGGAAAAGAGAGAGGTTCCCCCCAGGTGTGTTTTAAAACCTCTCCTGAGGCCCCTCAGAAACTTCCCTTACATCTCTTTGCCATTCTTGAACCAATCACTGGCGAGAGCAATATAATTATCACAGCCGAGGCTAACAAGATGGGGCCCTATCCAGCTTCCTCTGAAGCATATGGCCTCCCAAAGTGCATGCTAAGGCAACACTCTCTCAGAAAGAAGTGGAACAAGAGGAAAGGGGCACTTGGCACACAACCCTACTGACCTCATAGGATTATGGTGCAGATGAAATGAGGTAAGATAAGCAAAAGATAAACAAATGATGTAAGAAAAAACAAAAAAATATAAGGCATTATTAGATTGAGAATCTTAAAGTATAAAATGTTATTTCCTAACAAACTTAGCAGTTTTCAAGAATAACTACGAACAACATTAAAATTAATATTTGTACAGGCGGCTGATTTCAACAACGATCATCTAGGATATAGTGGAAACTGGAGTCTAGGAGAGGAAAGAAAGACCCTATACTTTCTGGGGCTTTAATGTTGTAATAGAAAGTTGCTGGCATTCTATTAGATTTGCTGAGGTGCTAGACTAAATTTCCTGTTCTTTGTGACTTAGGAAAAAGAAAGCTTAGGAAAGAATTTCATACGATATTTAAGACGCTTAGGTTTTTATAAAGGAGTATCTTTCCTTATAAACATTGTCAAATTATTTTAAAAATCAGCTTTGAGTTTAGATTTTTGCTTCTTTTTTTTGACAAATATTGTCTTGAACAAGAACTTTGATGACAGGATTCATCCATTCGACGTCTTCTAGGACAGATTACACTGGCCAAATAATTTGAGCAAATTAAAAGCATTATATTAGATACAGTAATTCTGTAATTATTAATCAATAATCAAAAGATCATTATATTAAGTATAATAAACTTTCTAAAATATTTATATTGTTTTCCATCTCTTGATGAAGTTAGGACTTTATTTAGCAGCAAGATATGATTTAAATATTTGATTTGTGTTAACCTGTAAATATATGTTATATCTGCTGAGAGGGACTCTATATTGTGGCAAAAGACATTTTTTACACATTTCTTTTACTTTTACTCAGAAGTGAGCTTTTGGACTTAATAGTGTTATTACCAATTTTATAAATCCACAAGGCATTTTGAAGCAAGAATGGAAATAATATAAACAAATTTATAATAGAGTTTCATAAAAAGCAGTAGCTGGGAATGAGGGATTGTGGTAAAATTGAGCAAAATTACATATGCTGTATCCATTTAAAATTGGAGATCATAAAGAGAAATAAAATCTCCTCTCTAAGGTCCATAGTTCTTTTTTTTTTTTTTTAATGGAGAGAGGAGGTAGAGAAAAAGAATTCTAGACAGAGGAAAGATCCTGAGCAATGGTGAGAAGGTGAGAGAAGACAATAGATGTTAAAGCACAAGCAGGTGAGTGTTGCTGAGCACAAAGTCCGAGGTAGTGTGTAATGGAAGAAGAGCCTAGAGACTCCAGCAGGGGCCGGTGATGAAGTCCTAGTATGAGACAGGTGAGCCAGAAGAGCTAGAGGAGGTCAGGATAGGGTAGAGAGGAGATTCCTGCTGGATCAAGTTTCCTAGTAGGACAATGGGTGATAGAGTGAAGATTCCAGGTGGTGGACTCTCTGGGGCATGGTTGCAAGAGAGCTTGAGCAGGTGCCTTTAATCTTCTCATTTACAGAGCACAGTTTTCCGAATTATAGTATACTTCCATATGGTAATCATCTTAAGTGGTATGTGGATGAACATTTTTAATAGTTGTGTTATAGAAAAAATATCTCACATAGCACAGCTGAGACCTTCTGGATGTAATTAGGCATTTTAATGACTTAAAGGAAAACATTCAGTGATAGTCCCAGAGTCAATGATTAGGGCAGAAGTCATGAAGGTGCCATGTGAATGATGGAGGTTGTGGAACCTGGATGTAAGAGGCGAAGGGAGAGGAGAGAGCTCAGGAAGCTTTGGGGGCTTGGGGGATGCGGTGAAGGTTTAAAGTAGCCACTGAAACGGTGGGCCATGGAGTTCTAGGACAATGGAAGAATTCATAGAGAGTGTTACGGGCCCGCTGAGGCTAGAGATGTACTGACATGGGTAATCCAGCCAGTCTTCATGATTGTGAGATCTGTCCCAGCAGTGCAGCCACCTGTAGTGAGGACTGATCCTGGATCCCAGGATGGGGTTTTGCTGGGAGACCTTGAACAGAGGTTGGAGATGCAGAGGAATTGAGGGAAACTCTGAAAATTGATCCAAGTGATCAAACATCTAGTGCAATCCCACTTCTGGATGTATTTGCGACACTGATCCAGGAAACTGGCCTGTGGGAACCACTATCCGTTAACAGTGGGCATGGGTATCCTTTTTCTGGCAGCCTAGCAAATGCCTGATTGGAAGGGTCTGGAAAATACCGCCATCAGAGCCGTGGGTGGCTATGCTCGGATCCGGGTTCTTGGGGCTCACCCTGGACATTTGAGCACCCGGGCACCCCTAGGTTGGGAACAGAAAAATCACTCAAAACAGAAGCAACCCAATTGTACCAGAAATTTGGGATGAAGGCCACTAGGACTGTGTGATCATTCTGTCACGTTGAACGACAGCAACTGGGTCAGCACGGACTGCTTGTGGGGACCCAGTGATTGTAGTGCTTAAATGTTTGACCCTGCTTCCACCTGGGTGACTGAGCTGCTGCACCCTGGGTTGTCCCTGAACACAGGGGGGATTCCACACCGTGGTGACAAAAATCGCCAACCTCCCTCTTCTCAAAGCCAGATGGACACGTTCGGTTTGCCGCTGGTATGATCATTTGCCCGCTGTCTTTGTTCCCTCTGGGGAGGACATTATACCACACCTAGAAGCCCTTATTAAATTCACCCAAGAAGCCCTAAATGATAGTCGGCAAAACCAGTCTTTACTGAACACTGAAATGTGTCTAATGAGAAAAACTGTCCCCCACAGTGTCCAAGTCATTATTACATTCTGCCTCGCAAGGAGAAACCTCTGCCATTATCCAAACAGAATATGGTGTGTTCATACATACTAATGTATCATCTTTATTAAATTACACGAGGACACAAGTAAATGCCCCGAGGGATCTAATCCCCAGCCTAGGGGACTTAATAAATCAAAGTTCAGATCCTGGGGCTCTTCATGGAAAAGATTATTACTTGCTCTGGGAATCATGATCTTAGTCTGTGTTTTCTCCTGCACATCCTAAATTGTTACTGGTGTATCTGCCCCCAGTGCAGCCAGAGAGCTACCAAAAGAGCCACCCCCATGCAAAGAAAACCCCTTGCTGCGGGCTCGGAGGGGCGTGTGAGACTGGGAGAGCTGGTGGGGAGGGCTGCAGTGTGGGAGGACGCGGAGGTCAGGGAGAGGACGCGACCGTGGCTTGCCCCCGAGCTGGACTGGGCCATCAGAGGTTGCCCACCCCTCCCCTGTGCTTGGAATGTACCTTTCGCCCACAAGTCCCACGGTGGGGGCAGTTTTCGAGGGCACAGCCTTGAGAGCACAATGTGGTGTTTAGACCTTCTAGATGGCGAACGAGGCTGAACCCCGTTAAGGGCTCTGTAAACCTTTCAGATTCTGGTAGGCGGGTGCGGAGCCCGGCTGGTCTTCTGGCTGCTGTAGGCAAGACTCCTAAGTAAGCTCCCTTGCTTATTGAAAACTGCCGCCTAGCCGTCTGGAAGGGTCTGCTGCTTTCTTCCATCTCTCCTTCCCCTCCCTGTACCAGGCCAGTTTCAGATTTCACCTGGAAGCTCCCGAGTTTGAAAACCAACACCTAGAACTGTCCTGTTTTGTAGAGGCAGAAAGTAGAATAGCAGTTCCCCAGGGCTGAGGGAGTGGGGATGGGCAGTTACCGTGTAATGGGTACGCAGTGAATGTACTTAAATGTGATTGTCCTTAATTGTGAATGTACTTAATGCCATTGAGCTGTACACTTAAAAATGGCTAAAATGGTAAATTTTTCTTTTTTTTTTTTTTTAAGTAGGCTTCACGCCCAGCATGAAGCCCAATGTGGGGTTTGAACTCACCACCCTGAGATCAAGAGCTGAGCTGAGAGCAAGAGTCAGATGCTTAACCAACAGAGACATCCAGGTGCCCCTAAAACGGTAAATTTTATGTTATGTCTTACCACAATAAAAAAAAAACAAAAACAATGCCTAGACTTTGCATTAATTCAGTGACAAATCACCAACATGGTAACATGATACCTGAAGTCTTGTAGACTGTGCCTTTACCACTCGGCCCTTGATACAGCCCTGCCTGTGCTGAGGGTCTTGAAAGATCTTTCAGTTACTTAACTCTGTCCACTTCTCAATGTCCTCCTCCCTCAGAGGGACTTGGAATTGGGCCTGGGCTGTGTAACAGATACCAGCCTCCATTCTGTAACCCTCCCTTTCTCCTCAGGAGCCTCAGTGCACTCAAAATGTCACCTCCGCATTCTTCTTTAACTATATGTCCTGTCCTTCCCCCCACCTCACTAGAAAAGCCTGGAGACCACATGCCCATCAATTCAAGTAAATAGGCGCCTTTGGGCACAGGGGAGTTGCTTCCTGATTTAGGATACCAATTTCAGCCAGGAAGGACCTACTAGTATAATAAATAAGGTAAATCATATTATTCTGAAATGAACTTTTTACTTTGTGTTTAATCCCCTTACAGGAAGCTAGTGGAAGGGAGGGGCCATTAACTGTGTATGTTCCTAGGGTCTGACACTGTGCCAGACATATAGGAGTAGGTATTCAGGAAATTTGCACAGCTGAACCGGGGATATTCCTATCAATTAAACCAGTTAAGCTAAATTTAGTAAGTACTTGTATTAATTATCTATTGCTGTGTAGTAAATTACCTCCAACTTAGTGTTTTAAAACAATACTAATCATATATTACCATTTACAATTTTGCTGGATCAGAAATTCAGGGCTTAGCCAGGAAAGAGGGCTCCATGTTGACTGGCACCACAGGTTGATGACTCGAAGGCTGGGGACTGGAATCATCTGAAGGCTCATTCACTCACACGTCTAGTGCTTGACGTTGGTATCACCACGTCTGGCTTCTCCATGTGGACTGGGCTTCTTCCCAGTATGGTGGCTGGGCTTCATGGGTAAGCATCCTACGAGAGGGGGCGGGGTTGCGCAGGAGCCATATATTTCCTTATATGACAGCCTCAGAAGTTACACAGCATCATTTTTGCAACTTTTGGGACAGTCACAAGGCATGCCTAGATTCAAGAAAAGGAAACAGACCCCAGTGGAGGCGTGTCAGTCTTACTTGGTAAGAAGAACCTGGGGATGGATCACGTTAAATGTGGCCATCTTTGGAACATCCATTTGCCACAGAGCCTATAATGTGTCAGGCACTGCGTTGATGCCTTTCTCTAGGCTTTTCTTTAGAATATCTATCTAAGTTCTTTCAGATACTTGAATAGAGGTCAGTGATAGCAGCATTCTTTTGTTCTTGTTCTTCTACTTCATATTCTCCGAAGTCTAAAAATGCAGAATATAATTGGTCATCTTTCTCATGGTTCAAGGTTGATTTACTTATTAACTTGTTTGCTTGGCAAGTATTTATTGAGCACCAGGTGCCAGGCACTAAAGTTAGGTGCTAAGGAGAGACGTGAACAAAACAGATGTGGTTTTTGCCCACACAAAAACCTGTGTGGTTTTTGTGGTCTGGTTGGTGATGGAAGAAAGCACTGTAGCCATCATTTCATTTATGTGCAGAATGAAGACTGAGTCAGATAGTAGAATCATAGATTGACAAGGATATAAAAGATTTTCCTGAGGGCCACCCTTCTTTCTTGTAGGCCACGTTGACCAGATGGTTGACCATTCTAATTGTAAATCTATCCGGGTTATAAGAGGACATTTCTGATGGTAAAGCCTAATGGCAATTTAAGCTCATTTTTCTCTTGTCTGGTTTTTTGTCAACCACAGAAGTGCTCAGTTCTCTTCTTACAAAAACTTGTTATATATTAATTATTATCAAGTCGCTTATTAGCTCTTCCCTTTTCTGGCTAAACTTCCTCAACTTTTAAACTTTTCCTCATAGGGCTATGGTCTGTTCTTTAATCATTTTATTATTTTGTCTTCTCTCTGTAGAGAATCTCAAACTGTACACAGGATTTTGAATAAAGCCAAGAAGCCACAGGAGTGAAGAGATAACGTGTGGGCTCCAAATGTGTTTCTGTGAGTACACACTGATTACGCTGACTTTTAATGTGACACGACATTGCTTGTCTGTATCTTAGGATTCATTGACTCTTCTATTCCCCTCCTTTGTAATGTGAGTTCCAGGTCATATTTGTAACTTTGCTCTAGTTTGTGCGTTGTTCTTAAATGACCATGTTTAACACCACCATCAGAATTAACACTTTACCAATTGAAATAGGCTCTGGGATCTTACTTTCTTATTTTGATACCTTAAATATTTTTAGCATCCTTTCTGACCTAGGATTGAACGTTTGAACCTATATGTTTAGACACACCAGTTCTAAATACCCTTGGACCTGGTTTCATTCATTCTGCAAATATTGAGTACCTACAATATGCCAAGCAGCTTTGAGAGGTGCGTGGGGGGTCTAATGCCCGGCAAAAGCTAGCTGGGTGCCCATTATTACCATCTTACGTTAGTAGGGTGCATTCATCACCATAGATGTACCCAGTACTGGTACCTTTTCATTGAAATCCATGATTTATTCAGATTTCCTGAATTTTCACCTAATGTCCTCTCTCTGTTCCAGCATTCCATCTAGAATACCACATTACATTTAGTCATCATGTCTCCTTAGGCTTCTCCAGGCTGTGACCGTTTCTCAGATTTTCCTTGTGTTTGATGACCTGGAAAATTTTGAGGAGTACTGTTCAGGTGTTTGTAGAGGGTCCCTCAATTGGAATTTGCCTAGTGTTTTTCTCATGATTAGACTGGGGTTATGGGTTTGGGGGAGGAAGACTATGGAGGTAAAGTGCCATTCTCATCACATGTGCTATCAACATGACTTATCGCTGTTGGCATTGACCTTGATCGCTTGCCTGAGGTTTTGTTTAGGTTCTTCATCGTGAAGAACACCATTCCACGCCATCCTCTCTGGAAAGAAGTTACTATGCACAGCCCACACTCAAAGAGCAGGGAGTTAGGTTTCACCTCCTTGAAGGTAGAGTGTCTCAGTAAATTATTTGGAATTTTTCCGCATCATAGATTTGTCTTTTCTCCCCTAGAAAGTTTATTTTAATAGCTAGCTTTGTTGTTAGTTAGCCATGTGACCTCCGGCAAGTCGCTTTCTCTTGATGAGTTTGCTTCCTTATCTTTAAAATCTGTCTTCTTCACATACATTCTTGAGACATGGTAGACCAAAATCCTTTGTGCTTTATGAACTGTGACTATACGAAGGTCTTGGTAATTGTTTCTGTAACTTCGGATTTCTTGTCCCCCGGGACAGCTTTCCTGAAGGTTTTCTGTGTTGTGCTTTCCCCCCGGGCTCTCAGTGCAATGGCCACTGGCCAGGGGGTGGCGGGGGGACCTGAGGCCTCAGGGGGCAGTTGCTGGTCGGGACGCAACCACAGGCCCGAGTAGGGAGTTCTGCTTACCTTAACTTGCATTCTTTCCCTTCCTGCCAGGGAAGCTCCTCATCTGTGGTGAATGCTGTGGTTAAGATTACCCAATATAGCTGTTGTAAGCCTGTTCACCAGGTCAGAGTTATGAGGAAGAGAAGGACTTTTTCTAATCAGGTAACTCGAAGAGAGTCCAGAGCATTTTGGTCCAAGGATTTCAGTAGCCTACTTGGTACTCCTTGCCTACTCTTTTGGGCTTCCTCTCTTTCTTTGCTTCTCCCTCAGACTCTCTTAGGAGTATTTTTGGTTTCAGTTTTGTGCAAGTTCCTAACACAGTTGCAGGTTGTGATTAGGCTGATTGTCTTTAGAAAAGACACTTGAAAGTCAGGTTCAAACACGGCACACGCACGTTCTTTGCAGAGGCTGTTAAGCTTGTTGACTGGAAGCCGGCCTGCCAGAACAAGATCCTTCTGCGAACACCAGGAACAATCTGCTATTGTCTCCTGGGATAAAATGGTGCCAAGAAAGAATGAAAACTCTGAGCCAAGAGGAGGAATACTGCATTAACTGCTTCACCACTAAAAGTCGTCATGAGAAGGGAGAGAGAGAGGGGGTAACACCCTCTCCTTTGTGTTTAGCTTGCCAGGACCCACAGAGCCCAGATGTGACCAGAGCAAGGCCTGTCATGTGTCCTGGTACAGGGGAGAAAATGGTTCGCTCCTGTGTGTGAACCCACGTCAGGTCTGAGCCCTACCTTCCTCCTGTGTGTGCTTGATGCTGCTGGGGGAGCGAGCAGGGCGCCCCCTCAGTTTCCTTTCCCCTTGATTGTCTCGGTTCCAGAAGCTGTTACCTCAGGTACAGGCCTGGGCCAGGGCTTCGGGGGAAGGCAAGGGGAGTGTGCATAGCTTTAAGGGCACTTTAGGGAAGGGGATAAAATGCAGTGTCCGTGGAGGGAACTCAGGAAGGAGAAATGAAAGGGGAAAAGAACAAAGAAAATACACTGAACTAGGTAATGGGGAAGCCTGTCTTAGTTTTATTAATTTTTTAATTTGTGACTTAATGAGCATGGGGGCAGGAAAAGTTAGGGGCAGGGGGCTAAAATTCTCCAAGCCCCCTCTTCCATGTTCTCCCCTAGACTCTGACAAATAAAAGTAAAGGGATCTTAATTAAATCTATGTGGGACCTCCATTTTCTTCCTTCCTAGAGTCTGTCAGCGTCTGATCCCTACTGCAATGCATAGGAAACGCTCTGATGATATTCGGAGCCCCCTGTTCCTCAGCTGACCACTAGGCCGGGCCACCCTAACTCCTGTCCTCACACAGAGTTCAGCTTTACCTGAAAAATTCAAAGACTGTGCAATAATTCAAGACTGTGGGCGTTTTGGGGAGGTACAGGCTTCAGGCGAGTCATCACCAAGGGGGGAACGGACGAGCCTCTGGGTCAGCGGTCAGACTTCGCGCCCATTATTCAAGGTCTCTCCACACAGACAATGTCTTCAGAGGAGAAGCCCATTTCTGAATTACCAAGATTCCCGGCCAGGTCCCATTCTAGTTTCAGGCACGACGAGTTTGTCTGTGACACCCGATGAACTCTCTGCGGCAGAGAGGGGAGGGAAAGTCTGTCTTTGTTTTAAAATTTGGGTCTGATCATTTCCATACCTGAATCACAACTGTGTCTGATTCTATGAGGATTTTTAAATCGTAGTTCTCTCTGTGGGTGTGTCTGATAATCGTCCGAGGAAGGTTTGTGCAAAATTGTAGAGGGTCTAGATGATACTCTCTTTCTTCAGAGAGGATGTTGTTTCGCTTTTGGAAGGCAGTGAGTAGAGGAGCAGATCACCTTCATCCAACAGGAGGGACACTGATTTGAGCCTGAGTCTCCACCTTTAAGGCTCTGAATCTTAAGGGTTTGCCCTTACTTCTCAGGTATAGAAGTTTCAGATGAAACCCTGGAGTGTTTGCCTGGGCACTTCCACTTGGGCGACCCTGAACTCTATTTTTCCTCCTTAGCACTGTGAGGCTGTCAATAGCTCTGCTTAGTGTTTCAGCCTCTTAGCAAGCACTTTCTGGAGGCGTCTCTCTCCCTTGGCCTGCACCACAGACAAATGGATGGCTGTCCAAGAGGAAACGTGGCTCAGACCATTGGGCTTGTTTTCCTGTGGATCCCTTCCCTCCAGGATCCTGGCTTCTCGTATCTTGGGTTTCTCGATCATCCTGAACTCCCATTTTTGACTCTCCGGTTCCATAAGCCTGCTCAAAGTTTTGTTCCAGTTCTCTGCAGCTCAGAAACCACTTTCTGCCCACCCTCTTCATTAACTTTTCTTCTTTCAAGGATCTTGACCCTCTCAAGTAGTTAGTTTCATAGTTCTTCAACACCATTAAATAGCTGTGTGTGTGTGTGTGTGTGTGTGTGTGTGGTCCTGCTTGTCTGGTTTTTCTAAGTAGAGTTAGTCTGCTGTAAGCCAGATAACAAAGTCCTGCCCTTGTTTTAAATGTCACTGATGGAAAGTGTTCTGAAGTTTCCTTTTCTTCTGCCTTGTTTTGAGTCTTTCGTTTTAACCCAGGGAACCAAAAAGGTACTTGTTTGACTTATAGTTTACTTATGTGCTATGTCTCATATTTGGGATTGTGTTTGCGTTTCTCAAGGACAGGAGCTCATATTTCTTGCTTCTCCCATTATGACTTACAGAGTAGGTACTCTAGAAAAACTGGCCAGTAAGTGGATTTGATAGTTACCATCTTCCTGGCAAGAAATCCCCCCTCTACCCCTCCAGGAATCCAGCTGAATCATTCAGGGTGTCAGCCAGACAGAGATTTCCTGCCTGAGATAGGACAGACCATCTGCATCCCACTTGAGGCAGAGGAGAAAGGAAGCCAAAAGACAGATCACACCAATTTCTTCAGCTGTATAATGAATAGGATGATTCTAGACAATATCAAAATTTCTTCAGACCCTAATAGTTTGTGACCCTGTTAGCGAACCCACCGTTATTCTTTGGTCCCTTTAGTGAGGAGTTTGTTAAAGACAGTGCCCATCTGCACCTGTGTTTCCTCAGGCCACGCCCATGCTCAGTGATACTGTTAGAAGAGAGACTGTAGTCTGCGTGCTGATTTTTCCATTAACTCTGTCTCCCGCTGTATTCGTTTCCCAGGTTTGCCATAACAAATGGCCATGGACTTGGTGGCTTAAAACAAATAAATTTATTCTGTCATAGTTTCGGAGGCCAGAAAGTCTGAAATCAGGGTTTCAGTGGGGTTGGTTCCTTCTGGAAGCTCTGAGGGAAAACTGTCCCATGCCTCTCTCTTGGTTTCTGGGGGCTGCTGGTAATTCTTGGCATTCCCTGGCTTGTTGCTACACCACTCCAATCTCTGCCGCCATCTTCCCATCACTGTCTTCTTTCTGTGTCTCCCTGTGTCTGCTCCTCTTATGAGGACACCAAACATAGCATTTAGGGCCCACCTTAAATCCAGGTTGACTTAATCTCAAAATCCTTGGTTACATCTACAAAGACTCTATTTCTACATTCTGAGGTTCTGGGTAGGCTTGAATTTTTGGAGAACACTAGTCAACCCACTGTAACTGCCAAAATCAATCAAACAAGAAACTTGATGAAGGCTGTAATTATGTATGTCTTGTTCACTGCAGTATCCTCAATGCCTAATTGAAGGCATTGAATGTTTGTTAAATAAATGAATGAAAAAGGTTGAAATAGGGCCTAGATGGGGCGCCTGGGTGGCTCAGTTGGTTAAGCGACTGCCTTCGGCTCAGGTCATGATCCTGGAGTCCCGGGATCGAGTCCCGCATCCGGCTCCCTGCTCAGCGGGGGGTCTGCTTCTCCCTCTGACCTTTCCCCTCTCATGCTCTCTGTCTCTCATTCTCTCTCTCGCAAATAAAAAAAAAAAAAAATCTTAAAAAAAAAAAAAAAGAAATAGGGCCTAGATGGTAGGAACTCAATACATATGGCCAGCTACATTCAAATTAAGATGTCATTCACGGGCTAATCTAGAGTGCTTGCTTTTTATGAGTTTTCAATGTATTTATATAAGTTATATGCCTCGGTGGGTGGATGGAAATGCAATCCATTAGTGAAAATTGTATTACTATGTAGTCTACTTTAAAAAAATTAATCTTCATATTAATTCTTTACTTTTGCTTTGTCTTGTCTCCTTTTTCTTTTTCTTTTGTTTTCTTCCTATTTTCTGTTGGAATTGTTCACTATAACGAGCTACAAGTCCTCTGTTTTCTTCTCAATTCTCTTTCTTTTTTATGTCTTTTCTCTTTTTTCAAATCCTCATATTCTGCTTTCAAAAGGTATGGGTCTGGAATGTAAAAAATGTATATTTTTTATATAAATATACATTTCAGTACATTCAACAAAGGTATATTTCAATATAACTTAGATGAAAGGGATCCCAAGGGTTCAGGTAGCTTAATCTGGGAAAAGAGAATGATGCTTAGTGATTTTTTTACTGTTTCCCTGAAGAAAGGAGACACAGTTTATTTTGTATTTTAAATTAGCCATAAGAGGAAAAGAATTCCATGTTTTCCAGCATATAGTCTTTTAAGGTATTACGTCTGCATCTCTTCTAACTAATAAACGAAGACATAATGAGGGAGGCGACATTATACATAATAAGCTGCCTGCCATCCAACTAAGAAATCCTTTCTCACGCTATTTCCTGCAGAGTGAGATTGTACGGATGCCTGCAAATATCTAAACTTGCTGCACTGTTTGAACATCCCTATTACCTTGCTGAGCCTCAGATCTAAGTTCTTTGATTTGTTCTCTCAAGCTCCTTAAAGCTTCTTCTATGCCAGTTTGGATAGTATTTAGGAATCTTGATGAATATGCTCATTATCTAATACAAAGTGACATAAAACCCTCCTGCCACGATCTCTGCTACATAACCATACCCTGCTGAACTCCCTTGATTCATTCGGTACTAGATTAATAGCATTTATGTTATTCATAGGTCTCGGTTGACCTTGATCTGCTAGAAACTCCCTCCTTTTTATCTCTGTTCCATACTGGGGAGGTTTTGTCCCACACAAACAATGGTCCTTTTGTACATCAAAGCACACGCCTCCCTTCCCCAACATCCAAGTTTTAATTTTCCTTGCATGCATAATATGTATCTCTCTTCTGTTCAATGTCTGTTACTTCTTACCTATGTTTAATTGATGGATAATAGAATTTTCTATTTATTTTGCAAAAGAAAAGTACTTAAAAATTAACCTTTTAGTATCTAAGCAACAACAAAAAGACTGCAACTTTGTGAATGAAAAAGTTCACAAAAATGATTTTTCTTCTGTTTTTCAAATTTATGAAATACAGATCAAGCAAAGATCTAGTCTCATACCTCCATTTATTCAGCATCTTTCAAATAATAGTATTTATTTGTCTTGGAAAATAAAAGAGTTTTAACCACCCTGACATATCCCTATTTGGGTTGAATATTTAATATATATCTCTATGTATTTTGTATGTATGTGTATATATTAAATGTATGTTTATATACGTAAACACACACACGATCTTTCAATGGGTAATGATACAGATACTGGGTAAAAGTTTGTCAGCAATAATTGAGAGTTTAATTCACTGAGTCAATTCTGCCATTCCTTTTAGGAAAGTTCTTTGAAAAGCACTTATCAAAAGCAAACAAACACGTGAACAAAACAGAAAACAATCTAATAACAAAAACCTCATAACTTAGAAATTACTCTGTACCATACATCTTCCCTCCTCTCAATAAAACATCTTAATTATAAAGTACCCCCTTCAATTAGCTTATTTTTTTGTAATCAATGAATACTTATCTGGTAGTTAGTCGTCCTGTGTAAAATATTTACAACTCTGTTCTCCACCAATTACTCTAGTAGGTGGATAATATGTTTTAAAGCCTTCTTTCATGGAGTCCAATTCAAAGTGTTCAAACAGTCTCTTGTTTTTACTTCAGGATTCAAATTTTGATTTATTTATTTGATGTATTTATTGTTCTGGCATATTGCTTCCCTGTGAGGAGATATTCCACAACTATTTGTGGTAGGAAAATGTGTAATGAAAATTATCTACCATCCTTAAAATGTTTTTCCACATTCTCAAACTTCAGTTTGAACGAATAGCACCTGGACAGGTTTTTTTTTTTTTTTAAACATGCAGACTCCTGGGCTCCATTTTGAGAAATGCTGACTTAGTAGGTGCGGGGGTGGGGGCGGTAGGGGAAGGTCAGGGGCCAAGCCTACATTTTAAGAAAGCAGCTCTGTTGATCCCAATGTGCTTGGCTACAGATTGTACTTTGAGAAACATTTTTCTAAACTATTAGGGAGCAAAGAGCTTAGTTCCATTGCTAGGGAGCTAGAGTCTGAAGGCTTGAAGGGTGCTGTGGAAATGTATTCTGGAATGCTAAGTGTGTACCTGACATACAACACAGATGCACAAAATATATAAACTCTGGTGGAAGAAATACTGGGTAGGTCTGGCTCTTACTACCTGGCCGAAAGTAGGAAGGGGAAGCCCTTACAGAAATTGGTGTATCAGGTAATGTGGAATGAGGAGGGTTGTTGGAGGTGCAAGCGTTAGGACATTTTCTTCTTGACCTCTGTTGGGCTTATTTAAAATGAACTGGGGCCCCTGATTACTCATGCAAAAGGCCAGGACAGGCTAAAACTGCTCCACTGGAATAGAATTACTCACCAGCCCATCTATACTTGTTTTTGTTTTTTAAGTCTTCCCATAATTGTACCAGAGGGATACTTTGGAAATGAAGTGATTCAATAATTAGACAGTTTTTATCTCCTTCAGGATAAAATGCTCATTTCCCCAAATGAATAAGTGTAGGCTATTCATAGTCCAGATTAACATAATTAGTGTAGGGCCTACCTTAAAATTAGGTCATATAGTTAATTGTTTTTATCTACATTTGGCTTTGGTTAATTACATGAGCTAATACACGTAAAGTGCCTGGCACGGAATCTGGCATGTGTTAAGTACTTAGATCCAATTGCTTAGTTAGCATCTTCTCTTGGATAGCTTGCAGCCACCTCAAACTCAGTATTAGCTGATTAAACCATCTACTGTGTCTCCTCTCCTAATGTTCCCTACACCAACCAGTCACTCAAGCCAGAAAACTTTGCTTTATCCTTGATGCCCTTCTCCCCTCCAAGTCTTATTGATTTGACTTCCTACATATTCCCTAATTCATTCATTGCTCAGTGAACCAGTCATGGCCTTTAAGAAGTTTCTGGGCAGGTTGTGTAGGATGGCCCTCAGGTCCAAAGAACTTAATACATACAAGAAACACAGAGGTTCAGCGTGCAAGGGAAAGGAGACCAAAACACAAAGCGCCCTTTAAGCCACGTTATAAGTTTTTGAAATTTTATTCTAAGAACAATGGGAAAAGTTTGAAGAGTTTCAAGAATGGGGGTGACGTGATCAGATTTGAGTTTTTTTTTTTTAAATATTGTATTTATTTAAGAGAGAGAGAGAGAGAGAGAGCATGAGCAGGGGGGAGGGTCAGAAGCAGGCTCCCCACTGAGCAGGGTGCCTGATGCAGGGCTTGATCCCAGGACCCTGGGAACATGACCTGAGCTGAAGGCAGATGCTCAACTGACTGAGCCACCCAGGCACCTCCAGATTTGAGTTTTACAAAGATTGCTCCCTTCCATCTCTCAGACTCTGTCACCACTTAAGACCGGAGTCTCTCCTCAGTATTGCATCCGGTCCCTTTAACCCCTTCCTTCTCCCCTCAAATGCATGCTCTGCATTGCAACCAAGCAAAACCCACACACAAACCCCTAGGGATCTGATTATATCATTTTCCTGTTTCAAGTCTTTTAATGGTTTCCCAGTGCCCTTAGGATAAAATCCAAATTCCTTGACAGGGCTTCCATGGCTTATGAGTAATATTTACCTTCCCAGGCTCTTCTCTCAACCACTTTCCCTCATACATTCCAGCTACACTGAACATCTTTCAGTTATTCTAACGAACCATGCTCCCTCTCGCCCAGACCTTCCAGTTCTCCATGCCTGGGCACCAATCCTGCCCAGCTCTGTTTGGACTGGTGAATTCTTTAAGCTTTATTCTTACAGCCTTTGACTCTGGGGAATACCCTGCTAACGACTGCCATCTTTCCCAGTAACATTTATCGCATGTTTCCCTGCTAGACGGGGGCTCCACCAGCATCTGTCCTGGTCATTACTTCGACCACAGATCCTCCCACAGCCCCTGCCCCTGGGAGGCTCTCAATAGCACCCTCCTGCAGAATGAATGAAGGAGTGGTACCTATCAGCTTCCTTCCCTTTGTCTTTTATAGCATGTCTTCCTTCTAAAGAGTTCATTGGAAAAAGGACTATCCCGATAGTAGCATACCTGTTTTGAGTTTAGATGACACATTTAGTCCTATTACAGTGTTGGGAATGTAACCAAGTTAAATTTTAGACAGGGATGTGAAATCTGATCTTAGGCAAACAAGGAAAGACCTAAGGGGAATTTTTTTCCATTCTAGATGGGGGATGCTAAATAATTGTTAAATATAATCAATATATTCAGTTGCTTAGGGTTTTCACTTATTTCTTTCACAATCATAATTAATACTTGAAAAATGCTTTATATTTTATAAAGTGCTTTTCACACACATGATCTCATTATTCTAACAATGCTATATGATTATTACCTGCCTTATAAAGGAGAAAATCAAGGTCTACCTATGGTGCAAAGTGACTCCCCAGCGGTAAGTGGTAGGGCAGGACTTGAACCCATGTCCTGACCTCAAATCCAGTGTTCTTCTGCTATATCACATTCCTTCCCTAAATGTCTGAAAGCAAAACCAAAATAGTTGGTTACTCCTGGGCATAGTTTGGTATGCATGATTATTTAATCCAGTAAAAGTTGAAAATAATTGGGAGGAAAAGACAAACAACAGAGAACATGACTGTTTTGGCTGGGGATGGAACCCGTTTCTGAAATATTCGCTTGTAGAAGGAGAAACAGCAGTGGGGCTGAAGTGCCACACCTGACTGCCATTCTCATTAAGCAAGTTTCCCACCTGAGCAGGACGATCCTGATGGAGGGAGGCCTCTAACTGCTGTCAGACTTGTCAATTTTTTTTTTAAGATTTTTATTTATTTATTTGAGAGAGAGAGAAAGAGAGAGAGCGCATGAGAGGGGGGAGGGTCAGAGGGAGAAGCAGACTCCCTGCCGAGCAGGGAGCCCGATGCGGGACTCGATCCCGGGACTCCAGGATCATGACCTGAGCTGAAGGCCGTCGCTTAACCAACTGAGCCACCCAGGTGCTCCAGACTTGTCAAATTTTTTTTAAATTTTATTTTATTATGTTATGTTAATCACCATACATTACATCATTAGTTTTTGATGTAGTGTTCCATGATCCATCGTTTGCGTATAACACCCAGTGCTCCATTCAATACTTGCCTTCTTTAATACCCATCACCAGGCTAACCCATCCCCCTCCCCTCTAGAACCCTCAGTTTGTTTCTCAGAGTCCATAGTCTCTCATGGTTCGTCTCCCCCTCTGACTTCCCCCCCTTCATTTATCCCTTCCT
>NC_138371.1:150253433-150292175 GCF_054177405.1 Leptonychotes weddellii
TTCTTGATTGGATTATTTGTTCTTTGGGTGTTGAGTTTGATAAGTTCTTTATAGATTTTGGATACTAGCCCTTTATCTGATATGTCATTTGCAAATATCTTATCCCATTCTGTTGGTTGTCTTTTGGTTTTGTCGACTGTTTCCTTTGCTGTGCAAAAGCTTTTTATCTTGATGAAGTCCCAATAGTTCATTTTTGCCCTTGCTTCCCTTGCCTTTGGCGATGTTTCTAAGAAGAAGTTGCTGCGGCTGAGGTCGAAGAGGTTGCTGCCTGTGTTCTTCTCTAGGATTTTGATGGACTCCTGTCTCACATTTAGGTCTTTCATCCATTTTGAGTTTATTTTTGTGTGTGGTGTAAGGAAATGGTCCAGTTTCATTCTTCTGCAGGTGGCTGCCCAGTTTTCCCAACACCATATTTTGAAGAGACTATCTTTTTTTCCATTGGACATTCTTTCCTGCTTTATCAAAGATTAGTTGGCCATAGAGTTGAAGGTCCATTTCTGGGCTCTTTATTCTGTTCCATTGATCTGTGTGTCTGTTTTTGTGCCAGTACCATACTGTCTTGATAATTATAGCTTTGTAATAGAGCTTGAAGTCTGGAATTGTGATGCCACCAGCTTTGCTTTTCTTTTTCAACATTCCTCTGGCTGTTCGGGGTCTTTTCTGGTTCCATACAGATTTTAAGATTATTTGTTCCATTTCTTTGAAAAAAGTTGATGGTATTTTGATAGGAATTGCATTAAATGTGTAGATTGCTCTAGGTAGCATTGACATCTTCACAATATTTGTTCTTCAGACTTGTCAATTTTTAAGAGCCGCTCAATCACCAGAGAAGACTGAGCATCAGCTAGGTACTTAGCAAGTCTAAAGGCAAGATAGAAGGTAGAAGTAAAAAAAAAAAAAAAAAAAAAAAGAGATCATTCTTGCCCTGATGAAACTTCTCATCTATGGGGGAAACGCATAAACCTTCAAAACCTCTACCAGCATGAGAATAGTGATGACTGAATTAATAGCAGATGATTCAATGAAGAGCCTAGGTCAGTGGTTCTCAACCTTGAGCTCCTCAGAAGTCCCTCTAAAGTTCTGCTGCCCAGACTGCAGCCCAAACCAATGAAACCAGAATCTCCAAAGATGGAACCCAGGCAGCAGTACTTTTCAAAACCTGCCAGGTGATTCTAATGTTCTTGCAAAGCGGAAGTATGAGAAACACCGCCCAGAATACTCTTTTACTAATTTTAATAGACATTAGCCCAATCTTAGTTTTATGACCGCTGATGTGGTGTTTTTGATTGTTTTGAGAAATGCTGGAGAATTCCTGAAATATGGAACCAGAAGTTCATTTAAATCTCCTTTAATTCAAGGAGCATGTTACAGTAAGCAACACCTGCTAAAGCAGTCATGAAAGCTCACCACAGGGCACAGGGGTTTATCTGGTTTATCTCCTTTAAACTAATTGAATTCTCACAATCCTGAGGTTTCATTGTTAGCCTGTTTGAAAATGAATCAGATATTATCTGCCTAAAGTCATATAGCTGGTAAGGAGTTGTAGAGACAGAATTTGAACTTGCTTGCCTAATTTTGTAGTCATCAGCCTCTAAACCATTCTATATATTCACTGGGGAGTGAAGAGATGCCATTGAAACAAATAACAGCAAACCTCACTTCCAGAAAGGCTGGGCCTTGCTGTGGTTTACAGTTAGAGTACAGTAGACTCAGGTTATATTTCTATTACTGTTTTCAAAGTCTGAACATTTAATTTCTAGGCCTCAGGTTTTAAAATTTTAAAATGGGGAGAGAATGTTATTTACAAAGTTTATGGGTTTTTTTTTCCCCATACATACACGTCCTGTTGCAAATCCAAAGAGTTCAAAGGGGTATTGTGAAAAAAGTAAATCTTTCAGCCCCATCCCCCAGCCACTGGCTATTCCTCCAGAGACAGTGGTCTGGAGATTTTATTGTATTCCAAGGAGAATGAAATGACCATGATTGATTTAGGCTCTTCAAGATTAATTTCCTGGGATTGGGGAGAGGGTTAGAACAGTATGGCCTAACAGCAAAACAGAAGTTGGGGAATGATCAGTGGATAGATAAGTAAGGGTGTTTGCCATAGGTTAGATGACTGACCACGTAAGCAATGCCCCTTGATGGCAATTTCCAAACTTCTGCTAATGTAAACAATGCTCCAGTGAACAGCTTTATATAAACGTCATTTTGCACAAGCCCAAGTATTTACATTGGATAAATTCCTAGAGGTGGAATTTCTGGGTCATAAGTATGTGCACTGAAATTTGGGTAGATACTGCCAATTGCTCTCCATGAAGGTTGGATTCATTTACACACCCATGAGCCGCAATAGAATTCCTGGTCCATTATGTATTTGCCATCATTGTATTTCACCAAACTTTTTGGACTTTGCCAATCTGATGGGTGAAAAATGGAATTTCAGAATAGTTTTAATTAGCTTTTTAAAATTATTCTTCATTTGAAGATCTTTTTATATTTTTAAGAGACATTTGTATTTACTCTTGACTTGTCTGTTTCTAAATTTTGCTTACTTTTTATTGGTCTTTTCTTATTGATATCTGGAAGTTCCTAGTGTTAGAGAAATTACACATTTTTAAATATGAATTGCAAGTATTATTCCCAGTATTTAAATGATGATTCGATCCAAAATGAGTTCCTTACCACTCTAGATAAGGTGTCTCAAAGCATTTTCCATAAACCATTTTATATCACATCACATAATAAATATGTTTATCTAGTGTTTTTATGGCTCTACCTGTTATGAGTATGCAATCTATCCCAAGAGGGCCACTTTTCTTATTTAATATCCTATTCACCTATTTCTCACACGCCCCCCCCCAGCAACCACCAATCTGTTCTCTATATCTATGGGCTTGTTTGTTTTGTTTGACTTGTTTGTTTTAGATTCCACTTATAAGAGAGATCACATGATATTTGTCTTTCTCTGGCTGTCTTTTTTCCCTTAGCATGACACTCTGGAAGTCCATCTGTGTTGTCCCAAATGGCAAGATTTATTTCTCTTTTATAGCTGAGGAATATTCCATTGTATATATTATATACATATTATGATTTCTTTATTCATTCATTGATGGACACTTAGGTTGCTTCCATATCTTGGCTATTTTAAATAATGCTGCAATAAATGTGGATGTATATATCTTTTCTAATTAGTATTTTTGGTTTATTGGCATAAATATCCAGAAGCAGAATTCTGCTGGATCATATGGTAGATTTATTTTTAGTTTTTTAAGGAGCCTCTACAGAGTTTTCCAGAGTGGCTACTCCAGTTTACATTCCCACTGAAAGTGAACAAGGGGTCCCTTTTCTTCACATCCTTGTCGGCACTTGTTATTTCTTACCTTTTTGATGATAGTCATTCTGACAGGTGTGAGGTGGATGATATCTCATTGTGGTTTTGATTTGCATTTCCTTGGTGACGAGTGAGGTTGAGCATCTTTTCATGCATCTCTTGGCCATCTGTATTCTTTTTGGAAAAATGTCTATTCAGATCTTCTGCCCATTTTTAAATCAGATTGTTTTTTCTATTACGTTATATAAATGCTCCATATACTTTGGCTTTTAACCTCTTATCTGATATATGATTTACACATATCTTCTCCCATTTACTGGGCTGCCTTTTCGTTTTGTTGATGCTTTCCTTTGTTGTGCAGGAGCTCGTTAGTTTCATGTGGTCCCACTTGTTTATTTGTGCTTCTGTTGCTTTGCTTTTGGTGTCAGAGTCAGAAAGTCATCACCAAAATCTACGCCGAAGAGCTTACTGCCTATGATTTCTTCTAAGGATTTGGTGGTTTCAGGTCTTATGTTCAAGTTTTTAATCCATTTTGAGTTAATTTCTGTATATGGTGTAAGATAGTGGTCCAGTTTCATTCTTCTGCATGTTGCAGTTCACAGTTTCCCGAACACCATTTACTGAAGAAACGATTCCTAATTGTAAGCATGTATTGCAAACATGATTCCCAGTTTGTGTTTGGCATCTTGACTTGATTTATTATTCACACACACACACACACACACACGTTTATAATATTGCTACGTCATCAAATTTAATTCTGGACTGCTTATCAATATTAGATTTTCCTGCTCAAAGATTACTTACATTTTTTCAATGTTGTTTTCTTAATGTTCTTAACATTTTCTTTTCACGTTTAAATCTGACTGGGATTTCTTTTAATGGAAGTTATGAAGTAAGGAATCCAAAATTCTTTCCCTAGACTGCAACCTGTTGTATCCAATAGCTCCTATCGAACACTTTTCTCTCCATTGATTTGAAGTATCACTTTTAGCAAATATTAAACCCTTTTACCTTTATTTCTGCAATTTTGATTCCATTCTGTTGATCTATTTGTATGTTCATATGAGAGAACCGTATTGTTTATAATAACTGTAGCTTTATGATTGACTTGATATCAAGTAGGGCTAGCCTTCATTGACCATTGTTGTTTCGGAAATTTTGTAGTTATTTTTGCTGTCTTAGTCTTACATTTTTATTTGCTTTTCTGTTTAGTTTATTTAGTTAAAATGTTCCATGTGTATGATTATTATAAGTAAGCTACATTTATAAACTAACTTAGAAAAATCCCAATTGATATTTTGCCTTTCTATCAAAGGGTATGGTATATTCTTCTGCTCTGTTTTGGTCCGGTTTTTGTTTTTAAGCTCAAGCTGTTTGATTCTCTTTTTCAGGACAAATTTGTCTTTAGACAATAGAAAAGAGTATAATTTGAATTTTTTCTTTTTTTGGTTTTTGGTTTTTAGATTAGGTCAATAGTTCCCTGAAGTCACTCATCAATTTTGTGACTGCCAACATACAGGGGGAAAAAAGCAGAGCAGGTAAATGGATCCTAGTGATGCCAAATCTGTTTTTTGTCCTAAGAGACTGGGCCTAGAAACGTAAACTGAAGTCGTCCTTGCCATTTCCCAACACTGTTTGGAAAATCCTGCTAATGAATCCTGGGCCAGTATTTCCAAGGATGAGTATGGTCTGTTGTGGCCTTGGGACTCCACCAGCAAGGCCACACCACCCACTTCAGGTAACACCGTGGCAATCAGCATATTAATATTTCCTAACTAGTCTCACTCTCACGCCAACGTTCAAAAAGGACAACCTAAACAAATATTTATTTACTGGTTTAAATCTTGTCTTCAATTCTGCAAATGAAACCTGAAGATCCCCGAGTAATGAAAACATCTTTATCCATGTTGGGCATGTGCCGTAATTCCGTGTGTCATTGTTTTGGGAAGTCCAGAGATTATGGCCAAATAGTCCTTTCAATTTGTAAGGAGCCACTGGGCAAATCTTATGAAACAGTTCTGACTTTTCTGCGCGTTCTGACTTGCCATGAAGTGAAGGACTTCTCACAGTTAACCAAACTTTCTGGATTCCTCACTGCTTTAAGTTTTTAAACTGCCTGTTTCTCCGAGGTGTACTCCTCTTACTTGCAACTGTTCCCGTTGGCAACACGTCTGCCAACACCTGTGTTCTAGGGATCAAGCATTTTTTCTTTCTTCTCTTAAATATATGTTTAATTGATTGCACGTTGGGGATGAATGGACAATTCGAGTTTAGTGGTCCATTAGCTTTATTAATGTGTGCAGACATTTAATTTGGGGAAAACATCCTGAAATGTATTTGCTACATTTTTATTTCTTGCTGTATGTCTGCACGGAATCCAATCAGTTCCCATGGTAGCAGCAGAAGTCAACATGAATTTCACGACCAGATGAAAGGGGGACTCCGGCTGCTCTTAATTTATTTGATGCTTCATAATTATGGGAACTCACTCCACTATCTGTGCATTAATTTGGCCAGCTCTAAGTGTTTTTCTTGTTGTTGTTTGTTTTGATTTGATTGGTTTTGTTTCTAGTCCTCTAGAAAGAATCAGAGAGAAGGAGTGACTATTTTGGTGACTTGGTCCCATGCCCAAAATCAAACAGGGTTGTGGGACAGAGAGGGACTAGAGGCTGGTGCTATGTTTAGCTGGTGTGTTCAGGGAAAGGCAGAATATCTGAGCAGAGACGTGGACTCTTGAGGGAGCTAGTCACATATAGATCTAGGAAGAAGGTTCCCAGGGATAGTATATTCAAAGGAAAGGATGAAGGCCAGTGTATCTGGAGCCGGAGGAACAAAGGTGAGAGGCCCGGCAGGTGAGGTTAGAGCAGGTGCAGTGTGCGGTGTCTGACCTGGCTCCCAAGGACACCCACGTCTTAGTGTTCACACCCTTGTGCAATGCCCTCCCCGTGTGTGTGGGCTGGACTTAGTGACTCACTTCTAACAAATAGCATATGGCAAAAGTGATGGAATATCACTTCTGAGACAAGGTTGTAAAAACCTGTGACCTCCTTCTTGTGCGTGCTCTCTCTCTCTCCCCTTTTCTCTGCCTGTTTTTCTGACTCACTCCCTCTGGTGAAACAAATCACAAAATTTTGAGCTGCCCTAAAGAGAGACTCATGTGATAAGGAACTAGGGGTTGCATTTGGCCTATAATCAGTAAAGAACTGAGGTCCTCAGACCAACAGACCACGATAAACTGAATACTGCCAACAAGCATGTGAATGAGCTTGGAAGAGGATCCTCTCCAATTGAGCATTGAGATGACTCGCAGCCCTTTCCATCACTTTGAATGCAGCTTGGAAGAGCCCTGAAGCAGAGGACCCAGATGAGCTATACTTGGGTTCTTTACCTACAGAAATGCCAGGTAGTAAATATTGTTTCAAGCCACTGAGTTTTGGGTAATGTGTAAACTCAGCAATAGATAAATAATACAGGTGGGTAGGGCCAGATAACATAGAGATTTGTAGGCCATGGGAAGGAGTTTGGATTCTCTTTCACTGCAGTGCAGGGAAGGCCATAATCTTTTTTAAAAAGATTACTCTGACTGCTGTGTGGAGAATGGAAAGCACAGGGACAAGAGCAGAAGCAGGAAAACCAAGTAGGAAGCTCTCAGGGAAATATAAATGGGAAACGGTCAGAGTTAAGATATATTTGTGCATGATGCTGATATGTGTTGCTGGGGATTGTATATAGGAGATAAGAGAAACAGGAATTACAGATGACTGGTACATTTTGGCTTGATCGGCTGGGTAGATGAAGGTACCAGTTGCTGAGATGAGGAAGATTAGGGGAAGAGTGGATTTGGGGTGGAGATAGAAATATTTATGTTGACAATAGTAAGTCTATGTGGAGATGTAAATGGGGAAATGTCAGGGGTTTAGATGTGTCCATGTATGTCTGGAGGATAGGTGGGGAAGGTCTTTGGGGGAATCTATTTACATGAGGGCTCTGAATCCTCTTGAGAAAGAAATACCCTAAGAGAAGTCAAGATGCTCTCATTTGGTTGACAGAAAACAGGCCAGAGTTAGAGAGGGCTGGTGATCCTGTATATAGCATCTTCTCCTCTGACTTAGTCCACATTTTCTAGGGTAAAGGGAATACAATAACAACCTCCATAAACATGAAAATAAACACTTTCCTTAAATATCCATTGATTCATTCCTCACCTCTGGTGCCAATAGTTCTGGAAAATGAGAGATAGCAGACTCAGCACAGAGATTGACACTGATAATATGAGAAAGCCTTGACTTGGAGGTTGATGAGTCTTAGTAATATGTCAGCATCCTTGTCAACCACCGGTGGTGGCCACTTCTGTGAACTATAGTGAGGTAGCTGCCATTTTTGGCTTCGGCAGTGATAGGAGTTATCACTACAGAATAGAAGAGAAAGAGAATGGTAAATATCAAACTATAGCCAAGAAAGCCCATCTTGGGGACTTTTTTCTTGTTGAGAAATTTGAAATGGGTTGCATTCTCTCAACTGGGACGGATTTGGAGAATACTGTTATCATGACTGTATTTTTATCTCCATGATATGTTCTTTGGAAAACAGGAGTTACAAGAGTGATTTAAAAAGGACTTCTGTATTTGTTGGAAAACTATTGTCAAGAACATTAGCTAGTGAGCCACACAACGTACATATATAAAATCCTAGATAATATTAATTATATTTACTATTTTAGTCAAGAAATTGATGTGCTTCCACTTTTATGTTCAAAGGACTGACATAGGTGGTTGTGTTTCCTGTGTTAAGCCCGTCTCTCAGGAAGATCACAGATAAATTTTACTCTCACATATGTTTTTGTAATATTTGCTTTCTTCTCAGGTCTAGTTTGTGTTTTTTAAATTTATTTCTTAATCTTATTAAGATGTTATGAAGTCTTTTTCTGTGAGTTCTTTCAACTTCTTTTTTTTTTTCTTTTGAGAAAGATGAGGGACTTAAAGAAAACATTTTAAGGTAACACAATGTTGTATTATAAGTGTCCTAAGTGTTTTCTATACTGTGCTAATATGGCTCAAGGGTTTTTCCATATGGCACCAACCCTTTAATTTTAAATACTTCTCATTTCTAAATAGGAAAAATAAATTCAACTGGTTAGATTGAGCTCTTCTTTGTCTTTTGCCATTTATTTCAAACATGAATGTTTGGGACACTGGGCATTTTGAGAGCTGAATGTTCTTAGACAAATTATATAGCCTAAGCAAGGTTAGAGATTTTTTGGAATGAATGAGAAAGTTGTTGACTGAGGAGAAAGAGTTGAAAGGAAGTTCTGAACTAGAAATATTATCACATGAATTCCAAATATTACTTTAATATACCTAGAGTAAAAAATATTAACGTGATACTGAGATCTTTTCTTCCCCCAAACCATTCTTTTCTTTTAAAAGAAAAGTACATGGCATAGTACATGCCATTGTTTTTCCCAAATACAGTATTTATTATTTCTCATATGATTTAGAAATTAATAACCAATAAACTTGATGGCATAGAAACAGATTAATATTTCTTGAAATTTCAGATACAATATGGTAAAATTACTCAATATGTAATAGGAGGGATATAGTGTCTTATATCACTATTTAAAAACATTTACACACTCTTACCTACTATTCTTGTGTTGAAAATTCATTACTATTATAAATAATTCATTTAGGACAACTGATGGGACTAAAAGAACCTGGAAAGAACTACTCTTGTTAAAATTATATGATACTCAGGGATCTCTTCCTGTTTGGTACCCCAGACCTAACCTTATAGCTTAACCAGGGTGAGTTAGTTACTGCCCCAAAATGTTCCAGTGGGTTTATGTACTGCCTGAAAATCAAGAGTTGGTCATATATTCAAATGGCCTCTGGAATCGTGTCAACCTAAAAGATTTTTTTTTTTTTTTATCTCTTTCACACATGGGGTAATCTATTCCTTGTTGATTTTGTACTTGTTGCATTTGTTGGTTTTGCTTTAGACTCAGAGAGCCATTTATTTTCCGATCTCAGAGGACAATCTCACTACAGTTCCTACATAATTGTTTCAGTGATTTCCACAGTATGAATAATTAGCTGAGAATACCTTTTTTTTTTTTCTTTCTCTAAGTCAATTTTCAGACTGAACTAATAACTTTTCTTTTTCCAGGTTAGTAAATCCTAGACAGACAAGACTACATTATATTAACCTGTTAACTTATTACCAGAAAAGTCCCAATCTATGTTTCTAGTTTGTATTTGTAATGAATAGCTTAATATAGGATTATTGGATAAGTGAATTAATGAGTAAAAGAAACAATCTCCGTTCCAACTGATCCTTTCAGATCTGGTTCTTCCTCTCCATCCATTACAAATTAGAAGTTTACTGACTTATTCAGGAATACTTCCCCCACAGTCTGAAGCATAGTTGACCAATGACATATGCTACTTAAATGTGACTTTCATGTTTTATAACCAAATCACAACCCTACGGACTTAGAGTAGAAGATCTGTTGGGAGCATTCTGTCTCTGGCCAGCTACCTATATATGCAAAAAATGTCCAAAGTGATCTGGGATATGTTTTGTACTGAATCTTGCCTTGTACAAATTTAGTCTAAACTTGACAGGTTTCTTTGTAATGTTGCTATATAAAATAGTAACATACTATAAGCCACATAAGGTCACAAATGTCCTCAATTAGACAGGCATTAAACATTTTTTTCCCCCCGTGGGGCTTGAACTCATGACTCTGAGATTGAGACTTGAGCCAGACCAAGAGTCGGATGCTTTACCTACTGAGTCACCTGGGCACCCCATAGACAGACATTAAACATTTAAAGATAACTTTTAAGGACTAGTATCATTTTGTGGTGTCTTTAATCTTGATGTTATAAAAACTGGCACTGTATACAAATTAACCAATATATGTATATCTACAAAAATGTTATATCAGTTTCACTTGAGATAGAATTCTCTTGAAAACCAATAACTGGTATTCTTTTGGAATACTATTTTTGTTATGATTAGAAAGTTATATGTTCTGCTCAGACTCATAACCAAATTTAAGAAGGCTTGAATGTTTCTGGAAAGTAAACCTGAGTCACAAACCTATGTCATCATCTACTCTGTTTTAGAATATGCTCCATCTTAGAGCAAAGCACAAAAATCTATCAAGAGTTTTCAACTTGATTTCTAGAATGCATTTCTGGAATGACTTCTAGAATGCTCTTTGTTTTTCAAATGAGAGGTTTTATAAATGATCAGGTCAACTGACCATTTCAACAGATGGAAAGAAATCATGGTTGCCAACTGAGTGGGTGTTTTTGTTTTGTTTTGTTTTAAGTAATTTCTACACCCAACGTGGGGCTTGAACTTACAACCCCAAGATCAAGAGTCACATGCTCCACTGACCGAGCCAGCCAGGTGCCCCTGCCAACTGAGAAGTTTTTAAAGATGAAATGAGCTCCTTATTTACTGAGTCACTGGTGTGATGGACTCCAGGGACCAGTTTCAGTATTTTTGAAGGCTTTAGTGACTTGGGAGATGGCTGTGTTCACCAAAGCAAAATTTGAAAAATTTACAGTAAAATATACATTTCAGAGTTCATTGGCCATCTGAATGAAATCTGTTAATATGTTAACATCAAAAGCTCTAATTTCTTTTCTGTAAAATGAGGGAGTTGGACTAAATGAGTTTCCAAGCCTATTGAGTTCTAAAATTCAATGATTTTAAATATCATATGGCTGCCATTGCAATCTTAAAATTTATAAGATACAGCAGATGCTTGATATTTAGAAGATTTATGTTCTACGATCTTCATGAATTCCCTGATTCTAGGATTTGGAAATACGTCATATTTCCTAAGTATGTCTTCATGATACAAGTTAACCATCTCTTCAATATTAGCTGAAGTTTTACATCTCACTTAATGGACATTAAAAAAATTTGAGTGTGCATGATGAGAGAGAGAAAAAGAAAGATTCATTCTTATGGGAGTGTTGGGGGTACTTTCTAGATCTGAAATCTGGCTTTGCATCATTATGATCTTGGAAATTGAAAAAAGGATAGTTGCTCAGGCTTTATCTCTGATCCATGGATTCAGAATCTGTCTGATGAGTAGGTAAGTACCCAGATAGCTATAGTTTTAAAAAGCTATGATTCTGATACATAGCTAGATTTAGGAAATATACATAGGTCTAGCTAAATGATTCACTTGAAACTCCCAGCTGCATCATTTGGTCCCTTCAGAAAAATACATATCACAGTTTTGAGTTATTCCACAAGACTTTATACCTCAAGTATTTAATCTTTGAATGGCAAAGTTCTATATTCAGGATTAACTGTGGGGAGGTGGTAGTAATTCCGTATTCTGTTTGGGCCACCTCACATCTTTAGGGATGTTAAGTTTTGGGCTTCATGCTTTACAAGAGAACACTGACCACATGAAATTGAAATCTAGCACATTGATTCCATGCTAATTTATCTTAGGGAAAACTTGTAGTGAGTTTGGGTGACAGGGTTAGAGAGATCCTTGAAAAGCAGCATGATTCTTATATTATCACTCTAGATTTATCAAGAATTAAATGAGTCTCAATTTTTATGGGTAAATATATTCAGTAGACATTTTTATTCCTGATCTAATTTTATATTTTTTTACGTACTGGTCAGCTGACTTTTACATTACTGATCCAATATCTATGCCTTTTTTTTTTTTTTTTTGGTATTATCTGCTTTCACATTATAGTAGAAATTACCCCAATAACTAAGGATATAAATACAGTAAAAAAGGGTTGGGGGCCCCTAGGTGGCTTAGTCACTTAAGTGTCCTATTCTTGATTTAGGCTTAGGTCATGATCTCGGGGTGGTGAGATCCAGCTTCATCAGGCTTTATGCTCAGCGGGGAGTCTGCTGAAGATTCTCTCTCCCTCTACATCTGCCCCCCACCCTGCTCAAATAAATAAATAAATCTTTTTTTTTTTTTAAAGATTTTATTTATTTATTCATGAGAGACAGAGAGAGAGGCAGAGGGAGAAGCAGGCTCCCAAGGAGCAGGGAGCCCGATGCGGGTCTTGATCCCAGGACACTGGGATCATGATCTGAGCTGAAGGCAGACGCCCAACCATCTGAGCCACCCAGGCACCCAATAAATAAATCTTAAAAAAAAAAAAAGAGGGTTGGTTTATCACTCTAAAAAACAAATACTTAATAAGATTCGAAAAGTTTGTTTACTTTTTTTGAGGTAAGTGCTAATTTCAAATAGCATTGTGAAATGGAATTATATTATGAAAAAAGGCATTTGTTTGTGCCAGCCTAGCATCTAAAAGAATGCCCAGCACATGGTAGAGGCACAGTAATAATTTATGGGGTAATTTAATATGTTTGAATTGAGTTTTGATAATGAACACTAATTTGAAAGTTTTTTTAATTTCATTTGTGTTCACTCAAATTTTTTTGATGGTTTACCTAAATGCTAGGTAAATGCTAGGTATCTGGCTTCATGGATTTCAGAGACTAAAATAATGTTGTTAGGTCTACTGTCCCCACTCTGCTTCTCTCTCCTGGTTGGCCACATTTTTCCTATTTCAGATGCATTTCCTCCACGTAGTGAGAAGAGGAAGTCATGGCCACAGGCTACTTTAAGTTAGTGACCCCAGAGGGAAGAGGGGGTTCCTTCCTTTACAGGGTCCATATATAATGTCCCCAGAGAGGCACTCTTATTGATCTGGCTTGAGTCACATGCCTATCCTTGGACCAAGCACCATGTCCAAGTAGATGCACTGCTAGCCAAAGCTCTGTGATTAAGGGCATGTGTGACATCTGTGAGTAATCAATTGTGATTACCAGGTGGGACCACACAGAGTGGGGAGCAGGGGGAGAGCGGTAGTTCCCCAAAAGAAGTAGTGGTGTTGCTATAAGAATGTTGAAAATGAGACTAGGCAGACAAAATCAATAGGTATCTGCCCCCCAGCTTCCCATTTGCCAGGGTCTGAGCTAGTCGGTGGTCTCTCGCTCTGAGTGCACTTAGTGAAGAAGAGAAGATTCTATAAGCTGACAAAAAGCAATCCAAAGGGGAGCATTCTAGCAGGGGAGGTCCAGAGTGCCATGGCCCAGAGAACACCACTCCGCATGGGGGACACTAGAATGTCTTCTCAGCATAAAGAGTTGGCAGTGAGTGTGTGGGGGGCACACAATAAATATTCGTGGGGTGAATGAATAAAAGAATGTTGAACTAGCATTTGAGGCCAAGTAATCAGCTTGTCCAAAGGCAGAAGGTCTGTTGTATTTGGGGAATGGTGAGAAAGTCATTGTATCTGGCCTTTTAAATGAGAGGCATTTGGAAGAGAAGGTGGTGAGAAGAGCTGAGTCTTGAGAACATATAAGGCCATTCATTTATTCAACAGATATTTTTTGAGTACCAATACATACCAGGAACACATCATAAAAAATTAATAAATGTATCATAAATAAAAAACAATTGAATTATATTTGGAATGTGATGAGGAATGATGTGATCAGATTTGAGGTTTAGAAAGATGATTCAGGCAGCCATGTATAAATATCTCTTACCAAGGAAAGGTAAACTATTTGTTCATTTTTTCACTTACTCTTATCATTTATTTACTCAACTCTAGCATCCCCATTTCTCAAGTCTTTTGATTTCTTCATTATTAACCATGATAGCTCTGGCATTTCTATTCATTTAGTAAGAGCCATCCTCGGAATGTATTAGCGCTGTCTCCCTGGAACTTTGCTGGTGTGTTAAATTCTGTATCACAGAAGAGTGTTGCCATAGAAGAGACGCTTTCTAATCCAGGGTATGTTCTGCTCCTATTGATGTAGTCATTCTCAGAATTCAGTCCCATACTCTTCCAGTTCCTCCTGGTGCATCTTGGGGTCCTGCAGCAATATTAAGGTATAATCTCCTTGCTTTGTTCACAGACCCAATACTTGGGATTATATTTTGACTTAGCTTTATGGGTCTGGTGGCCAGGAGGTGGGAGCAGATCAAGAGTGGTGTGTGATTGTGTTAGGCAGAAGTCCTTTAATTTTTAAGAAAGGGAGGTCTGCCACTAGCCTTTAACAGGGAGGAGGGGGCTACTTCTGCAGGCCCTCTGTGAGGAGTCAAGATTTTTTAATGTATCAACTCAACCATCCCCATCCCATATCTTAGGTTCCCATTACTTCCGAATCAGGGCCCTGACTTTGGAGTAGTGAACGGGTCAAGGTGGAAAATACCACCTTTCCTGGTGGTCTGCTACTCTTAAATTAAGTCCTGGGTCTAATCCTAAAATTTTCATACCTTCTGGTTGTAAAAGATGAGAGGTTTTTTTTTTTTTTATTTTTAAGAGGGAGAGAGGGAGGGAGAGAGAGAGAGAGCATGCTCTCACAAGCTTATGGAGGGGGAGGGAAGAGGGGCAGAGGGAGAGGGATAGAGAGAATCTCAAGCAGGCTCCACACCCAGCCTGAAGGCAGGATTTGATCTCAGGACCACAAGATCATGACCTGAGCCATAATCAAGAGTCAGACCCTTAACTAACTGAGCCACCCTGGTGCCAAGAGTCTTTTTATATACTGCTTAAGGAGGCTCTTGGCTTGAACACTTATTTTTTAATTGGTGGTTAATCACTCTCAGCTGTTTATTGTCTGGCCGCAAAACATCATTTGAGCCCAGGAACATGCACCCAGCTGTCTGATATATTGTATCAGCTCAGGGGAATGAAGGAAGCAGGATTGGGCCCTGGAAACTACAACGCACTTACAACAAAGGCCTCAGCCAATTTCAAGGCCTTTAGCGTCTTTAATTGATCAGTCATCGGATGAGTGAATGGGGTGGTGATCTTTGGGCAAGGGGGTGATCTTCAGATCAAGGCAATGACTGCAGATCAACACACCCAGTAAATGGGAAGCGAGGGCTGCGGTCACAGGCTGGGATCTGGGCCAGCGCCCGGCATGTTCGAGAGGTCCGAGGAAGTGGAGCGGTGAGTAGGTCCTCCTTTACTAGGAATTTGGTCTTTATCCTGTGGAAGGCTGTGAAGGAACTGCAAGTAGGAATTGCGAGTAGGCTGATAATCCCAACAATAAGAATTTTAAAGGTGGTGAAGAATGTGTCAGAAAAGATGTGGGGAAAAACTGCTGTTAGTCTTGAACAAAAACTGAAAGTGTTCAACATTGGGTATGTTCTGTAAAATGTTTTTTTTTTTTTTTTTAAGCTAGCTGCAGCAAACACCTTTATTTAAAAATTTCCTGTAGGAAAAAAAGCCCCCCCACTTTTTAAAGGAGTCTGATAATCTGTACACTTTAAATTTCTTTCCCTTTCCCTTTAGTCCGATAATCTGTACACTCTAAATCTTCCCTGACTGAAAGGGTAGCTTTTGTAATGTGGTTTTTGAATACATGAGGCTTCATAGATACACAAAGCCTTCTCAGTAATGGAAGAGACAACACACAGACACTAAGGAGTGTGGTGATTAGTCTGCCCTTATAGAACTCACGCTGATTCAGTATATCTCTAAAGACCCAGTCCTTCGTGATTTTGAAGACTTTTGAGGGAGAAAGCATGAAGTCTGGATTACCAGTAACATTTCTTCCTTATGCAATGTTTGCTTTTACTAAGGCATTTCGTTACCTAATTATTTTTTTTAAACAAACCCTGACTTATAACAAAGAACAGAAAGTCTTTATAGAATTTCACAAGTGATAAAAATAATCTGTATACTTTCTTATATTTATATACATTTTCTTATTGCTCACTTTTAAAGATGAAGCTGCTGAGGATTTTAGAAATTAAGTGAATTGCCAGACGCCATGCTTCTGCTTTCTAGAGCTTGTAAACTTTCCAAATACTACAAGACCTTGGATTTATTTACAACCTCTTGTAGCCTGATAACTGTGCAGAACATCTATAATTCAGAAGCAAAAGTGGGGGAAGGGCATGTACACCTTTCTGAAATGAATCCAATTATGTGGCCCGGAAGGAAAGAAGTCTCCTTTTGCCTTGGGCAGGGAAATACCTTGGACCCACCCTGGCTGTAGGAACAGGGGAAAAGACCAAAGGGACATGAGGAATTCAAGAGATTTACCTCAGGGTAGGGAAGTGAATCTGATGAAATGGCACCTGAAAACCACATTTGTTCTGGGAGCCTGAGACCAGGAAAGATGTGGACATTTTCTTGGAAAATGTTCAGACAAGAAATCAGGAAGATGACCCAGGGGGGTGGAGGGACAGGTAAAGGAATTAAATAGGTTCACCTGGGCTTAGAGACAGCAAAGCGAGGCCTTGTTAACCACCTGCAATTATTTGGTTGTGTAAATACCAAGGAAGGTAAAGGGTGACTTAGAGGTGGAACAAAGAAGTGTAATTACCTGAAAATGAAGGCAATGAAAATAAACCTGAATATGAAATAATTCATGTTTACAAGAATGTTCATGGCAGTTCTATTACAAAACTTCTTGGTGTTAAAGACCAAGTTACCTTAGATAAAAACTGCTGGACGTATTTGATGATAGGCCTCAAAAAATAATCTTGTTTTAATGCCGTAAATTGTTATCAAACCTGAATTTAAGTATTATAGGCCCCTCCCGTGCCACGCCCCCCGCCCCCCCAACAAACAAAATGCCACAGGGATTACACTAAGCAGATCACACCGTCCTTCATTTGGGTGCCAGCGACACCCCTAATTCCATTTATTCCTGACCCAAAGTGATGAAGGCTCTGGGATGTTCTCTCTCTAGGAGAGAGGTTCAGTGACCTAAAGGGAGTGGCTGGCTCCCAGGGGACACCTGGGGAGGTGGTGCTGGGGCTGTGGTTTTGTCAATGTGCCGTGAAGAAAGAACTATGCCCTTGTCAAACTCTTCCTGCCTCCTTGATGGTAGTAACGTTTAACCTTGACTTTCAGGTTCTGTCCTTGGCCCTTCAGCTATTTTATTTTATTTATTTACTTATTTTTTTAAAAGATTTTATTTTATTTATTTGACAGAGAGAGAGAGAGAGACAGCTAGAGAGGGAACACAAGCAGGGGGAGTGGGAGAAAGAGAAGCAGGCTTCCCGCGGAGCAGGGAGCCTGATGCGGGGCTCCATCCCAGGACCCTGGGATGATGACCTGAGCCGAAGGCAGACGCTTAACGACTGAGCCACCCAGGCGCCCCCTTTCAGCTATTTTATTTTATTTTATTTTTTTTTTTTAGAATGAGAGACAGAGAGCACGAGAGGGAAGAGGGCAGAGGGGGAAGCAGACCCCCCGCTTGAGCAGGGAGCCCGATGTGGGACCCAATCCCGGGACTCCAGGATCATGACCTAAGCCGAAGGCAGTCGCCCAACCAACTGAGCCACCCAGGCGCCCCTTAAAGTGCAGTTTCTACCTCTTTGTGCATTATATGCTGCTTTTTGAGGATGGTTAGAAAATTCTCACAACTTGTGAATATTTGCTTTCCTTAAAGAACTTTGAGATGGTATATGGAATTCCTAGTATATACTTATTTTCGCCCATACCCATGTAAGGGTTAATTCGAACTGGGGAGAAACTTCAGAGTCCAACAGTGATTCTCAAACTTTCTGTGGTGAAGGATAAGTTTCTTTTTCTTTTTCAAGGTCTTGTGGAGCAATACTTTCTAGAATACAGTAAATTACTCATGAGGAAAAGAAATAAAAGCTCTGAACTACAAAATACAAACCCTAATTTATTTTTAGATTTTTGTTGACAAGGTTTACTTTGTAAATAGACCTCTGTAAATTGTTACAGAGGTCTCTAAATACACTCAGTTCTGTGCGCCACAGAAAAGTCTAGGGTTCTACTCTTGACTCTGCTGTTTCCTGATCATGTTGCCTCTGGCAGCATGTTGACTCACCCAGAGCATGAGTTTTCTTATTCCTGAAATGGATAGAATAATTCCTGTTCTTTCTCTCTGGGCATGGTGAAGATTGTGGCAGGCAGGAAGGAAGCTTGGTTTGTAACTAGTGAGGTGCTAATTACATATTGTAGACCATATGGGTTGAAATGGTTCCTGTATGATGTGCTTGAGAAAGTTTTCATTTGTTCTAGCAAAGAAGAGAGTTTTGCATTGAAGGATTGTCTTAAATTCCAAACTACTTTAATTTTGAACGTTTTTCTTCTAGGAACACTTTGTACATTCCCCTGGTCAGCAAAAGCTAAGAGCCAGCGAACCTCTGGTATAGATACGTTTCAGGAAGTTATGTGTATCAAGAGAACTTGGGGGCTTCTTCGAGCTATGCACATTGGCCCCTTGCCCCAGATTCCAACCTATCCCCCTTCTCCCAGGGTGCAATATAATTTTTCAAAGTTTATATGTTAGGTCTCCCGAGATTTTTGCAAATGTCTTATAGGTGCACATTAAAACAGGAAGAAGGATGTGGGCGGGGTTGTATAGGTTAAAAAAAAAACAAAAACCTCACAGGACATTCTGGTATTTCACCCATTCAACCCTAGTTTGAGAACAATCACTCTCTATATCGTGTTAGTTTGTGAGGTTTACAAGTAGATTTCAGGGACTAGGAGGTTGAGAATTTAGGAAATAGAGGTGCTAATAGTATGAGAAGTACCTGCAGATTAACTGGGAACAATTCAAATAATACAGAGGCCAGATGCTTGGCCTGAAATATGGTGGATTAAGATAACAGACATTTGCCGTCATTAAGATTTAGGCAAGGGGAAAGGTATATTAGCTTTCAGTGGGTGGGAACCTGCTAAACTAAACTTTTATGAAAGTTTAGAATCTGATTTTTGCTTGGCTGTTTCTTGGATTTTCTGTGCTTCAAAGATCTAGTGAATCTATAGCGTATCTTCTGTTTCCTGGATCCTAAAGATTTTATTTATTTTATTTTGAGCAAGTGAGAGAGTGAGTGAGCAAGAGAGCCCAAGCAGAGGGAGGAGCACGGGGGGGGGGGCGGGCAGTGGCGGGGGGCGGAGAGAGAGAGAGAGAGAAGCAGACTCCCTGCTGAGCAGGGAGCCTGATGAGGGGACTCAGTCCCAGGACCCTGGGATCGTGGCCTGAGCCAAAGGCAGATGCTTAACTGACTGAGCCACCCAGGCTCCCCTGTTTCCTGGATCCTAGACATGTGTCTTGAAATGGGACTCCAGAGTGGATTGTGTGCGATTTCATTACTTTTAAAAAATGTATTCATATTTATGCATTCGATTACTCACTTATTCAACAAATTCCTATTAGTTCCTAAATGTAGGTGATAACACAGTGAGATGATTAACCCATCCTTTCCTACAACACTATGTGAGTCTACAGAACAAGTGGTACACATGCCAAAGGCTCTTCAACTGCATTCTAGAATAGTTAATAACTTCGAATTATGAAGCTGCCCAGAAACTGGTGCATATAGTTTAATCTCACACTTGTTCTTTAGCACGTAATTGCTTGATTTTCTTGATTCTGTTGGTTCAAACTTTGAAGTATTTGGAAAAAAAGCTATTGCTAAGAATATAGCTATTTGAAATGTAACCATCTATATGTATCAAATGTAACTAATATTGGAGGAAAAATTTCTAAAACTTCAGGATCATGTTAAGGGAGGAGTGTGGGTTTGATTCAGATGGAACTGAGTGTTTGTCTCTGCATCATTACTTACTAGCTATGTGACCCTGGGCAAGTTACACCGTTTCTCTAAATAGGAGTTTCTCGTCCTTTCCTTTAGTGACCTTTTGGGATTTCAGGTTTGTACACACATTTGTTTGTTGATCAGACGCTTATACTGAAATGAAAATTGTGAAATCCAGTCAGATAAAGACAAATACCTTATGATTTCACTTACATGTGGAGTCTGAAAAAACCCAAACAGACCCATAAATACAGAGAACAAACTGGTGGTTGCCAGAGAAGAGGGTGGTAAGGGGGATGGGCAAAATGGATGGGGGGTGGGTAGGAGATACAGGCTTCCAGTCAGGGATGAGGAAGTCATCGGATGAAAGGTAGGGCATAGGGAATAGTCAATGGTATTGTAATAGCATTGTATGTCACCGATGGTGGTTATACTTGCCATGCACAGAGTGTAATGTACATGGTTGTCCAATCACTAGGTTGTACACCTGAAGCTAATGTAACATTGTGTGTCAGCTATACTTCAATTAAAAAAAAAGTCCACACACTCCTGAACAAAAGATAACGATGTCAGATTTCTACTTCTGAATATACCAAGACTACATTTCAGAAAGTGGCTCCTTGACTCCAAATTTAATCATTTGATTGAAATTTTAATAGTAGTTGTTCCTAACCTTTTTATGTTAATCGTAGGCCCCACAAAAATATGCTGAGATTGATTAAATTGGAGTCATTTTAAAGCTAATTTGTATGTTCTAGTCAGGGCCTACTCTCCTGAATCCTGTGGAAGCTTGAGCCCTGAGTTTCTGGCAGGTCTTTTCATAGATCCTCCTAGAGAACAGTAACAGTGTTACTCCAACAATTGTTTTAGTGACTTAGTGTCCTAGGAGTACTTGTTTTATGGCAAGCTGCCTTTTAAAAATGCATATCCATGTTCAGATACAGTTACACTTCTTTGAATGACCCGAATTTTTCAATTCTATTTCTCTTCTTGTATATCCTTATATTCAAAAAGATCATTTGTATCTACCTATTCTCAGTTAACCTTAGCTTATGATAACTGTCATGGTGACTGTCTTCTTTTCGAGAAACATGTAGTTAGCAATCTCTTCTTTTGAATTTTTTTTTTTTTTAAGATTTTATTTATTTATTTGAGAGAGAGACTGAGAGAGAGAGCATGAGAGGGGGGAGGGTCGGGAGGGAGAAGCAGACTCCCTGCCGAGCAGGGAGCCCGATGCGGGACTCGATCCAGGGACTCCAGGACCACGACCTGAGCCGAAGGCAGTCGCCCAACCAACTGAGCCACCCAGGCGCCCAGTTAGCAATCTCTTCTTAGAATCGAAGCTGCACACATGCTGACAAGACCTAACCAGTAGGTATTAAATGTATGTTGACTTAACAGAATGGTTTGGAATGATACAATGGAAGAGCTCATTAAAATAACAAAACACAAAATAAGCATTTTTGAGCATGGACCATAATGTCTGGGGACTCTGCCTTTCTTTACTATTTTAGAAGACCTACCACTTTTGGGGGGTTAGTCTTCCTGTTCAGGAGGAATGTGAGGGACTTGATATTGCAGTTTTTTTTTTTTTCTTCATGAATGTGAGTTTGAGGCACAGTGAAATGTAGGGTTTTAAAACAGACTAGTTCATAGCACTATTCACAACAACCAAAAGGTGGAAGCAACTTAAGTCTCCCTCTATAGATGAATGGATAAACAAAACAGTATACATACACCACAGAATATTCAGCCTTAGGAGGGAAATCGACACATGTATAATATGGATGAACACGGGGGACATCATGCTAAGTGAAAGAAGGCATTCACGAAAAGACCTGTATGATTCTGCTTATACGAAGTACCTAGAGGGGTCCAATTAATAGAGCTAGAACGGTGACTGTCAGGGGCTGGGGAGGAAGGAGGAATGAGGAGTTGTTTAATGGGAATAGCAACAGAATTTCAGTTTTGCAAGATGAAAAGAGTTCTGGATTGGTTATACATCAATGTGAATGCACTAAATACTAAAACATACATTTAAAAATGGTTAAAATGGCAAATTTTAAGCATATTTTACCACCATTTTATTTATTTATTTTAAAAGATTTTATTTATTTGACACACACACACAGAGGGAACACAAGCAGGGGGAGTGGGAGAGGGAGAAGCAGGCTTCCTGCTGAGCAAGGAGCCCGATGTGGGGCTGGATCCCAGGACCCTGGGATCATGACCTGAGCTGAAGGCAGAAGCTTAACGACTGAGCCACCCAGGTGCCCCCCCCCCGCCTTTTTTTTAAGATTTTATTTAACCACAGTTTTAGACTACAGTCAAAAGCCCTAGGAAATAAAAGAATTTTACTACAGTCTTTTTTCTCTAACTTAGGACCTTACATGGTCCGCTGTACAATTTTGAATTGTAATAACCTTGATATTAGGACATTGGGAATGTAATTTGTACAATTGGAAAAGTTATCTCTCCAGATGATCCTCCTTGCCCATCATTAAGATTGTGTAAACCGTTCTGAAAGGTTAAGAAGGCTGCTGGAACAGAGACCTTTGCTGAAACCTAAAATACGTAGATGAGTTTTTTTCTGAGCTTGGCCAAGGTGGAGCACAGACCTCCTTAACGTTTTCACTGTCTTTCCAGTGTTTCCTTCATTGCTGTTAGTCAGTGCCCCAGGGCACTTCCAGGTTTATCTCTGCTTGACAAGGTTAAGCCAGTTGATGATCTGCAGTTCTGTTCAGCTTTATTTTTCATAGATTTCTCCTGATAACCATAATGTGAACTCTAGAGTATGTGTTAGGAGCTGAAAAGGAGCTCAAAGGTTTTTATTAGTGTTTGTATTTTCATATTCAGTAATTTTCTAAGGACAAAATGTGTCCATGTCCTCTATGGAAAAAATATATTTATGATAAAAGCTTTTTTTCTGGTCCTACATTAAGCAAAATTCAAAGTCTATACTTACTGATGACCTCTAGCTGCCTTTTATGCTGTCCCCAAAGTAACCTATTTAGTCTTTCCCTTAGTTATAGTCTAAAAAGCGAACAAAGTGTTCTGCTGTGTGCTCTGACATTCTGAGCTAATATAGGGAATTGTGATGATTAATTTGATCATTAAGCTTCAGTAAATATTTTAGGAGTGCTTGCATTCTTTAACAGGTGTTAAAATGAAGATAATGCTTGCCTTTACTCTTGTGTTGGATAGATACAAATTGACTAGTAGATATATTGAGCAGATCATAACAAAAATAAATATAAATTCTCTGTACTAATCCTGGTTCTTTCCCTATTGTGCTCACTGCTGATTAACTGTTCTTTCCTTCCAGAACACTGTTAACTCATCTGTCCACCTCAGCTGATCCATTATTTTCTCAGTATTTGGAGTTAGCAAATATGCCTATTTTTAATAACTAGAACAGATGATGAGAGTAATTCCCATAAATCAAAGCCCAAAGCTTTCTAATGGTTTGTAGGACTCCTCTCTTATCCTGAATTAAGAGATTTGGAAGTAAAGCAACTTTCCAGAGCTTCTATTTGGAAATAGGTCTTTATCTTGATGACTATCACCTGCATCTCACAAGCAGTCAGTTCTGGCCATGAAACAAGATGGTAACTCCTGCAAGGCTCTAGGGATGGAAGTGGGGGGGTGGCGAGGAGGAGGGGGGGGTAGAGAATAGAGAGATCCATGACATGGAGGGGATGGAGAGGAGAAAGTGAAAATTGAAGATGGAACTGTGTGAGGTAAAATTCTTCCTCATAATCACAGATCAAGGAACACATTTAGGTCCAATCCCAGCAAGGAGCTCTTGTCTGCCACGGAGGGGTAATGATGCATCTTGATATTTCCTTTTCAGTGATGGAAATCCTTTGTATGAAAATATACAAAACCCAAATTCATAACCTGATTCTCAAATAAAGGGCCACAAGCAACTTGAGCCCCTAGGAACACCGACTGAATTCCGAGGAACCAACTGGAATTAAGAGCTAGGATCTTGCTCCCAAAGTTAACTGAAGGAGAACTAGGATCTGGATACCTGGAGAAAAGAGTGTTTTCAGAGGCCATCTGTGAATGTATCAGGTGCCCAACACTCACTGATTCAGGACCACCGTGGCAGGTAGAAAAGTATTACAGGCAGCTGGAATGGGTTAGGATAGGTGGGCACATTTATGAAATAATGTAAGATAAAAACTGAGGGAAGGTATAGGCATGAGGGTGCACACAGGCACACATGCCTGCCTTCTTAGTTCTTTGTCCCTTGTAGTGAGGTCGACTGCCACCTGCAGGTCAAACCTTACCAGAATTCCAGGGTCATTTTCAACCATCAGTAAGAGATCCCTTTAGGATGCTATTAATTGACTCTGCAATAAGTCCTTATTACCAATTAGGTGGAAGTGACCTTTTAGTTATGATAGCTGAGCTTCACTAACTCAGTAACTTTCTAGAACTCTGTCTTCTTGGATCCCCACATTTGTTCAATAATTTTTTGTTGAGCACCCACTGACAGGCATAGGGAATGCAGAAGTGAACAGAATGGATAAAAAATATTTCCTGCCCTGTGATCTCTGACCCAGAGCAGAGGTCCCACTCTCTGCTGCTGGTGTCCTTATGCTGAGACACATTTACCTGCTTTGGTGGCAAGCCTCCTCACATCTAGGCCCCTTATGGATGACATTCCAACAAGATATTTCATTCCTTTCCTTTTGATTTCCTCTATTCATCTAACTGCACTACTGCCCCCCACCTTGCTCTGGCTCCCTGATGGTCCTCCCAGCATTGGCTTTGCCCGACTTGCTCCCCACTCGGCGAGCACATCTGCTTCTGCATCATTCAATCTAGTTCGCGTGATCTGGGACATAATGCCAACAGGCTGATCATTTTCTAAGTACAATGTCACAAAGTGTGTGGACTGGAGACCCATCTAAATTCAAATCTAGCTCTACCATTTTTAGCAAGTAACCCAAAACAGGTTACTTACACTTTTTGAGTCCCTTTCGTTATAGGTTAAGTTGCTCAAAATACTTCTCAGGGTTTTTGAGAGGTCAAATGGGATGTTGTATATCAAGCAAGTGGCACATGGTGGGTATTCTGTCATGGTTCTCTACTCTTCTTGACAGCTTCATTGTTTGAATAGGGACAATAACCATGGAGAGAACTGGACAGGGAGAGGATTCCTGTCCTGCAGATACGGACGCTAAACCTCAGGGGAGTTGAGTTACTCACATCAAGTAACTGTTGGTCAGAGGGGGAGCCGGTGTAAAAAGCCAAGACCTAACTTCTGCTTGGTGTTTTTTTTTTTTGTTTGTTTGTTTGTTTTGTTTTTTGTTTCCCCCATTAAATGGTGCCCCCTTTACCTAAAAATAATAGTAAAAAATAAAATGAAAAAAATGAAACAATATAAAATTACAAAAAATTCTATCACACTTATATTAAAAATGTTGGCCAAGAGGCACCTGGGTGGCTCAGTCAGTTAAGCGTCTGATTTTTGATTTCTGCTCAGGTCATGATCTCAGGGTCCTGAGATTTATTCACACTGGGTGTGGAGCCTGCATAAGATTGTAACTCTCCCTCTCCCTCTCCCTCTGCCCCTCCCCTCCTCACACACATGCTCTCTCTTAAAAAAAAAAAAATTGGTCAGTAGCTAAATAGCTTGTAGCTTTTTTTTTTTTCCTTTGCTCAATTCTGGCTGTTGATCTTCTGTTAGTGTGTCCATGTTGAATATAAATACTATGTGGAAAGGAATAACAACCACCTGACAATAGCCAAAGTGTATTTAGTTTTCACTGTGTAGCAGGTCCTGAAGTATTTTAATTGTTTACTTCTCTACATCCCTTGTCTACATTTTATAATGCTAGAACTGAAACAGAACTCTCATGAGCCCACATTAGCACAGCTAGCTAGTGGCACGTTATGCATTTCACTGACATCCGCCAACATCAGAGTCTAAAACTGCTTATTTCTTAATTAACTCTTTATATAAGTGATTAGTATACTTGTAATTTATTGCTATCTGTCTTAGCATTTTATATTGTTAAGTTAAATATCTGCTTATACTGGCTTGGACTGAAGGGGGCAGAGCCAGCACAAAGTGAAGAGAGGACTTTGAATTTCCAACTTAGTGCCAACAGGAATGAGCTTAGAACTCTCTGCTGCGACCTCGGGCTATTTTTATGGAAAGGAAGGATGACTCAGAGGGCAGAACCAACAGCACAGAACCAGGAGTTATAGAAAATTATTCACAGGGAGTGAGACTGGACTATAATCAAGAAAGTGGTTCTAGCCTGTGCTAGGACCAGAGTGGCAGATGGAGAAAAAGGAAGGAAAGAAGGAAGATATTGACAAGGAAGCAAGAAAAATATCACTTATTTCAGATGATGTGATAAGTTATTTTAGGTTTTACATATAAATCAAATTCTTAGATTTCAAAGATTAATATAAACTTGTCAGGGTCTTCAGGTAAAACATTCAACTTTCAAAGACAAAACTATTAGATTGACATCAGGCTTTTGAAAACTCTTCTACAAAGCAAAGGTAACAAGAGGGCACAATAAAAAAAAAAAGTGAGAAAGTGAAAGATAAAAAGATGGGGGCATGTCAAAAGGATGTAGGAACTAAAGGGAAAGAGGCTCTAGTGTCCAAAACTGGACCAATTTTAATGTTCACATTAAAATGAACAACTTTTGATACTACAAAGTAAACAAGATGAACAACTAATGGTATTGAATTATAGCTTGTAGATTAGATATTGAGTCCATACTGCTATAAATAAGTGGGGATAAGGAATAGCCCTTTCTTATGGAAAAATTCAGATGAATAAATGTAGAAGGAATGACAGAAATAGAAGCACCACATTATATAAGCAAAGACCTTGGTAATTACTGTGAGCCAATAATGCTAAAATCGGTGGGCAGAAGTTTGAAGAGACATAGGATATTAACATAGACTGAAGGATCTCCCAGGATATCAGAGGGAAAAGTATTACCGTGGACATACCTGGAAAACACTTTTGCCAAAGTGATCATGGTTAAGCTGTTGACCTTATAAATCCCTTGACATGAGAAACATCAGAAGGGTACAACATCACAGCTAGGATATTCTTAACAAAAATTTAGACTCTCATTATCATGAGAACACCAGAAAGACCAAAACTGAGATAACTGAGCAGTACTCATCAAAACTATCAAGGTATGGGAAGACTGAGGAACCATCACAGATTAGGGAAGACTAAGAACACAACTAAATGAGATGTGTGATTGTGGATTGGATACTTGAACATAAAAAGGATCTTGGGGGGTGGTGTGTGTGTGGGGAAAGCTGATGAAATTTTAACAAGGTTTGTAGTTAATAGTATTGTTTCAATGTTTTCTAGTTTTGATAACTATACTCTATGTAAATACCATGAGGGGAAGCTGGGTGTATTCATTCCAGAGGATTAAAGCTTTCAATGTGAAAGCCAAAACTATAAAACTTCTAGAAGACAATATTGAAGCAGTATGGCCTTTTAGTAAGAAAGGATTTCTCAAGACACCAAAAATTTAAACCATAAATAGAATAATTGAATTATCACATTAAAATGAACAACTTTTGATACTACAAAGTAAACAAAAAGATGAACAAAAACCTAGAAGATGTTATAAACCTAAAACTGAGAAAGAATTGGTATTACAAATATATAAAACATATATAGAGTTCCTACTAATTAAGAAGTGAAACACAAATTTACTAAATAGTGAAGTAGGTAAAAGACACGAATATGTTTTTATAGAAAAGGGTCCATGACTGGCTCATAAACATATGAAGATGTTTAGTTTCATCAGTAGTCAGTAAAATGAAATAAAACTCAAATACCATTTAACACTTCTCAAACTTGCAAAAAAAGATACTAAAGCGTGGGAGAGGATATGGATCAATGGAAACCTTGTTCGCTGCCGATGGGAGTTTTGGTAGAGCCTCTTTGCAACAAGTTTAGCTCTATCCAGTAAAAGTAGAATTTGTACTTAGGAATCCTTGATATAAATCCTGGAAGAATTTCTGCACTGGAACATCTTGAGATATTTATGAGAATGTTCATAGTAGCATGATTCTGAGGAGTCAAGAATCAAAAAATCCAAATGGTCATCAACTATAGAAAATATATAAAGTTGGTGTATTTATAATACATGGCAGTATATATAAAGGAATGGAAGCTACAATGTCAATCTAGATGAATCTTAAATATATGAAAGAGGCAATGCATACTTTGTGATTTTATTCACACAAGGTTCAAAAGGCTAACAAAACTAAACTGTTTAGTGATTCACACATAAAAAAGCAAAACTACAAAAAAGAATGATAAATTCAGGATGGTGATTGCCCTTGGAGGGAAGGCAGACGTGATTAAGGAGAGACACACCTAGGAGTCCCTAATATATTGGTAATGTCTATGTCTCTATATACATTCTTTTTTTTTTTTTTTTAGATTTTATTTATTTATTCATGAGAGACAGAGAGAAACAGAGGGAGAAGCAGGCTCCCAAGGAGCAGGAAGCCCGATGCGGGACTCGATCCCAGGACCCTGGGATCATGACCTGAGCGGAAGGCAGACGCTTAACCGTCTGAGCCACCCAGGCGCCCTCTATATACATTCTACATAAAACATATATATCAAAGAATGTGATATCTCATACATATCAAATAGTATTATAAAATGAAAACCTTTTTCAAGAAAAAGATATTGCCTGGAAAATACCTATTTATCAAAAGCCTCTGCTCTTCTAGAATATTTTTTGCAGCTTGAAGATTCAACACATAGAATGATCTCTCCCTGGTTTGTTACTTCAAATGACCCCAGATTTCTTTTTTTAAAAGATATTTCACTGTTTAAGAATGGGGTCATGAATTTCAAGGCTGTTTTTCTGATCAAGAAATAAAAGTGAAGATAATAAGTTGGCTTCAGTTCCATCCCACACTTAAGTCACTAAAGAACATTAGTCCACACTCGGCCATCTGCCATGCAATGTGCAGCCAGGGCAGGAAAATCAACCCGTGTGAATTCAGAGACTTATCTCTCTGACATTCTGGCCCAGAAAAGAGAAACAGAAATTTAGTACTATCCATTGAGCTGACATTTTCCCACAGTCTGTCTCAAATTTCATAGTCCTTGTTAAGTAAATTGATAATATCAGTCCTATTCCCAGTGGGCAAATGTTAATGTCATTTAAATAGAATATGAAGAGGGGATTTGATGAACCAAAACCTCAGTGAAGGTATTGAGTCATCAAAGATGGAGAACGTAGGAGGAAAGAAAAAATTCTTTGCCTTACCATTTTTTTGCAAATTATTTAACCCTGTGCTTAATGGAGGAGAGGCAAAGAGGGTCCACCTTTATTTTTTATTTTTTTGCTTTATGTAAGCAGATGCAATCCTCTTTGGAATACTTGTTTTACTTATTTCCCCTTGTCCCTTGCTCTGCCTTTGCTTTATTCCTTCCAATTTTTAAAATACCCTTAATATTCTTAGTTACAGATCAGTTGAGTAGGGACAAAGTCAAGGTTAAAGATTAAGTGGGGGTGATTATAGATTTGTTTTTCTCCTTTTGCTTCAAATACTGATCAGTGCAGGCTGGGTGTGAGGATAATCAGTTTTCACTGACACTTGCATTAAGACTTAGTCTGAGCGAAATATGTAACCTCAATTATGCTCCACTGATGGGAGACTTTTCTATTGATGATCTTTTGCAAATATTAAGTCAATGTTAAATGAGTGACAGAATTTGGGGAAACAACAAAATGGGAATATCATATAGTCAGTTTTGATATGTGAGGTCCTGATCCCACAAACACAGATGTGGCTGTCTTTTTTTCTATTCATATCTGTGTACATTTCTATGCAGCACTAAGCGAAGGGGGTATGTAATAAGTATTTAGGATTGTTTACGCACTGAATTAAATGGTTGGGCTCATGACTTTGGCCATGTAAGGGGATTAAGAACATTCATATTCTAAATTCTAAAACAACACATTCTGATTTGGAAATGACTTTTTTTTTTTTTTGGTGTTTTAGTTGTAGGTGGTAAAATAAATCTATGGTTACTAAAGGGAATAGCAAATGAAGTGTATCAAATACATTCTGAAAGCCCTCTACTCATGCTAAATAAAATCACAGTAATTCTACTTGTAGAAAAAGATTAAAATTTCCTAGGAATTTTTGGCCTATAAAACAAGTTTCCATATAAAACCTCTTTGGTTCTCCAAAACCATATGCTAATCTGTAAAAGTGTAATTTGAGAGATTGAAAAAGAGTGATTATCAGGGTGGGAAGACCTAGCTGCAAAATATTCTATTGGCTTGAAAATTGTACCCATTGGAATAGATTTCTAGTTGATAAAATACAAATTACCTGGGGGGAGTAAGACCTTACACACAGACACCTATATTAACATTCCAGCATGGAGTTGTTTTTTAACCAAAGGAGCAAAAGTGAGAAAAACCTGATTAAGTGAGCATTCTACCACCGGATAAGAGAGCATTAGTATACGTTGCAGTAAAGCGATCCAGCTAGGTCCTTTGCTTTTAGATCCTTTGTTCCTCTTCTTGCAGGGTTTCCCGTTTTTAACACAGGATCAAATTTTTAAATTAAAGGGATTAAAGCTCTTATTGGGGGAATTTCATGCTTCACCCGGTGGGTGAGAGCGAGTGGTATCTGGGAGGACCTGGAGGCGTTTTCATGCCCCCAAACTCACACAGAGGAAGCAGCTGCTCACTCCCGTTGTGAGGGGTGATTATAAGCTTGAGAGTCATTATCTTTTTCGGCTTGTAAACAGGCTCTGAAGGCAATTTTCAAATACAATTGTATTTTAAAATATTTCCCCAAAAAACTCCAAGTAAGTAGTTTGAAATATACCTATTTTTGTAAATGCTCTGGTGTATCTGATAAGAGTCCCATTAGACTATTTTCCTCCTAAGGAAGATTGCCACATGGAAATAAACAGTAGGAAGAGTTTTGAGGAGGAAGACAAAACTGCTCTCACATTTAATAACTGGGTGACTTTGATTAATCTCAATGCTTCTCTAAGCCTCAGTTTCCATATCCGTAAAATGAGAATAATATCCTCTCTTGTGTGGAGTTGTTCTAACATTTATTAGAAAACACTTCACAAGGTAACATCTGTTTGTAACAGATGGAATTCTAATTCTTAGGAAGAATGACAGTGCCTTGCTCAGAATAGGCAAACAGGGAATACAGTACTGGAATATGTGAGGTCAACACAGAACAATTACTGTGTATCTTCAAATAATTTCTTTGTGATCCATTACTTTTCATTGATGTCATCTCCGACTAAAATGTTAAGGAGGAGTAGACCCTTTCTCAAGGAAATCCTCAGTCCTGTCTGCATTATCTGTACGTTTGATGCCTTTTGGCACTTTTCATAAATGTATCGATGCCACTTTCATTTCCTAAATTTGGGTTTTTTTTGATGTTTTATTTTTTTTTAAATTTTCTTTTATTTTATTATGTTACATTAGCCACCATATGGTACTTCATTGGTTTTTGATGTAGTGTTCCATGAATTTGGATTTTTGTAACTTTTCCTACAATGAAGCATATATAATTTAATGCTACTTATTTTTTTTTTTAAAGATTTTTTATTTATTCATTTGAGACACACAGATACAGAGAGAGAGAGAGAAAGGATGAGCAGGGAGAGAGGCAGAGGGAGCGGGAGAAGCAGGATTCTCGCTGAGCCAGGAGCCCGATGTGGGGCTCGATCCCAGGACACTGGGATCATGACCTGAGCCGAAGGCAGACGCTTAACCACTGAGCCACCCAGGCGCCCCTCTTTGCTACTTATAATTAGGAACCATGGGTATGTCCAACAACACTGCATGTGAGGCTATCATAGATATTCCAACTTTAAACCTAGTCCAATTCACTAATTTTTTTTAGTGATAAGGAACTCTTGCTTAATTACATTCATAAATCTATCCTAGGTGATGATGAAAGTAAACTTGATAGAAGAGATGGTATTTCATAGGGGTTTTGTTCTATCAAAAATCCTGGCTGCTTTGCTGAATTACATAATCTGCATACCCACCAGTTCAGCTCAGATCCATATTTAATTGCATTCCTTTTCTAGGCTTCCTCAGAACTTCTGAAATAAATTCTTACTCTGTACTTATCTGGCTAAGTCCCACAGCAAGTGCCTTCTCCCCTCACAGCAGTACCATACATTGTCCTTCTGCGGTAACTGGGCTGCTAGAAACGCCTGTTCTTTGTGTTAAATGGTGCTGCTGCCAAGCGTGGTCCTCCTCTGACTGAGCTCCTACTGGTCTCCACTGGGGCAAGGTCTCCAGAAACCAGAGCAACTGAAATATGCACATGGACAATGGCTAAGACCATACATAAAATAGAACTCTGATCCATAGTCTGTGACACCAGCCGGGAAACCCAACTCCTTTCCACTAACCAGCCAAGAAGCCAGCCTACTATCTATAGGTCAGACGTTCAGGAAGTCAGACCACTATCTCTAGTAACCAGCGCCCCGCCCCCCCAAATAACCCCTGTAACAACCAGCCTCATGTGGCCAGGACTTGATTAGTAACTGACAGCTTTCCTGATTTGTTTCTGCTTCCAATTTAGGACCAGCCAGAGAGTGCTAAGTGTGAATCCCTAGCCAACCAGATATGATGTCCTGCTTCTAGTTAGCCTACCTCCAGTGCCCCATGCCAACAGCCCCCAGTCAGGGTGTACTTGGAGGCTTCTTTTTTTTTTCCAGCCCTCAGCCTGCCTTTGAATCTTTGCTAAAGTGTAAATGACAGTGGCTGACTCACTCGCTATAGAAAGCAAACTCTGAAAAAATAGTCTTTTCCTGCTCTCATCTGGTGGGACTTTATTTCTACCCCATAGTTCCTGGCACAGGTCACTATGGTTTGTTGAGGTTGGTCCTTACCTCAGTGCTATGCCTGACCGAAGATGCCAGTTCTCCCTGCCAAGTTTTGCCTCCTCAGCCTAGAGTTATGGTTTATAGGTTGGCTGCCCCTTATGAGCTCTGGTTACCCACCCAGAAATCAGGCTGAATTAGTCCTCTGAACACAGAGTGGTTCTTTCTTTCTTCCATTGTCATGCTTGATGGCCGATTGGGCAGAGTTTACCTATTAGACACCCCGTGGCTATTCTAGTTAGTTTTCTTTGGGGGTGTTCCTCTCCTGAAATAAGGCAGTCAAGATCTTTTTCTCTTCTTGCTAGGACAGTGAAAAATCAAAGTATGAGTGAAAAAGCTGGCTTATCTTACTACTGTTAATTGAATTTCATCTCACTAGACTTCAAACAGCTTCTTTGAAAGTCGGCTGAACATTTTAGTCAGATAGATGCTTGGTATCTGAATGGCTCGAATTAACCTTTCCTTGAATTGGAAAATTCTATGCTGGAATCTTTAGGATTGAGCAATTTATACTGCCTTTAATACGTGACCTGCTATGCGGCGGGAGTACGTTTATACATCTCAATGATTACTCTTCCAGCCACTGCTTCTACCTCCTTAGTCTCAGTTTATCTTCTTTTGGCTCTTTTTAGGTTTTAGAGCCTGGAAAATGCTCATTCTTATTTAAAACAATCAATTTTCCAGAGTCAAGTTTGTGGTTTATTTATTTCTTAAGATACAATATCTTCCCGTTTCAAGACCTCTTGGTAGTGTAATCTCTGTGCACATGTTAGATAAAACATGTTAAAATGTACCCTTTGTGGTACAATCAGTGCAAATGACCCAGGTGACTTGACGTCTGATGAGCAGATGCCTTCTATCCTAGGCTAAGTTCATATATTTACAAGTGATGACAATGTCACAGTTTACTTCTCTGGAGCTCTCCTTTGACAGGGACGTTAAGACACATCCCGATCTCAGTAATATTAAAATATGGAAAAAATGCACCTTAGAATTGAGAAACACAGTCACTACAAAATGAACCGGGTCCCATCCCTTTCTACTTCAAAAGCTTAGCCAGGTTGTACCATGAGGGCAGGTGAGCACCTGAAAAAGACACCACCTTTAGAGGCTCGTGGCAAGAGCCAAAGGCCTAAAAAGAAATGGAATTCCTCCCTTTCTCTTCTCAAAGCAAATTTTATCATTCTACCTCCAAAATACATCTCTGTTCTGTGCATTGGGCTCCATCGATCTGCTGCGACCACCACATTTCAAGACCCAGTCATCTCTCCCTGGGCTGCCTCCTCTCTGTCCTCAGCACGGGGAAAATATCTCAACACATGTAATCACCTCCCTTTCCTGGTCACAACCCTTCAGTGGATCCCAGGTGCAAATTGCGTGAAATCCCAACTCCTCCCTGATTGGGCTTGCCTTCTTTTCCAAACTCTTCTATGCCCCTCCCCCATCCCACTCCAGTCACCCCTCACTTTCTTCCCATTCCTTGTACCTGTCAGGCTCTTCCGTGGCACGGGGACACCCACTCGCCCTGATACCACCACCTTCTTCTCACTACTGACTCGCCATTTTTCGGGTCTTGACTTGAATGACCACTCCTCAGAGAGGCTTTCCCGCCAGCCCTGTTTCAGTAGGCTTCCTCTGCCCATTTCTTCCCCTCAGCCATCTGGAGTTCTTCTACTACACCATTTGTTCGTTTTGTAGCACTCCTCATCATGTGAAATTGCACATTGATTGTTGGCAAATAGACTAACCTCTATGAGGCGAAGCAGCCTGCTTGGTCACTTAAGTGCTCAGCACCTAGTAGTGATACATAATTAATGATCTGTGGGAGAAGTGCTTCAAAGAACAGGACTCGAGACACAGGGCTCAAGAACTGTGCCAGCAGCCGGGACCCCATGCCTCAGGCCTAGAGGGAGAAGCGTATCTAGTAGAGCAGTATTTCCTAGTGGAAAGAATATTGGATGGGAATGAGGGCCTTATTTCTGGCCTTGGTTCTGCCACATAATAGCTGCATTGCCTGGAGTGAGTACTTAACCTGACTGTAATTCTGTTAGTTTATTTTTATAAAGGGAATAATCCTGCCTACTCATTAATTATTGCAAAGAGTATGTGATGTTCATGAAATTGCCATGCAAAGTGAAGTCCTTATTGAGATAGGGAGGCAAGGAACAAGTTGTAGGAACTGTTCAAGTCAGGGACTCTGCCATGGTAGCTGACAAAAGGCCAAGCACAGCATAGGTGTGACAGACCAGTTTCCAGAAGGACTGAGTTCAGGATCCAGAGTTTCCCACTGCCGGGCTCAGAACTTGTCTCCTAGTTTTGTTGGGGATGAAGGTGCCTGGGCAGGTCCCAGGGCTCTGGCGACAGGTTTGAGAAGGCCTCCAAGGAGGGATTCCACAGCCTTGCTCCTGGTTTTTCCTTTCCCCTCCATACCTTCAGGTTCCCATCTTGTCCTAGCTCTTTCAGCCTACCAATTTCTTCTTAAAAAAAAAGGGGGGGGGGCAGAAAGGCATTCACAACATAAATAACTGAACACTCAGAAGAATGTTTGCCTTATAACAGGCAGTCACCATCTCGACACCAATAAATGAAACTTTGTACAACCTCAGGCATTACCTGACGAACTGGGGAGGCATTTGGGAATAAGTTGCTTTATACAACTCCTCTGTATATGTTTATGCTTGTGGCAGAGGTGGTCTACTATCCCTTAGAATTCATGACCTTCCTTCCAAGGTATAGACTCTGTGGGAAGGGGCTGCCTGGCCAGGACCACATGTGTGAGTCCCCTTGCTTCTAGGTCGGGCCCCATGTGTGATGTGTGTCCTTTCTAGGCCAAGGCATCTGATCAGTGCTGCGCCTTCTTCATGCTCCCATCACTGAATGCAGATGACATGGTTCTGAGGAATGGGAGAGCCAGAGAATGAACAGAGCCTGTGTCCTTGACTCCCCCTGTGGTGGGAAGAGCCCTGCTTTGCCACCTTCCATGGCTAGATGAGAGAGAAATTTCTGTTGGGTCAAACCACTGAATGTTCGCATTGATTCATTACAACCGCTAGTGTTGTAACACACGTGGGAAGTGTTTTCTGGGATTAAAATTGAAGACTGGGAACAATTCTGTTTAATATTCAGATTGGAAGATCTCTAATCGTATCCTAACTAAACATACGAGGACGTAAATGATCTAGTGCCCAAACGGAAGTTAGCACTAGTTATATAATCTAAATACCAGCAACATGGTTAACAACCACCAAAGAGCAAAATACCAAGCGGCATTAGCAGAGTACAATTTCCTAATCTGTAGATCAGCTTGGAGACTTTGATTTTTTCTGCATCTTCTAAGATGACCAAACTGCCAAAGTTGAATCATGAAAACCTGTAAAGCAAGTTAAAGGCTGTAATCTCTGCATCCATCAGACAATGATGATTTATTTTTATTTTTGACATTACATCTTCCTATCTTTTTTTTTTTTAATCTTTGTCTGCCTTATTGTTTCTCACATTACTTTGAGAGCAAGCCAGAAGGTGGTAAAAGCTTGTGTTTCTCCAGCTCATGGAAACAGCTGACATCCTGTCTCTCTATTAATGAGTAATAGACAGGTGGATACTTACCAGTGGCTCCAGCTGAATTATGACAAGACCCGTCATGAGCCAGGCTGGGAGGCTTGTCTACTGTGTGAGTAAGGGTGGCTCAACAGAACAGCTCCTGGGTTTCTCAGCAAGTGGTGACAAGTCTGTACATTGCTGGAGCTCTCTAAATAGTCCCAACAGTTGTTTTTGTAAAGGCCTTTACAATTATTCTCTCTGCCTATGTTTGTTCTGTAGAAAATCTGTTGGGTCTTTTGTAGGTGAAGCTAAAGCACGCAGAGTTTCAAAAACTTGCCGTGTTTTGACAATGGCACCAGAATTCAGTGTTTTGAGAACTGGACATAGGACTGAGGCCTCTGGCAAGATATGGCCCTTGTCACTGGGAAGCTACATTAATGATTTCGGGGCAAAAGAGTCTTCTTGGTTGCCCACGGAAATAATGCAGCTTGTCGGTGTTACCTTGGTGAAGTCTGTATGTGGGAACCTTCGTTCGGGAAGCTTCCGGGGTTTACAGGTATTATTCACTCTTTCATCAAGCCATTCATGGAGCAGGTGTGAAGTATTTGCATCCTTTCATAAAGGTGGTGGAGACAAAGTCATCTGCTGAAGATGTTATTCACCTCCAGTTTTTTTTTTTTTTCCTTTACTCTCCTGGAGCTACGTCTCCTCTACCCAGGTGAACCGTGTAAACTAGAGCCAGGCATTACACTTCTAAGTTAGTCCCTTAGCCACTTCTAGCGTTATCAAGCCTGAAGTGAGTCTCATAAAAATTTGCAAATAAATAAATGACTGAATATAGGAAAGAGGTGAGGTTTGAAACGACTGGGTGAATCTGAGAGCATGCTCTCCTATTGTCAAGACTTTTCTCTTGTTAGTATTAAGAAAGCGGAATGTGCACGCCCACATATTCTTATTGCAGGCAATTTCTTGAGTAGGGTCAACCTTGCTTTAAAATGCAGATATTTTGGGGTGCCTGGGTGGCTCAGTCGGTTAAGCATCTGCCTTTGGCTCAGGTCATGATCCCAGGGTCCTAGGATCGAGTCCCGCATTGGGTTCCCTGCTCAGCGGGGAGTCTGCTTATCCCTCTCCCTCTACCCCTCCCCCCGCTTGCACACGTGTGCTCTCAAATAATAAAATCCTTATAAAAAAATGCAGATATTTTGTACCACCATCAGTCTAGCATATCTGATAAATGATAGCAAAACTCCCTTGTGCTGTCAGAAGGGAACTCCAGTAAAGCCCCACTACTATGCCAATGGCAAAAAAGGTGAATGCAGTTGTTTGGGGCTCAAATAATACAGCAAGAAGAATGTAATACCTGAGACCAATATAAACACAAATGAGTTGCACGGGGAAACTGGGGCAAGAGCAAAACCTAGGCTGTATCTGTGTCTTCCAACTTGATGGCCTAATTGCCAGAACACCAGGGTTGGCCTGCGGGGCTGCTGCTGGAGAAGACAGGGAGCTGAAGATAATTAAATGGTGTGACTTAGATTTTTCAGTTTGAGCCCTGTACAGAACATTTCAGAAGAAAGGCGCCTGATAGAATTGAAAACCATGGGCTTTAACTTCGTTCAGACTTGTGTTTATGTATCTGGCTTTGTCACTCACCAGTTCTGTGTTTGGATTTGGATTTAACCTCCCGTCACTACAGTTTTCCTATTTATGAAATGGATTACTTCTACCATTATTGTGAGGTACTCTTCTAATTATTATTTTATTGTGTTTGATTAGGTAGTTTGATTAGTTTTTTGAGAGTAAAGTATCTTAGAAAATGAATGTGAGAATAGTTTTTGTTTTAGGATCCTTTCTAAAGATATTTTAACTTATCAGGTACCGTTTTGACATTGATTCAACTTTAACAAAAAAATTCCATATTATCCATTATGTAGTAAAATATGTGAAATATGAGCTGGGGATACTGTGGTGAATCTTAAATTATAGATACTCACCAGCTTATTAGCACAGGCTTGATCCCAAGCCTAGTGGATGAAGTTACCAAAGTATTATGAAATAGTAATCTTATTTTTATTTTTAAAAAAATTTTTTTATTGTTATGTTAATCCCCATACATCACATCATTAGTTTTAGATGTAGTGTTCCATGATTCATTGTTTGTGCATAACACCCAGTGCTCCATGCAGAACGTGCCCCCCTCAATACCCATCACCAGGCTAACCCATCCTCCCACCCCCCTCCCCTCTAGAACCCTCAGTTTGCTTTTCAGAGTCCATCGTCTCTCATGGTTCATCTACCCTCCAATTTCCCCCCCTTCATTCTTCCCCTCCTGCTATCTTCTTTTTTTTTTTTCTTAACATATATTGCATTATTTGTTTCAGAGGTACA
>NC_138371.1:150292275-150374860 GCF_054177405.1 Leptonychotes weddellii
AGAAATAGATGCATATCCTCTATAAACATATATACATACAAATGTATTTCCATAAAGAGCAGAGTTGTCTGCAGTAGCTGTAAATATCACATGAGAGGACTTTATTTAGTTAACAATGTTTTGCATTGATTTGATATATCAAACCAAACTTCAGAAATAAGCTTCTCAGTAGTTGGTAATTTTGCTGATGTTTAAATAGAACAGTTGGGAGGGGGGTGGAATGTAGTCCAGGACAGTATTTTTCATCCTTATTTTCTTATTGAAAATTGTTTCTTTTTAAAAAACTTTTTCAATGGAAAATTTTAAACCTATTTAGTAGACAGGACAGGTAGTGAACCTCTCTACCCATCGTCCAAGTTCAGTAATTATTAATTCTGAACTAAATCTTGTTTCATCTATTCTCTAATGACTTCCCCCTCCCTGTATTTTCAAAAATACATTTTTTTAGAACAGTGATAAAACTTGCCTGTGATAGTTTTTTGGACTTAATTGTTTTTGCTGGCCTTAACAGTTTTGAGTACTTAGGATATTCTGTAGAATGGCTCTTATTTGGAATTTATCTCATGTTTTTCTCATGATAGACTTAGGGTATGGGTTACTAGAAGGAAGACCACAGAGGTCAAGTGCCATTTTCATCACATTATACCCAGGATACATACTATCAACATGATTTCTGATTGATGTTGCCCTTGATCACTTGGCAGAGGTAATGTTTGTCAGGTCTCTCCACTATAAAGTTACTTGACTCTTTGCCCCCACCTCCATACTGGGGATGACACTAGGCACAGCCCATGCCTAAGGAGAGGGGAATTACACTCCTCCTCCTTGAGAAAGTATCTACATAAATTATTTGGAATTTTTCTGCCTGGGACAGGTCTCTTTCCCAATTAATTGATTCAATTATTATAATCATGTTATTTTGAAGCAAATTCCAGACATTTTATCTCTTGTAAATATTTCAGTATTTACAAAAACGTTAAACACCTTCATTTTACTTTAAAAGTATTTTGTCTATTCAACAGGTCTATTCAATATTTTTAATTTGGAACATGAATTTCCTAAAATTTATATTCCAAAATTAAACACTTGAATACATGTTAACTCAATAAATACCTATTGAGCATCTGGTATGTGCGAAGTATTATGCCAAGTGCTAGGAATATAATGAAGAATAAGAATAGAAGATGAATAGGAAGTCACATTTAAACCAATCTCACTTTTCTCACTTCCTTTGACTCAACATAAATAAAAAAAGAGCTTACATTGTGCTGGATACAAATAAAAACTATGTTCTCATTTTAAAGATTATACTGAATTATAGCATAATTAAATGATTTCCCCACAGTCACTGGACTAGTGCGATGTTCTAATGTGACTTGATCTCAGACATGGTGGCATCAAAGCCTAACCAGGGATCTGCAAACTGTTTCTGTAAATGGGCAGATGTTTAATATCTTAGGCTTTATACCACTTATCTCTGTTGCTTCTTTCTTAAAGGGTTGTAAAGAAGAAAATGTAAAATCCAGTCTTAGCTTAGAGGGCATAAAAAGAGGCTACAAGCTGGATTTGGCCCACTGGTCATATTTCTCCAGTCCCTGATAACCACTGTGCTCTACTGTCCCCTATCATCATAATGGTCATGCTCAGAATGCCCTAAGAAACGCTGCCATCCTATAGGGCTTCATTCTTCCTTTGACACATTGGGTCTATTTCTTTTTGTTTTCATCATCCGTAAAATTATGCTACACTAGGCTTGATTTCCCAGGTAATCTGTCCACCAGATATGTGGGCAAAGGAATATAAAGAACTCAGACACCAAGTCTCAAGGAAATCTGAATTTGGGGGTAGTTGATTTGAGTGATTTCCTGGAGTACAAAAGGGTAAGTGGCTTAACTAAGCAATGGAAGTTGTATAAATAGTTGTTCTTCACAAACGAAGAGGTCAGCTTTGCCCTTTGTGGTCACAACTCCCCCTAGGGTCTTCCTCATTGCTTCTGTAAGAAACCCACTCACTCATTAGGGATGTATAACAGTCTGGAGGAGATGCATTCTGACTGAGAAAGACACTCACACAACTCAATCCCTTATTTAAAAGACCTTCTCCCATGAATTGTGAATGAGGACTAGACCCAGTCGGTTTAGGTCATGGTCCTGGCTCTCTCACTGAGAAGCAGTCAGTTCCTGGTTCTTCATGGTCTATACTTCTGAAAAATCATAATGTGGGCTGAGATGTCATGGGTAAAAACTAAGACTGAATGTAAGCTTATGGGAATTTATTATCTCTAGCTATATTTATTGTACACTCAATGTGACATGGGCCTTGCTGAGCAATGGATGTAGATTATCTCACTTGAGCCTCATAAATTAATAAGGCTAGCATCATGTACCCATTTCACAGACTGAAGTATAGATAGGTTAAACAACTTAAAACTGTAGAACTGGTACTCAGATATGTCTGATCATAAAGTTTCAGTGGGTAATTGAGTACCTATTAGCTAAGCACACAAGTTTTACTGGAGGAGTACCTACTATCCAATACCTTCTAAGTACCAGGTGGAGTTCTGGGTGCTAAGGATATTATGAGCAGGGGAAAAAAAAACAAAGTTCCAGCCCTTAGAAGGTATGTGTCCTCTTCTCCCTTGCAGGTCAGCACCCCCAACTTCCATGTATCTTCCCACCTACACATTTACCTTTGCCTGTGATGACATTCATAATCTAGGTCTTTCACACCCATGTAAGAGTTGCTATATATTTCCTTTACATTTTCCACCAATAGGAGAAAGAATGTAGTGGGTCATGACAAACATGGATATCTTGATGTGTCCACATATCACCTGAAGAGGACCTTGATTCACATCAACCCATTGGACCCTCAGTTTCTCTAGCTATAGAGAGGATAAATTATATTTGACAACTATTATCTAGGGAGATATAGGCACTTTCTACTTAGAAACATCCCCAGGGATGAATATTCGTTAAATATTTTTGTGGTCTGGATATTATAAGCTTTCTCACCTTTTTAAATCAATTCATTTCCCTACTTCTCAACTCCATTGGTCCTGGAACATACTTTTCCAGTTTGAAGAGGCAGGCCTGTAATTTTTAGAGTCACAAAAATATAAGCATGCCACAACTGTTTAACAATGTGAGCTACTCATCTACCAACTTTGAACAGATCCAACCACGTGATTTATTGTGAATTTCCCTAGCTCCAGATCTCAGTAGTTGGTCCTGGAGTTTTATAACCTTCAGAAACCAGGGGATCAGAAGCTCTCATTAGACAGTTGTGGCTAAGAATATGATTTTTCACAATCAAATAGCTTATATTTATAATTCTAAGACTTTGAAGCAGATGAGTTGGACAATTTGTTTAATCTCTAATCTGTTTCACCATTTATAAAATGGGATAAGACTACCTCATAGAGCTGTGACAAAGAAAAGGTGCTTCATACCTGCCATAAATAATTTTTAAATATTGGTCATTATTTAAAATAATATCAGGTTTTTAAAATCTATAATCTATACTGTGATTTTGGTATGTATAAATTTGATCTTCTTGGTCTAATTTTTTTCCTTTTATAATCGTTCATTTTCAACTTAGTCACACTTTTATTCACCTCTTACAATGTTCTTAACATGCTTAGTGTCCTGGGGAAAAAAAGGAATAAGCTAGTTTCTGCCCTAAAGAATTGCTAATTTGCTAGAAGATTGGGTATATACGTACCAGACACTACAGCAAAAACAAAATGGTATGTGGTCATTAATGTCACAGACATGTGCTTCTCAAGCCATACATGCAGATCTCTTGGGGATCTTGTTAAAATGCAGCTCCTGATTCAAGTCTGGAGTGGGGCCTGGGGTTCTGCTTTTCTGACAAGCTCCCAGGTGATGTCCATGCCACTGGTCCTGGGAACATACTTTGAGTAGCACGATCAGTGATGCAGGATTTCAAAGAGCGCAGAGACTAATGTTGACTTTGCCTTGTCCATAATATTAACAAAAACAAGAAAGCAAACCACATGAGCTTTTTCCACACCATTTTGTAGGTAGAAGTTTAATATTTTTTTCATGATCAGGAGAACAGTTCTTCTCTATCAGGAAGACTGGGGCAGGGCTTACAATTCCATTCATGGCAGTCTTGCAAACCCTAAAACACGGAGTCGTCATATTTTGTTTTCTTCCTCCTGGGTTCTAATTTCTCTTTAAATTTCTATTAAAAAAGCTTTACAAGCTTTTGGCTTGTAAAGTCACCTCAAATCTTGATCTAAGAGAGGTGAACTAGAAGCCAACACCTTTCATTCCATTGTTTTAGATACCACTGGTTGAAAAAAATTCAAAGGTTTTTAAGTTGGAAGTTAAATCCAAGTGAAATAGAGCATATGTTAAATAATTCTAATTATGCAGCATCTTCAGTCAGTTAAATCAGAAGCTCTGGGTTGTTTTGTTTTTTGTTGTTTTTGGTCAGGGGAAAAGAACATGTTTTAGAACCATATATTAAACATGATCTCCATATATTTTCATTTAGGTCTTATGAAGACCAGCTAAACTATGATAATGCTCTTTAGAAATGACAAGTAGTAACGACTAGAATCCTGGATGCAAGATTCTGCTAAGCTATTTCTTCAGACTCGAGTGTTGGAATGTCAGTGAGTGTTGTCAGGACATTGCTGGGGGTTCAAAGGAGAGTGGTTTGGTGGATCTCTTATTTATTTCACAAGTATCTCTGTCCTATTCACTTTTATCTAAAGAGTTGCTATTATTTCTGCTTTTGTCCTGCTTCACTTTCATCTCCTGTATCGGAGATTGAAACCCTGGTTCCTCTAATTGTGTCTGACATGAAGCTGTCAATCTTATCTCTGAGGCCTTTATTGAAATGTTCCAGATGTGTGGCAGCCTCTAGGATCGTAGGCGCGACTGGCCTCTGATTCTTAAATGGTCAGTGCATCCTCTCTCTCCCCAGCCTCTAGGCCTGTCCACCAAAGTCATGCATGTAATGTTACTTCAAAGCACCTTTCTTATCCAGGCTTTTATTTTCCTCCTTCAGAAAATGACCAGCATAGTGTGTCCTTTTCTCTTATTGGAAATGTACAAGTCTTCAGTTCCCAAGGGAGCACACAGATAAAGCTCTCCCAAGAGTTTTACATCTTCAACTCATCCAAGCGCTTATTATAAATTGGATTTATAAATAAGGTTGCAAATATCATTTCCACATTCACATAGGTCCCTGATCAACTGTAAGTATATTGAAGGGGAGTGTTCTAAAGCCTTGATCATCTGCCCCGTCCATTTATTGTTTGTAAATGACCTTTTAAAATTGTAAATCACAGAAAGCTCACGTTGGAACTATTCACATTTCTTTACAAGTGTTTCTCCTCCAATCTGGACTACAGGTCGATGTATAGACAAAAATCACTTGCCTTCGGGACATTACACTTCAATTGAACTGTATTCATTTTAGACTCAGGTCAATGTAGCTTATCTAAAGTCTAGCTGTACCCATTATTCTTCTGTTGTTTATATCTTAGGACTCAGTATGACAGTGCTACTTTCCTACCCCCAATTCTTTTTTATCTTTATATCACCAGCTTATTCTTCTTTGGTCACAATTAAAGGCACAGGTTGTTGCTCTAATATCTTTCCTCTACTTCTGAGTGGTTAAAAAGTCCGCAAGGTATGAAAAGATGTTCTTGGATATTCTTTTTTAAAAATTGTATTTTTTTGTTTAATTTTTATTTAAATTCTAGTTCATATATAATGTAATTTTGTTTTCAGGAGTAGGATTTATGATTCATCACTTACATGTAACACCCAGTACTCAACACAACAAGTGCCCTCCTTAATACTCATTATCCATTTATCCCATCCCTTGGCCACCTCCCCTCCAGCAACCCTCAGTTTCTTCACTATAGGTAAGAATCTCTTATGGCTTGCTTCCCTCTCCCTGCCCCTTCTCTTATGTTCATCTGTTTCCTAAATTCCACATATGAGTGAAACCATATGGTATTTGTCTTTTTCTGAATGACTTGTGTCGCTTACTATAATATACTCTAGCTCCACCCATGTTATTGCAAATGGCAAAATTCCATTCTTTTTGATGGCTGAATAATATTCCATTGTATACATATATACCACTTCTTTATCCATCAGTTGATGGACATTTGGGCTCTTTCCATAATTTGGCTACTGTTGATAATGCTGCTGTAAACATTGGGGTGCATGTACCCCTTTGGATCAGTATTTTGGATATTCTTTAGCCAGATAACTTTTTACCTTGTGTTCCTACCAATTTTACATATTGTTCCATCTGATTGCTTATTTGTCTTTTACTTGATTATGTCTCCTAGAAAGTTTTGACTCCCCATCTCCATTAACAGAGCAGCCCCTCTTTCCTCTCAGTGGGAGCCTAGTTCATTGCCCTTGAATGACTGAAAATCAGTTTTTACAAAAACCTGTTTACTTTTTAGTTCAAGTTCTAAAATAAAGTTGCTATAGATATTTTCCTAAGTTTTAAAAACATTTTTATTTTTTAAAAAGGAATTAAATGCACCAGGTGAAGCAAGTAATAGCTAATATGGGTGGTTGGCGCTCCTTCCACTCGAACATGCATATGAATATGGAAATAGAATGGGGCCCAAGATCCTGTATTTCCAAGAAACTCCAAGGTGATGCTGCTGCTGGTGTTCTGGGGGCCACACTTTGACTGTGAGGCCCTAGGGGCTTAGACTTTCTCTGTTCTCAAATCACAACTAATGATTAGCTTTGCCTAGTAGTTGTATCTTAATTTTTTCCCCCAGCTACCAAGATCTGTTATAAAAAATTTTAGACAGTACAGAAATAAAGAACGTAGGAAGCAAAAGTTCTCAATAATCTTTTCTCCTAGAGACAGCTGCTGTCAACAATCTAATGCATATTCTTCCAAATTATTTTTTCTATGTATGACTATCTTTCAGGAAATGAACTCATTGAAAACCTTCTGTTCTTGCTTTTTTCACTCTCCAATATGTTTTGAGCTTTCTTCCTCCATGTAAGAACCTGTAGTCTCTCATTCTATTTTAAGGATGGTTCATATATGCATTAGATTTTTATGTTAAGTTTTTATGTTAGGAAATTTACATAAACAAAATTTTAAAAATAAAAATAGCATTTTTGGCAGGATTCAATGTTATATAAATGGTTTAAAATAGAAGTCAACTTGCCTCTAGATCAGGCAGTGATGGCACTTTTAAGGGAATGAGCAAGCAGAGTCCAACGAGAACCTCTGGTGGGGTTAGAAAGGAGACCATTCCCTCTCTGAAATGACAGAGTCTCCTGGGGCTTTTAGGGAGGCCTGGGTCTGGGCTACATAAGGACGATGTAGGTAGAAGGATGTAAAGATACCTGGGGTTTGCCCAAGATCCAGCACTCAGGGTCCTAAGAGGAGTGAATACACTTGGCGATGCCCACAGTCCCTCATCCCCTTGCCAAGGCTGGAGTCCTCAGCAGGCTTTTGCCTCAGGCATACAGGTGAGTTGCCCCACACAGCTGGAGGGCAGTGGCTGGCTCTGCAGCATGTGGCCTGAGCAGCTCCCCAAGCCCAAGCAGTGTGACTTTAGAGGCAGCGGCTGTTTCAGAAGGCTGAGAGCAGCACTGTAGACCCAGCTTAGAGGCCCACTCTCCCCTGAGGGTGAGGGGTGTGGCCTGTCCCCCCTGCCAGAGACTGGAATTCTCTATACAGGAAGGGGGGCTGGGTGTTTGTGCAGAGAAGCTGTTTTATACAAACAGTAGGCAGAATAAACTAAAAATTGCTCTTACTGTACATCTGAAACTAGTATTACACTGTATGTTAACTAGAATTTAAATAAAAAATTAAAGGGGGTGCCTGGCTTGCTCAATCAGTGCAGCATATGACTCTTGATCTCAAGGTCCTGAATTCAAGCCCCACAATGGGCATGGAGCTTACTTAAAAACAAAACAAAACAAAACCCCAAAACCTAAACACAGAGAATACAGTATATAACACAAATAACATACAAAAAAAAAAAATTGCTCTCCAAATTGCTGCCTAGGCTCTAGGGACACCCATATTGGCTTGAGCCGTATATCTTTGATTCCATACATCTTTGATTCCATACCAGGAATTCATTAAGGCAAATATCTCTGTCCTTTCTCGGTCCCTCACTTAAGAATAAGAATTTCTGGCCAGAAATTCTTCTTCTTTAAATTCCAGTCAGAATAGGAATGACCGGCCAGAACTCTTCGCCATGAATCTGATGGAGAATTTTTCCACAATAAGAAGACACTCCTCACTTCCCACCCCGGGCCCCCAAATAAGGCTAGAAAGAGGATAGATTCAGTTACTCTTCAACAGGCAATTTCAGACGTTTTAGATCCACTTCTACCGTGTGATTAATTGCTTCAGTGTTTGGCAAGTATCAGACGGGAGAGTTTTGTGGGGCGGAAGTCGGGTGCAGGCTGCAGCTGGCCCGCTGCTTGTTACCCGCTCAGGCCCAGCTTCTGCTCTCCCTCAACAAAGCACAGCTGCTGCATGTCTGTCACAATCAATGGGATGACATTTCCCAACTGGTAATTACCGAAAGGATTCCTGTTGATGCCTTTTGGAGCTGCCAATCTTGAAGGTAGCTCTTGGCTCCTGCTGAGTACGGTATGTCTGCAGTTGGGCTTTTTATCTCCATTTTCGTACTTGAACTGAAAGAAAGGTTTGTGTGGAGACTTGCAGCTTACTCCCTAGCACACCTCTTGCTTCCCCTCACCTGTCTACACGTTAAGAATATTACAGAAGACTCTCAAATCCTCTGCATATGCAGGATAAGACTGGTCTAGGAGTAAACCAGGAAGAAGGTACCTAAGAAACATTAACAAAAGCATTAGTGTGAGTTATAAATGAAAGTTTTTACTTCTCCTTGTGCACCCCCCCCCCAAAAGAAAAATATAAAGTCAGTTATTTTCTGGGTAGTCAGTTACATGGGAGCCTTCCTCATGGTTTGGTGTTCACTAAAGAGAAGAATTTAGAATTCACCGGATACAGGAATCTAGGAAAAACACTCCCAGGTTGACCTCTCTTCACATTACATAGTCTTTCAGGCACCAGGATGCCATTTATTAGGCCATTTTTAAAGGAAAATAAAGAAGGCTGTGGCCAGGTGGCTCTATAGGAGGGCTCAATCTGTAACCACATATCATAGAAGAATACATTTACTCCTTCCTTCCCTCGATGATTCATGGTAGGGACGTTATTTGCCAGGCATTGTTCTGGGTGCTGAGAACTGGAGCAGTCCCAGAAGGGGGTGGGGGATGGCAAAGACGCTATTCAGATAGCACACGGAATTGCAGTTGAGAAACCCTCTTCTACCTGTACTCTCCCTACCAATCCTGGGCTCTTAAAGTCTGAGATCCTCAAACATCCTAGTTTCCTCACTTATATTTTGATGAGATGGTTGTGGCCTCTGAGCCTTGGAGTTAATGAAAGCACATTGAATGTAGATGGATTAGAGATTTTATTTATTTATTTGATAGAGAGAGACACAGCGAGAGAGGGAACACAAGCAGGGAGAGTGGGAGAGGGAGAAGCAAGCTTCCCGCCGAGCAGGGAGCCCGATGCAGGGCTCGATCCCACGACCCTGAGATCATGACCTGAGGTGAAGGCAGATGCTTAACAACTGAGCCACCCAGGAGCCCCTGAATGTAGATGGATTAGGGAATTCAGGCACAGGAGTGGGCTAAGATGGACAGGCAAGGAGAAATTCAGGGCAAAGTAGGGATTTAAAGTGGTAAAAAAAAAAATATATACGAAAAGAAGGAAGAAAAGCAAAGCTTATTTAGTACAGATTTGTTGTTCAGAGATTGAGTTTGTTTGACAAGAGTTCCAAGACCAAAAGCTGATCAGGGGCTGCCAGGGGCTAGCGGTAGGGAGAGTGGGTGCCACTGTTAATGGGTTAGGGCTTCTTTTCGAGCTGATAAAAATGCTCTAACATTAGATAGTGATGACTGCACAACTCTGAACATACTAAAACCCACTGAATTGTATACTTGAAAGGGGTGAAGTTTATAGTCTATGAATTATATCTCAAAGTTGTTGTTTAAAAAAAAAACACTGGTTCAAGCTTGAATAAGGTCAAATGCCATCTTTCTGTGAGGTAGGAACGTAGAGTGTTTCTGCAACAGACAGTCTTATTTCTGTATCTCTGATAAACTTAGTTTCTCTATGGGAGAAATTTACCTGGGTAAGTTTCACCGAAGTGTATATTTTAAGAGGTAAATTTTTGTAGCTGAGGAATTGGGGGGGGGAGAATATCAATTATGAGAACTGTTAATATAGTAGAATTGATATTTATAAATATATATATCTAAAATGAATAAGAGATGGGTATTAAAGAGGGCACGTACTGAATGGAGCACTGGGTGTTATGCGCAAACAATGAATCATGGAACACTACATCAAAAACTAATGATGTGATGTATGGTGATTAACATAACACAATAAAATAAAATTAAAAGAAAAAGAAGGAAAAAAAATAAAATGAATAAGAGAAATAAGCCCAAAACTGATAATCGAGAAAGCTGTTTATCTTTGCTATTCAAGATGGGAGCCTCTAGTCACACAAGGCTATTTGAGTTTGAATTAATAATCGAATAAAGTTCAGTTTTTCAGTCACATAGCCACATTTCAAGTGCTCAATAGACTCGTGTAATTAGTGGCTACTATATTGGACGGGGTAGAAATAGAATGTTCCACTGGAGAGTTCCACCCTAGGTATAAGGTGGTGTGGTGATGTACCTCACATCACCCCACAGTTTGCCTTCATAGGAGAGCCTAGAACAAAGTCTCTTTTTCAAGAATCTGCACTGAAAGTCCACTGACACCCGGGACTGTCCCAGTGAGAATGTGAGCCCTCATTGCATCAGTCAGGGCTTCAATCAGCAGTAAGTAGAGAATTCCTCAGAATCATTAGGTTAGCACTCATGAAGCTGAGGTCTTATTTTGGAATCTGCATTAAGTTTCTTTGTAGTGTTTCAGATATTTATTTCACTTTTTCTGCCTCTTCTTTTTAGGTACATAGTTTAAAAATCTGATAAATATTTAACAAACACTCATGGTTGCCTCCCAAATATTTCCTCCTCAGGATTTACTATTGAGTAAATAATGTTTTTGTTTTCTTTGTCCCAATTTCCTGGCCTATCGAGTGGAATTTGTACTTTCCTCCATCATGGCACTATAAAATTAAGATTTGGGGATTATCTTTATAAGGTGCCACAAAGAAGAGAACTGTGTAAGGTAAATAATTATAAGATGTCTTTTAAAAATAACTTTTAATATCCATTATCTTTATTGACAGTAATGTCAGGTAATACCCGAAAAATACATAAAGAAGAAATCAAAAAGCCACCTGTAAGACTCCTCTCAGAAGTAAATGTTATAAACATTTGGTCATAGTTTTTCATCTTTGCCTCATACTATTCACAGAATTGGAAGTACATTGCCTATGCCCTTAACTTCTAGTCCCAAGCTTAACCAACTTCACCATGTTGCATTGTGGTTCACAGTGTTGACCCTGGTGCCCTTGGGGCCTGTCTACAATGGCCAGCTCTGCAACTTACTAGCTATGGATCCTTGGTCAAATCACTTAACCACTCTTGGTTCAGTGCCTTGATTTCTATGATGGGGATAATCGCGCCTAACTCTCAAGGTAGTTGTGAGGTTCACGTGAGTTAAAGTGAGTAAAGCACATGTAATGATGCCTGGCAGATGGCATTTGCTGTTATTATAAATGTGACCGGTTTCAGCCACTGCTTGTCCTTCCTGAAAATTTCCTCTGCACTCAAGTGTTCCTAAAGTCTGCAGGGGGAACTATCCAGTCTGCTGAGTAGAACCGACCATAGTCTTGCTTTCTCACTCTGCCTGCCTTCAGCTGATGTCCTCTGCTCTTAACATGGCTCTTGGTATCTTATGACCGGGATCCATCATAAGAATCCCAGTGGCCATGCTAAACAAGCTGTTTTCCAATTCTTTCAAAGCCAGTACTCCTAGAGGGTACCAGACTGTTGCAGTTTTTGTGCAAAAATAGAAAAGCCCCTTCTGATTTTCTGTTGTAGAACCTAACTGTGCTCCTAAGGGCTTGGCTTTTGTTGTTTCTGATTCCACAGAGTAGATGATTATAAATCCAAAATATCTCTCTTGCTAATACTGGCATTCTTTCAAGATTCATAATAATCTGTAGAAGTTGTAAGTCCCTCTCCTATGAAAGGGTGTGGAGGAGATGGAAAAAAATGGGGGGAGGAGGGAGAAAGTAAAACCTTGCCTTATCTGTCACAACTCCTCAACTACATAGATGTTTAAGCTCCTTGAAGATAGGTACTTTCTTTGTCCACTGTCTCCTATAGTACCAGTAAAATTTTGGGCCGGTAAAAGCCCATTAGAGCTATTAAAAAGTATGATTTCCAATGTTACAAGAAGAAGAAAGGAAAGTGATACTTATTGTGTATCTATGTGTCCAACACGCTAAATATCTCTTATAATCTTTATAATGACCTCTCAAGGGGCACTTACTATTCTCTTCTTACAGATGAGGTAACTAGTCTAAGAAAAGTTAAGCAGTTGCCCCAGATTCTACCATGAGTAGGTGACAGAAATCTGGGTTCTTCTTCACGTCTGTATTAGACCCCAAATTGATCTCAAGGGGTGGGGAAATAATTTGACCATGGGCAAAATTCAGTTTTACTTCATTGGATATATTTTGAGTTTAGAATAAATTTAGGTTCATCTTTACCAGTCAAAACATCTATTACTCAGTAAAAAGTTTAGGAAAAAATTTTTTGATATCCCCTTGATATCAAATAATTCTTAAACTACATTTAGGAAAAGTATATATTATACCTTGAAATATGGATTTAAAAATTCAACTAAACAATTCAGGTTATAGTCAACCTATGATTACATTTTATTTTAGAAGTTTTAAAGGGAATCCCAAATGTGTATTTCTGTACTTTTTGCTTCTCTTCTAACAGTGGAGTAGAGTTAGTTGTTGGGTTTCTCTAAGACTGTTTTTCAAGCATTCTTTTGAGTTTCTCTCTCTTAGGCTCTTTAGTAAAGCTGGTTTAACTTTAACCAAGTCCTTATTTTCTCTCCTGCTGCCACTGCGGATTACTTAGGAAAAATGTGTTTGAACAAGGAGCCATACTATCTTTCTACTCGAGCATTTGAGCTCCCTCCGTTGCTTAGGACCATTCACATCTTTCCAGGCTTCAGACTCAATGGAATCTTCATGAAAAACTGAAACACGGTGAAATAAATCATAAGAAGGTCTGTTTACTTTAGGTCAGATATTGAACTTCTGATATGTGGTCATTAAGGTGAGTGGAAGTAAACATCCTCTTTAACTATCCAGGATAAAGAACGTTCACAATAATTTCTTTTGTTCCTTATCTGTTTTTCAATGAAGTGTCACCAAATGGCAGTCCCAGGAATGTAGCCATTTCCCCTGCTAGGTATTTATCGGCAGATCTGTGTCAGTTGATTTTTAGATCTAGCTTTCCTAGATTTTTTACCTAGATTTTCACAGTGATGAAATAACAAGTGGTAACTTATTTAATCAATAGATTCTGCCTTCTTAATATACATTAAGTGTAATAGAAGCTAACCTCATAAACGTGTTTGGAATTGACTCAGGTATATTCCCCTTCCATTCTTCTCTTATCAGTGACCCGTTAGTCATCAGAATTCCACTTTCCTGTGAAAATCATGATACTGAGCTAAGAGATGGTCTCATAGACTTGGTTTATCACAAAATTTATTTGGTACATTTTATTAGACTTTTTCCCAAAGCACATTGCTTCTGTCAGATCTAAATATCTTACAATATTGGTAAGGTACCTTTAATACTTAAAGAGAAACAAACATTTTGACAAATACTGACCTCACAGGAACAGGTTGACTGGTTTGCAAAACCACTGGCAACTGCTATAGATAAAGGGAACAGTACAAAGAATTAGACGCACCATATACAGCAAGTCTTCTATCTAGACTTGACATAATATAATGACCAGGGAGAAATTTTACATAAGCATTACTAAAGCATGCTTGGAAGTTTCTTTGACGTGGCATCAAATAGACAAACTTCTAGTGATGATGTGACTTTTTGCTGCTAAAGGCATACAGTATGCTGCACACAAACATAAACAACTGGCTTACAAAAATAAATATGTGGCTCTTGAGTACACAATCTGATAAACTCCTTAAAGGAGAACATGATTTCTCTAGATAAACTGTGTTGTTAATGAATGTAATTGTTCCAATAAATTCATTTTACTCCATAATTGCTTTTATTTATAATACTTCCATAATAGCTTTTTACAGTTTTATTAGATACATTAGTTCTCTAGATCTCCACTAGACATCTCTGCCAAGACCTACCATGTGAAAGGCAGGATGCTAGGAAATGTGGATCGAACAGCGTGTTAGATACAGTTCTATCTTTGAAGCCTTTTATCTAGTTTGGGAGATAGACAACAATACATTATGATAAACACCAAAATTGAGTTATATTCAAAGTGATATGGGAATATTAAGGAGTACAATATGGTGATGCAAATATTCTATACATTACTCAGTACTCATCATGGTATGTATATTCTTAATCCCCTTCTCCTGTTTCACCTCCCCCTGCCACCATCCACCTCTCTAGTAACCACTGGTTTGTTCTCTAGAGTGGAGTCTCTTTTTTGGGTTGTCTTTTTTGTTGTTGTTGTTTTGTTTCTTAAATTCCACAGATGAGCGAAATCATACGGTTTTTGTCTTATTTCACTTAGCATTATACTCTCTAGTTTCATACACATTGTTGCAAGTGGCAAGATTTCATTCTTTTTCATGGCTGAGTAATATTTAGTATATGTTGGCCATCCATATGTCTTTTTTGGAGAAGTGTCTGTTTATGACTTTTGCCCTTTTTTTTTTTTAAGATTTTATTTATTTGAGAGAGAGAATGAGAGACAGAGAGCATGAGAGGGAGGAGGGTCAGAGGGAGAAGCAGACTCCCTGCTGAGCAGGGAGCCTGATGTGGACTCGATCCTGGGACTCCAGGGTCATGACCTGAGCCGAAGGCAGTCGCTTAACCAACTGAGCTGCCCAGGCACCCGACTTTTGCCCATTTTTAATTGGATTGTTTTGTGGTGTCTTGTATAAGTCCTTTATATATTTTGGATACTAACCCTTTATACAATAGGTCATTTGCAAATTATCTTCTGTTTAGTAGATTCTTTTAGTTCTGTTGACTATTTCCTTTGTTGTGCAGAAACCTTTTATTTTTGCTTTTGTTTCCTTGCCTCAGGAGACTTAGAAAAATGTTGCTATGGCTGATGTCAAGAAATTATTGCCTGTGCTCTCTTCTAGGATTTTTATAGTTTCAGGCCTCACATTTAGGTCTGTAATCCATTTTGAGTTTATTTTTGTATACTATATGAGAAAGTGATCCAGTTTTATTCTTTTGCATGTAGCTGTCCAGTTTTCCCAACAGCAGTTGTTGAAAAGACTTTTCCCATTGCATATTCTTGCCTCCTTTGTCAAAGATTAATTGACCATACAATTGTGGGTTTGTTTCTGGGCTCTCTATTCTGTTCTGTTGATCTATGTGTCTGTTTTTGTGCCAGTACCATACTGCTTTGATTACCTCAGCTTTGTAGTATATCTTGAAATCTGGGATTGTGATATCTCCAGTTCTTGTTTTTCAAGATTGCTTGGCTGTCCGGGGTCTCCTGTGGTTCCATACAAATTTTAGGATGATTTGTTCTATGGCAAATGCTGTTGATATTTTGATAGAGATTACATTAAATCTGTAGATTGCTTTGGGTAGTATGGACATTTTAACAATCTTTGTTCTAATCCATGAGCATGCAATATCTTTCCATTTGTGTTTCACCAACGTTTTATAGGTTTCAGAGTACAGAGCTCTCACTTCCTTAAGTTTATTCCTAGGTATTTTATGATTTTTGGTGCAATTGTAAATGGGATTGTTTTCTTAATTTCTTTCTGCTGCTTTATTAGTGTATAGTAATGCAACAGATTCCTGTATATTGATTTTTGTATCCTGTGACTTTATTCAATTCCTTTATCAGTTCTAGTAGCTTTTGGTGGGGTCTTTAGGGTTGTTGTTTTTTTTTTTTAAATATATAGTATCATGTCATCTGCGAATAGTGGAAGTTTTATTCTTCCTTAGCAATTCGGATGTTTTTTATTTCTTTTTCTGGTCTGATTGCTCTGGCTAGGACTTCCAGTACTATGTTGAATAAAAGTGAGGCGAGTAGACATCCTTGTCTTATTCCTGACCATAGTGGGGGAAAGCACTTAGTGTTTCCCCATTGAGTTTGATGTTTTCTATGGGTTTTTCCCTATACGGCCATTATTATGTTGAGGGATGCTCCCTCTAAACCTACTTTGTTGAGGTTTTTTATCATGAATGGATGTTGTACTTTGTCAAATGCTTTTTTTTTTTTTTTTGCATCTATTGAAATGATCATATGGTTTTTTCCTTTCTCTTGTTCATGTGATGTATCATGTTGATTTGCAAATATTGAAACACTCTTGCATGTTGTGAATAAATCCCACTTGATTGTGGTCAATGATTTTTTTAAATGTATTGTTGGATTCTATGCGCTAATTCTTTGTTGAGGATTTTTGTTGCTGTTGTGGATTTTGTATCGATAGTCCTCGGAGATATTGGCCAGTAGATCTTTTTTTTTGGAGTGTCTCTATCTGCCATCAAAAGGAATGAAATCTTGCCATTTGCAACGACATGGATGGAACTGGAGGGTATTATGCTGAGCGAAATATTATGCAGCCATCAAAAGGAATGGAGTGTCTCTATCTGGTTTTGGTATCAGGGTCATGCTGACCGATAGAATGAATTTGGAAGCTTTCCTTCCTCTATTTTTTTTTTTTTTGAATAGTTTGAAAAGAATAGGTGTTAACTCTTCTTTAAATATTGAGTAGAATTCACCTGTGAAGCCATCTGGTCCTGGACTTCTGTTTGTTGGGACTTTTTTTTTTTTTTCTTACAGATTCAATTTCATTGCTGGTAATTGGTCTGTTCCAATTTTCTATTTCTTCCTGATTAAGTTTTGGGAGGTTATAGATTTCTAGGAATTCATAAATTTTTTTTTCTATGTTGCCCAATTTAAATTACAGCAATTTTAATGCATAGTTGGGTATTCGAGTGGAGAGATGAATCCCCACTTTCAGATAACACATTCATTGGTGTTTTTTTTTGACTCTACCTACAGCTCTATAATTTTTCTCAATCCACTAAACTCTTAACTATGCCGCAACTATGGATATTTTTCTTTAAGGATCCTAGGAAAATGGTCTTGGGGTGTGGCTTAGACAAAGATGCTTTGTTTAGGGATCTTTAGTGGTGAACTTGGAAAAGAATTCCTTCCCATTTGTAAGATCAGGTACTTTCCTCAGATTGCAAGAGAAAGCAGCCTTCCATCCCTTGAGATTTCTGAGAAGTAGGAACACAATGACTACTGATTCAGTCAACCCAAAAGCATTTCTAGAGCCCCTAATTTTAACAGTTCTGTTCAGCGAATGTAAGAAAAACATTAAGGGGAGAAGAAACGAAGCCAACACACTTCTACCTTCTGTATGCTATTACCAATGTCCATATTAATCTTCAAGTGTTGACCTGTTTCCCAAACTCCAGACCTGACTGTACAGCTACCTAGTGGCTGGCTCTATCTGCATGTTCTTCAGAAGCTTTATGCACTACCTGTCCCCAGATGAACATCTGGTCTCTCAAAACTCCTCCTCCTGCATGTGCCATCTTAATGAGTGGAACTGACACCCTAATAGTCTCCCAGTTCCTTCCTCTCACTCTCTAACCACATTTAATGGTCAGTAAGGTCAGTTAATTATACCTCAGAAATATCTGTCCTATGTGGTTCCTCTTCTAGAGCCCCCCGCCACTCCCTCATTTTGTGTTCTCCTCCTCTCTTGCTTAGATTCTTGTGGGAGTATTCCAGTGATCTTGCCGTTGCCAGACTTGCTGCCTAATCTGTCCATCCCCACTCTGCTGCCAGTGTGATCCCCTGATTCAAAACCTTTGCTGCTTCCTATTGCCCAGGATAAAGCCCAAATCCCGATACACCTAGGATTCTTCCCAGTGTTGCCACACGTTCTCTTTTTGGCTCATCTGTGCCATTCTTCACCATGCACTGAGTTTCAGGTAATCCAGAGGTCTCTCCTGTGCCCCAAATGCCATTCATTTCCATTTATCCATGCTTTTGGAAAGGCTAAGAAATTAACAGTGGATTATCCTGTTACCTCTTCTCTTCTCCAGGTTTAGAATTCTCCCCATCCTCAGCCCTTCATCCTGAACTTTTGGTTTGCCAGACTACTTCTTATCCCACAAGTCCCTGTCCAGCTGTTCTCCCTTTTGTACCACCCTTGATCCCATTCCTAGGAAAAGTTCAATTTGCTTCTATATATGTCTCTTCAGTTCCCTTTCCCCTGTGGATATCGTGTATATTTTAATCTCAATCACTGTGTGGGCTCCTGGAGGCCATGGCATTTTATATACCCAATGCCTAACATAGTGCCCGGCATACAGTAGGTTTTCAAAAAATGAATAATGAAGTTTGCCAAGACTGTGGGAATCATGTAGCTGCCTTGCTCATTTTTTGCTAATGAGGAAATTGAGACCCAGAGGAATTTGGAGAATTGCATAATTTAAGGCAAATTCTGGAATAGAACCAAGGTGTTATGGCTGAGTCGAATGCTCCTTCCACTAAACAGCATGGCAAAATTTATTTGACAGATTTCTAAGGAAAGAATCTTTAGTTTTAGTGACAAAATGTCTCTTAGTAAGACAAGGAGATTTATTGGTGGGAAAATAAAGAGAATTTTATTTTATTTCACAGAGGTTATCATATTCTATTAGCTTTTGTATCCAAGGCAGAAAAGTATGAAGATGGTTGAGAATGATCCTAATGAAGAAATGACAGCACTTTGCCTAAACTCTTCATTTAGTGCTGGTTAGCTTAGAAAGATTCCTTCTCTTAAGCTCTAAAATCAATGAGATGTGGAAACTTCACAGACCCCCAGGGATCAGTGCTTGGCTGAGGGACTGGCAGTGAGAGGAACAGGAAAGCAGTGTTTCTTTTGAAAGGGAGCCAAACACATGTTTCATTATTCTGGGTTCCCTGTTTGAGGCAAGTGACTTGATTGAAAATATTCAGTTGTGGAAAGAAGCTGTAGTTTTTGTTTATATTTTCATGAAAACGTTGAATACATAGAACTAAAAGTCTGGAAAGAAGAACCAAAATTGATATTTTATTTTCAAAAGAAGATGCCCAGAGTTGGGGTACACATTGTAGAGTGAAAAATATAGAATTTAGGGTGTTTCTTTTATTCAGAGTAAAAACAACTACAAATGAGAGTAATTTGGTGGGGGAAATAATCACTCATATATTTCTCTGAACAGAATGTATCTACCTCACTTTACTAAATTGAGAAAGATACAGATTATATGACAGAAATATAGATCATATTTGAGAGGTAGATTTTTTAGGAATTAAAAATTAAAGCACACACATTTGGGAGAATGATGCATTTCAGCACCATTAGCACAGTTGCTGATAGAGAAGAGCAGGGGAATGGTGAATTTATATGGGCAACCAGCTGCTGCTCTGAGGGGAAGAGGAAGAGAGCCATGGGGATCCATGCTGGGGCTGAAGGTGGTGGGAGGGACCAAGCTGACACCACAGAAGAGGGTAGAAGCAGGTCTGAGTTGCTTTGAGCTTAAAGAAGAGATGCTAATCTGCTCCCAACAAGAAGGAAGACAGGATTGGAAACAGTGGAGAGAGGGCTTATGAGAGCTATTCTTGGAAATAATTTCCAAGGTTATGGAAGAATAGATAAGAATAGAAACTTGCTGTATTTTCTACTGTATGTTTATCAGAGTTTTGAGATAGAAGAATTAGGGTTAATTTTTTTTGGTCTCATTTATAGCTAAAACTCATATTTTCTAAGAGTGTCACTAACCTAAATTCTAGGGCAACTTCTGTCTCCATCACTTCTCAGACAGATGCTCTGAGCAGTGGAGTTGGTTCTACCAACACTTGTGTCCAGTAAGCTCACTGGGTTTGGGGACCATCTCTTTCTCTCTGGTCATTCCATTGCTTCTACTGGCTTTGTTTAGCTAACTTGTTGCCTGTCAGTCTCATACTTGCCCCTTTTCATGGTCTGGAACTTTCATCCTCTTTTTTTCCCCCTGCTCTTCATCCTCAATCTAAATTTATTCACTTTATTTCCATCTCTTTAGGACCTTCTTTTCTACTTTTTAAGAGACCAGCCTGGGTCTGACAAAGTACTCCATCAGCTTGTGATGCCACCCATCCCAGAAAATACATTGTTGTTTGAAACATGGCCCATTGGAAATAGGAATGACTCTAGGATTGTAGGCTCAGTTATCATGAAGTTATGAAGGTGGGTACTATGGGACCAGAATCTGGGGAAATGATAGAGGGGCAAGAAGCCTTACTGAACCATTTTTAAAATACAAAATTCTGATTAAGAATTATGTGTGAAGGGTTTCTGGGTACCTTGTATGGAAAGTCCTAGTCAAATGCCAAATATTAGCATTCCTGTCATTATAGATTCCCAGAGCAGGGAGGCACTGAGGAATTTGCAACCGAATATCCTCCTCCAGGCCCTTTAGCACCTTCTAAAGATTTCATAAATCAGGGAATATGCAACGGTTTGCTGAAGGGATAAGTGTTTGAGAGGTGATGAAGTTTACTCAGAGAACTTAGAGTGCAGTTTTATTTGAACTAAAGCTGTGAATGGACCTACAGTGCTGAGGATCCTTCTGGGCCCGTTTAAATAGTAGCTCCAATTCCCTTCTTGAGCAGCTTGGCATGTCGGCCAGCGAGTGCTACAAATGCTGATCTGTACTGCATGGGGCCCTGAGCCGGGTCAGGGCATGGTGCAAACGCCTTGCAACCTAATCCTTCAAGCAGCAGCTTGAGGCACAAGCCTGCCGTCAAGTTTTTCTTGACAGCTTCTGGTCCTTCCCTCCTTTGAACTGCTGTGCTCTTTTTAGTGTTGCACTATTCATTGAAGCTTTCATGTCTGTATAGCATGATGGGGAATTGTGTTCACCAGAAGTTCTGGGCACCACTACTGCTTGGGAGAATGACCTTTCCAGCAGCTGCCCAGTGAGGTCGGTCCCTCGTGGAGGGTGGGTGAAGACAGGGTGTAATCTGGCTCCAGGAGGACAGAGCAGGAAGACCGGGAATGCAGCATGAGGGTGGGGTGAAGGGAAATCCCTGGATGAGAAAGAGTGGGAGAGGATGTAAGTGGCTTCTCTAGCCATAGGCTTTTCATAAAGAGAAAGAAAATGGATATCTAAAATTATTCAGGAAAGTGTTGTGTTTTGGTGAGGTACTACATAAAGAAATCCAGAGTCAATATCTAGCTTAGTCTTAGAGTTGCTCTAGTCTTCCTGTTCATGTGTTGTTCATGTATATATTCATTCCATATTTATTAACTTTTATGAGCCAGGCACTGTTCTAGGTCTGGAGATTTGGTGAATAAGCCTGACACTCTGGTGAGGAGACAGACAATAAATTACAGATAAATAGAAACAGCTGAGATAATGTCAAATATTATTAGATCTAGGAGGAAAATAGAACAGGGGAATTTGGAAAGTGATTTTGTCCAGCTTTTATGTGGGTTTCATGTGTGTGGCTTATTCTCCCAAAGTTGCTGTGAGCTGCCCAGAACTATGCCTTCACATCTTGATAGTCTCCATTACTCTCACGAACTACCTTATGCCTTTGTAGATGGTCAATATTTCAAATATGTTAATTCAAGAATAGAGTTCTATAATGAGACAACTGTTTTTATTGCAGTATTGACTAGATTCCCTATGCTGTACTTTTCATCTCCATGACTTATTTATTTTACAACTGGAGGTTTGTACCTCTTAATCTCCTTTATCCATTGCATTTATCCTTCACTTACCTCCCTCCTGGCTGTTTTTTGGTTTATTTCTTTGTTCATTTGTTTTGTTCAGATTCCACATATAAGTGAAATCATAGGGTATTTGTCTTTCTCTGACTTCTTTCATTTAGCATAATACACTTTAGGTCCATTCATGTTGTTGTAAATGGCAAGATCTCATTTTTTTTTTTTTTTTTTTTAGGACTGAGTAATATTCCCTTGGTGTATACATATACATATGTACATAGACATGTACACATACATATGTACACATCTGTGTATATACACACCACACACATACATACATCACATCTGCTTTATCCATTCATCTACTGATGGACACTTGGGTTGCTTTCATATCTTGGCTATGGTAAATGCTGCAATAAACATAGAGATGCATATATTTTTGAATTGATGTTTTTGTTTTCTTCGTGGCTGCCAATTCATATTCCCACCAAAAGTGCATGTGTTCCCTTTTTCTACATCCTCACCAACACTTGTCATTTGTCTTTTTGATTCTAGCCATTCTGACAGATGTAATCTCATTTTGGTTTTGATTTGTGTTTCCCTGATTAGTGATGTTGAGCATCTTTTCATGTGTCTATTGGTTATCCGTAGGTCTTTGGAAAAATGTCTTAAGGTCTCTGACAATTTTTGAGTCAGTTATTTGTTTTTGATAGCTACATGCAAAAGAATGAAACTGGACCACTTTCTTACACCAAACACAAAAATAAACTTAAAATGGATTGAAGACCTAAATGTAAGACCTGAAAGCTTAAAACTCCTAGAAGAAAATATAGGCAATAATTTATTTGACATCAGCCTGAGCAACTGATGTCAGTTTTTTTCTAGGTGTACCTCCTTGAGTAAGGGAAATAAGAGTGAAAATAAACTATTGAGACTACACCAAAATAAAAAGCTTTTGCACAGTCAAGGAAACCATCAACAACATGAAAAGGCAGAAGATATTTGCAAATGATACATTTGATAAGGAGTTAATATCCAAAATATATTAAACCCCACAAATAATCTGAGACATTTGGTTTTGTTGGGTTTCTTAAACTTTCTTTGAAGCCTGTAGGTACCTCCTCAGAGTAAAAACTCGAAATATGCACAAAACAAAATTAATAAGATTACAGTGGAAACTAAATGAATGCAGTCTATGGTTCTGATTCCAGGCTGATAATCACGGAGAGACCATGTAAGTGTCCTTCATAACAAGTATTGTGAAAGGAACACTAAACTTTGGACGTTATAGCTCTTCCTAGTTCTACAGCACTGACAGAATGACTAAAGTAAACTACCTCTGACATTTAGGGAAAAGGACTGACTGTTATTCTTTTGGATTTACCTATCAGATGAAGTTGGACACAATGTAGCCAGTAAGACAGTGGTTCAGAAAGTAAATGCCAATTCACTGGTTTGGTACTCTCCTAGTCAGGGCTATGGGGTGCTAGGTTAGAGCAAGAGATACACACCTGGGAGGGTAATCACTTTATTGGAAAATTACTATGACACAGGTTGAGAAGGAAGGAAGCCATGAGGCAGGATGGAGCTTGCCTGGAGCCAGTCTACAGAGAGCCCACTCAGAGGGGCCAATGCTGCATAAGGTGGGCAGGAGGTACAGATGAGGGCCAGAGCAGAGGAGCGAGGATCACTGCCAGGTTCCATGGGCGGTGGTGAAGGATGCAAGGCTTTGGGCTCTAGGCTTTTCTGGAAGCCCAGTTCTAGGGGGATTTCCCTGTGAGATTTCAGATTATTCAGAAACAAGTCTAGTTTTTCCATAAAGGTAAGCTATTGAATAGGGTTTCCTCTTTGGATTTAACTTAGGTGACTCAACAATGTATAGGATAGCAACAAAGCCACATGCCTTGAGGCTTCTAATTCTCTGAAAGCAGTTAGAGCTGGTGGCAGATTACTTGGCACCATCTCTGCTTTTTCCACCCTTTCCTAGTCCCATATGGCCTGTCTTCAACTGGATGTGCCCCACAATGACCTCACACTCAACATCTCCAAGGCCGATCTTATCTTCTACCTTTCCTTTGTTGGTTTATGATAACATTCTTTTCTAAGCTACATTAATTAGAAAACAATGGAGCTTTTAAACTTTTTTTCATGCTTGGCCATATGCAGTACACGGTGCAAACCCAATGGCTTATACATTTAAAACCTCTCATATCTTCCTTATTTAAGAGCAGCAGCTTTTAAGTGGGATATTAGCTCATTTCTGGATTTTTACCCAAGCCTGATAACTGTGGTTCAATTTTTTTATTTTTATTTTTTTGCGTCTTCTATGTTTTTCATTATAATTCTTTTATTTCCCATTCCTGAACCCCACAGTTGCCACTTCGGGAAGCAAATAAACACTATCCCAATGATGCTTAAGATTCCTTTTCCCCCTCTGTTACAGGCCATAGTCATATTCCTTGCATGCTTGATAATTTTTGATTAAGTGCCATATATTGTGAATTCTACAATGTCGGATGCTAGATTTTTTTTGTTTTTGTACTTTAACTATTTCTGGGTGTTGCTCTGGGGTGCAATTAAGTTGGTTGGCATCAGTGTGATCCTTTTGAGGCTTGCTTTTAAGCATTCTTAGGCAGGTTCAGAGTAGCCTGTAGTCTGTGTCTAATTTGGCACCACTACTAAGGCAATAACCTGTATTCTCCTCAAGGCTTCTTATATCACGAGGTCTTTCTACTCTGGCTGGTGGGAGTAGCAACTCCTCCTAGCTCTGTGTGAGCTTTGGGAATTATTCCTCCTTCTTGAGGTGGTTCATTCTCTGGCTTCAGTAGTTTCCTTGATGCTGTTCAGTACTCAAAAAAGCCAGGGAGCCCTCTGTAGACTTCTGAGTTTAATTTCCACGTACCTCCCCTCTATGTGCTCGGCCCTGCTAATTCTAGTTGCTGTGATTTTCAACTCTGTGTCCTCTACTCAGGGAGACTGTCAGGCTCCATTTGGGTCCCCTCTCTCAGCCACACTGGAAAACTCTCTACACTCAGACAGAAGTGAGCTGGATCACTTGTGGACCTTACCCTGTTTACCTTCTCTCAAAGATCACTGTCCTATAGTCTGAAGTCTGAAAAGTGTTTCATACATTTTGTCTGCTTTTTTTTTCTCTTCTTTTTGCAAGTAGAGCAGGTGGGAAAATCTAGATCCTGTTACTGTCATGACTAGATGACCAGAGGTGGAAGTCAGTATCTCTATGATGAGGCCACATTTTACCTAGCCACCCTTATCTCCTACTATTTTTTCAGTTTGAATTATCTTTTAGTTGATTATTCACACCTAGCATGATCAACCTTCCATATCTTTGGATGGTTAAAAAAGAGTATCAGTCCTTTTTGCCTTGTAGATATTACAGTCTAGCATATAAACAAGGGCTGTACAAATTCTAGACATAGTAGTATTCATACTTGAAAATGCATGTTTGTCCTTTAAAATATAGAATGAAACCAATTTTATCTCTTTACTTTATAAGATGAATGATAGGTGTTGAGTGAAGAAAACCTGCTATACACAGTTCTCTTTTTTTTTAATTTTTAAAAAATATTTTATTTATTTGACACAGAGAGAGAGACAGCTAGAGAGGGAACACAAGAGAGGGAGAAGCAGGCCCCTTGCTGAGCAAGGAACACGATGTGGGGCTCGATCCCAGGACCCTGGGATCATGACCTGAGCTGAAGGCAGATGCTTAATGACTGAGCCACCCAGGCGCCCCCACAGTTCTCTTTAGTATCCACCTACTGTCTCCCTGTATCCACCTATTCCCTCATTTAGCAGTAGATGCTTGCTAAACAGGGATAGAGAATGATCACAGACCCTCTTGTGGACTTCTGAGTGTTCAATATGTGGGTATCTTCTAGTCCTAATGGTGATTGAAGTTTCTTAAAACTGGGATGTTGAGGGGTGCCTGGGTGGCTCAGATGGTTAAGCGTCTGCCTTTGGCTCAGGTCATGATCCCAGGGTCCTGGGATTGAGTCCCGCATCGGGCTCTCTGCTCCTTGGGAGCCTGCTTCTCCCTCTGCTTCTCTCTCTCTCTCTCTCTGTCTCTCATGAATAAATAATAAAATAAAATCTTTAAAAAAACCCCCAAAAACTGGGATGTTGAATTTGCCGTAACTCATATTAAGTTGTATTATAAGACTTAAGATCCATCCCCAGTTGTACAGTTAACTGGGGGCTTAAGGCGATAATGATCCAATCTCTGAGGTTTACATTTCCAGACTCAAGGAGAATTTTCTTAAAGTACAGATAAATCAAGCAGATTTCATTCTTGCATGTTCAGACACACTCTGAAAAAAAAAATCTAAGAACAATGAAAAATAACTTTTTGTAAAGTTCTGAATCTTAAATTCTTTGCATGAATCATAATTGAGATGGCTTAAAATAGTTCTTTTTAGTTGACCAGAATTTTTTTCTTAATTTTATGGTATATAAATTCTTGTGTTGTAAAATATCTGGAGTTATAACTTAACAGGCAACCATAAAATGTTTGTTCTTTCAATAAGAAGGTCTTACTCAAAACAGAAGAAGGAACTTCTGAAGTAGAGGAATTTGATTAAATGACCTGAAAACTGTCCCACTCCTAATGTTTATCATTTTTGAATGTTGACAATGAAGTTTCAAGACTGTCCTAATTTTGAGTGCAATTGGAATGTTGTTTTCCTGCTTCCAAATGAAATGTAGAGTGACTTTTGGTCACTCCCAGTAATACAAACTCTTGTAGACAATTTTTTTTTTTTAAGGTTTTATTTATTCATTTGAGACACACAGAGAGAGAGAGCATGAGCAAGGAGAGAGGCAGAGGGAGAGGGAGAAGCAGGCTCCCCGCTGAGCCAGGAGCCCGATGCAGGGCTCAATCCCAGGACCCCGGGATCATGACCCGAGCCGAAGGCAGACGCTTTAACCATCTGAGCCACCCAGGCGCCCCTCTTGTAGACAATTTTAATTACCAAGAATCCAAGTTGAAAAATATGTCTAGTTAAAGGCACTGGGATTAGAGGGCATGGTTACCTCATTCTCTATTTCCATGCCTACCTAGTGCCTTTACTCCTTTCCCCTGGTCACTGGGCTGACCTCTCTAGAGTTAATTGGTGAAGGAACGGTGAAGAGGAGGTAGAAGGGATCCTTCTGGAATGCCTTTGACATGACAAAGGTTTACTTTGACCATGGCAGATCTCATGATGCTTGGGTTCTTTGAAGACCTCTCTCCATTCCACATTGTCACACTATATTTTATTCATGAGTTTCATTGATGTGGATGAATGCATCTTCTGTCATGATCACCTAGGATTCAGTTGTCATTCCCTGAGAATGCTAGCAGTTCCTCCAGGAAGCTCTCTTATATAGGATCTAAGATGACTTTGCCACTTGTTTGACCCACATTTAGTGTATGAAAAAGGCACATCTGAGACTCTTTGTCTATAGGAACCATACTATTTTTAAAACCATGGCTTGTACTCTGCTGCTCTAGTCAAACTCTCATCCTTTAGATCACTCAGTTGCGTCGGACACACCCTGTCTGCTCTGTCCCTTAAACTTCAGGGGACACACTTCAAGCTCTCTGGATGACCTTCTTAAAGTCCTATAGTTAGGCTTGAGTTAGAAGACCATACCATCTTCCCATTCCATTCTCAAAAAGGAGGTGGATGAAGACTCAGGACAATTACGGTTGTCTCTAAAGAAATTCTCCCCCTAACTTCCAATTCCTTTCAGTTCTTCAATTTTAACCTTTTTATACCTTATAGTGGGTTTGAGGGGTCAATGTCACAACCAGTTTTTGTTTTTGTTTTTCCACTTCCTTCACTAAGTCTGCATAAGTGATACGGGATTATATTTTTGAATGTCAGAGTAGTTGGCATTTACTTATATTAAGACTTCAGCTGAAATAGAGACCAAAATAATTTCTTGTTAAAACTTCTCTATATTTACATGTTAAGATGCGTTAGCTGGTTCAGACCAAAAAAAGAAAAATATCCCCCAAAGGAACCCTTAAGAAATGACATTAAATGCTCAGTTTTATATTTTTAATGTGTATAAAAGCAAATTTTGTGTGTTTTTAAAAGTTTATTTTCTGATTAGTTTAGGTATTTTTATGCTTCATTCCAAGAATGGAATCTTAATTTATAGCATTGTGCTTTTAGGAAATAAGGTCAAGAGACTAATTAAATTGTCATGTTTTCTCCAGAAAATTCCACTGTTGGTATAGTACTCAAAGGTAGAAACAATGGAGAGGGATACACCTACCTCAGCATATGGAGTTCCTTCTAAAGGAGCCAAGCATGAGACTAGTGTCTCCTTGAGAACATAAGGTTATTCCTCTTGAGTGCTCTTTCCCATAAATGTGAAAGCAAAGACTTCTTCATACCTTCTTAAGTTCCCATAGTTGGCCCTTTTTAGAACATAAAAAGGTGTTCCATCTTGCATGAAAAACCATTATTCTCTGGCCCAAGTCATGTCTGAATTCAGCACAGTGAGTCAGCAGGTGACCACCAGGGGGCAGCTCTGTACAGCTTTTGGGCTTAATTTTGTAGGCACTGGGGAATTATGGAAGGTTTCAGAACAGGGGAGTGACCTAGCGAAAGTGTGTGTTGGGAAGATTAATTTGGTAGCCAGGGTGAAGGGGAAAGAATTGTCCCGGAAAGTCTGACCTGGGACTACTACTGTAATTTGAAGTAAAGAAGGTCAGCAGTGGCATCAAGGTAGAGACTAGGAATGGAAAAAAAGTTCCAGAATGTTCTTTTTTTTTTTTTTTTTTAAGGTTTTATTTACTTGAGAGAGAGAGAATGTGTGGGGAGTGGGGCAGATGAAGGAGGGAGAGGAAAACAGAGAGAATCTCAAGCAGACTCCGGGCTGAGTTCCTGCGGAGTTCAGAGCCAGAGGCTGGCTTGATAGCAGCCAAAACCAACAGTCAGGCGCTTGAACTGCTTAACCTACTGAGCCGCCCAGGCGCCCTCAGAATGTTCACTCTTAATTAAAGTCAGGACCACATGACTGAGTGGATATGGAAGAAGAAAATGGAGAACAAATTTTCTGCTTAGAGAATGTTAATTCTGAAAATGGAAATAAAGCCACTTAGCCATGTTTCTCCCCCACCCTGATGTATAATCCATTTCATTTTAATGAATTTTTTTTAAATAGATGAAAATTTTAAGAAGCTTTTTAGAATATTAGACATTTCAGTCCCTCACAGTTTTGGAGATTTTTGGGGGGAATTGTCAGTTGGCCTCTTTTCTTGAAGAGAAAAGGAATTAGAGTAAGGCAAACATGGTGTCTACCCTTTTTTTGTTATACAGCCTCTTTTTCTTTTTTTTTTTTCCCCTCCATTAAAGTGGTAGGTGTTTGGAGAAACAAGGCCTGACTCTACCTCTTTGAATGGAGGGTAAGTCAATGGAAAGTTGTGTTGTGGGAGGATATTACCTCAGAAGAGCTTTGTGTTAGTACACATGTCCACATAACTTCCTGAAGCATACAGCCTCACCTTATTAATAAAATGGGTATTAAGTGAAAAGAGGTCCCCCCCAGTATAAATACCTACCAAATGTATCTGAGAGGGAGATCCCAATGTAGTGCGTATGTTATGCGTATTATACACTCTATTCTTACAATAAAGCCAAACTAGAGAAAATGTTATCAAAATCATAAGAGAATACAGTACTGCATTTACCAAAAAAAAAAAAAAAAAAAAAATCCACATACAAGTGGACCAATGCATTCAAACGTGTGTTGTTCTAGGGTCAACTGTACTCCCACTGTTTTGGTTGGAGTGAAAGCAGAAAAGAAAAAATACTACAATAAACACAATGACGTTTTGGGGTTTTGCCACTGGAGAATCTGCATCAGTAGTTTTGATAATAGAATTCTAGGACTGTGTCATGCCAGACCTTCAAAATTATGTTGTTAATTGCAGCAAACAGGCACTCAGGATAAAGATCCTCAGAAGTGTGGTCCTGGTTTTTGTTCCTGCTCGCTGGAGTTCTGGACCACCCAGTCTTCACTGGTCTAGGTCTTCACTACACTAGCCTACTGCACATTTTGTATACGTTGAGGTCACTCATATGGTGGCACTTACCCTCCTTGGGTTGTCTAGGTTGTCCTTTGGTACCTTAAAGGTGTCCATCACTTGCTTCCTCCCAGCACAGAGATGCCTTTTCTTTCTTGTAACTTCAAAACGTATTCAGAGACTGATTATTTTTCACCTGCTGCTGCTACTACCATGGACAAGCCACCAGAGTATCTTACCTGGATTTCTAGAATTGCCTTTTGATGAGTAGCCATGCATCTGCCATAGCTCCCTGTTCAGTCTGTTTTTCTTTTTTTTTTTTTTAAAGATTTTATTTATTTATTTGAGAGAGAGAATGAGAGAGAGCACATGAGAGGAGGGAGGGTCAGAGGGAGAAGCAGACTCCCTGCTCAGCAGGGAGCCCGATGTGGGACTCGATCCCGGGACTCCAGGATCATGACCTGAGCCGAAGGCAGTCGCTTAACCAACTGAGCCACCCAGGCGCCCCTGTTTTTCAACATTACAGCCGATAATCCTGATTGTCCATTCATGTCACTCCTTGGCTGAAAATTCTGCACTGGCTCCTGATATCACTTTTAATCAAAGACTGAGTCCTTATAAAGACCTAGAGTTCTCTGCTACCTCATCTCCTGTATCTCACACTTCATTCAATGCACTCTACTCATACTTACCTAGAATATTCCAGACATGGCAAAATGCCTTTGTTCCTTCAAGCCCGCTGGAGATTTAGGAGAAAATGAGGCCAACCCTGATTGCCCTGTTTTAATTGCAAACTCCTCTTCCCATCACCCCTGATTACCTTATCTTGTTTCACAACCCCCCCCATAGTTCTCCATGTAATTCTAATGTATTATGTAATTTATTATGTGTTCCTTTTTTAGATCTCTTCCTCTCTCTCCATCTGCTGGAATATGCACTCCTCGAAGGCAGGAATCTTATTCCGTTTTATTCACAAATGTATTGCTTCTGTCTAAAATGGGAGCCAGAGGAGGGCCTAGAAAATAACAGTAGATAATAAATAAGGAAAGAATATACAGTCCCTTCATTAATTTGTGAAACTTGAGTAGGGTCTAAGAATCAGATGTAGATATGTAGCTCTTATTTTTAGGATATTGAGATTACGTAGGAGAATGTCCTTGTTTGTAGGAAACAAACACTAATGTATTCAAGGATCACGAAGCCTCTATTAACAAGTGACTTTTAAATTGTACAATTTTTACACCATTTCAGTAAGTTGAGACTCTTTCAAAATAAAATGTGCTTTAAAAAGTGTGTTTTCCTGAGATGATGTGGAGGTAAAGACAGGTGGTTTGCGGGATGGGAAGGGAGATGCCACACAGAATTGCTTGGGTTCCTAGCAGTATGTCCTTATTCGTGCTTTAGCACCTGGTTCTCTGGGTGTGGAGGTCTCATTGAGCTGCTTAGATTCGGGGCTTTCAGTTCCACCACACAACCTTCACCTTCCTGTAGTGCATAGGACTCCAGGAAGCTGGGCCAGTGTCGGCTCAAGTACAACCTCCCCCCTGTGCCTGGAATCAGTGCTTTTGTGCTTCTCACCACCCTGGTGTCAAGTCTGAGCCACTCCGATTATTTTAGGTCCCTGGTTACTCTTTGCCTTCCACCAAGATTCTCCATCTATCACATATACTGGAAAATACCAGGCATAGCCCTTCCTTCTGGTCCTTGCACACTGGACTGCTTTCCTCCCCTGCCAGGTATCCACAGGGCTTGCCTCTGAGCATCCGTGTCTTTTGCCATCTTCTCATATTTCAAATTGCTCTCTCCCTGGTTCTCCCATCTCCCTTTATTTTATTTACAGGATGATCATCACTAACACATGGTCTCATTCACCTGTTTATTTTCTTGCTCCTGAAGAGCATGTAAGGTCTAGAAAAGCAGGTTTTTTGGTTTTTTTTTTTTTTTTTTTGATGTTATTTTGTTCCTGATGTAAGCTCAGGTTATGGAATAGTACTGAGCACACCCCAGGCCCTCAGTAAATATGCTGCAGGTGAATTAAACAAAAACATTCACCATTGTGGATAGGATTCAATGAGTTGTAGCAGCGTGTATGGGGAATGGTTTGGGACTGACCTCACACTGTGGCATTCTGAGTCTCTGTTCCAACTTAAGCCAGAAACCCTGTTATATTTAATAAATGGGGAGCATCTGTTTTCTAAAACAGCAATGTTCTTTTCAGTGCCAGCAAGGATTGGGAGATTGTTTGGAGTAGGTGATCCCCACAGAAAATTTTCATTTTTCTTCAAGTATGCAATAGCTCCTATAAACAGGTTGTAATAGGGATATTATTTGTGTTTCTGGAAGGGGAGGGAGAAAAATTTTCTTCTTGATAGGATTCAAAGTCAGTTATTTCTCAAAACTTAGTGACTTGAAACACAACATCTATTTTGTCCATGAATCTGCAATTTGGGCAGAGTTCAATGGAGACTGTGTCTCTCCCACTTGGTATCAGCTGGGGCAGCTTCATAGTCTACTGAAATTTTATCTGCTTTATGCCTTATCAAAAAGGATAAGAACAAAGTGGCATTTACCAGCTAATGAGTAACATCAGCATATGCTGTGGTTAAGAAGCAGAGCACTCTGGAATTACAAGTTCAGTTTTGGCAGCATGTTTTGAAAGAATAAACCAATAAGGAGCACTCATGTTTGTGGTAAAATGTTCTATAAACAGGGATCTAATATGAAAGGAGAAACATTATATATAAAAGGAGTTCTACAATTAGGGTAGTTCTAGAAGTTTGTTATCATACTGTAGCCTAAAAGTTTAAACCCATGGGAAAGATTATAAAATAGAAAGATTTCAACTTGGGAGGAAACGTGGTGGGAAAATAAGCAAGGAAAATGTTCTGGTTATCTATTGATGTGTAGTAAACTCTCAAAACTTAGGGGCTTAAATGAACCACCCCCCCACCCCAATAATGTAGATCAGGAATTTGGGAATGGCTCCAGATGATGTAATCAAGGGCAGCTCCGGCTGCAGCCTCCACTTCCAAGATGGCCCCTTTATATGCACATATTTGGCACCTCAATCCTCTTTCTCTCCACATGGTGTCTCATGCAGTAGGGCCTCTGCTGATGACTTACGCTTCTCACAACTTGGTGGTTTGAGATGCTCAGATATTTTACTGGGTGACTTAGAGCTCTCAGAGAACGTGTTCCAATGGACCCTGACAGAAGCTGCAAGGCTTCTCATAATCTAGCCTCAGAAGTCCCAGTATTTCACCTACACTGTATTCTATGGGTCAGGCAAGTCACTAATACCAGTCAAGATTCAGTGGGGAAAGTAGCAAAGAATTTGTAGACACCTTTAGCCTTACAGTCTGTCTTTTGGCCACAAGTTACTTACATTTCCCTGCAATGCACAAAATATTCACATATCCCAAAGCCCCCCAATCTCCTCTTTTTTTTCCAGCATTTGCTTGAGGTCTGGGATCTGATCAGTTAAATCAGGTCCAGATGTAAGTTTCTCAGATGAAGTTTCTTCAGCACAATTCTGAAGACATGTGAGCCAGAGACAAATTTTCTCCTCACCCCAACACACAACATAAAATGGCAGAACTGGGTGGGAGAACCCCAAAGGACACTGGCTCAAAAAGGGGCAAAGCAGAAGTCATATAAACACTCATTGGTTTGTAGCAATGATGAAATCCATTTGGACATGTGTTGCCACTTCTTGATTAGGGCCCAGTCCTGACCCTTGAGAATGATTCTTCCTGGCTATTTGCTCTGCCCTCTGGACTCTTGGTTCTGCCACTGAGTCATGCTTCCTTTTCCATGAGAAATGGTCCTTGTTTCCAACTGACTAGTTTACTTAGCCTGCTCTCTCCCCAAAGAAATTCAAAGGTTCAAAGGCCTCTTTTAATTTTGTAATTTCAGTTCAAACTAATATGATTCCTTTAAAAACTTTGTGGGTTTGTGTGTATCAAATTATAATCCACTCCACTGGTTCAAAGCCAGACCACACTTCTTTCCAAAATAGGTGTTTTGTTTGGTTTTAAACCTCGGACCAGGAGTCCGGATGCTTGGAGAAAATACCCTTAAGATTTTTAGAGGCACTCTTGTCTCGGAGAGAGGATCTGAGAAGCAGGACCTTAAGATTTTTTAGAAGCCCTAGTATGTACACATCCTTCAGTAATTCTTAGCCATATTTTGATATGGTTACCCCTAAGGTGATGCTTTACTGGTAGCATTTGAGCTTTAGTATTTACCTGGAGGCCATTCCTTATTTTGAGAGCATTTTGTTAATTAGAAAAACTAGGATTAAAAACTCTTATTTTTAAATCCAGAGAGTCCTGGTTCCTTTGTTTCTTCTCAATTCTGTTTGAAAGCTGAACAGTTTTTTTTTTTTTAATTCTCTTGAACATTATCCTCTACAGCTATAAAGAGCTGATTGTCACTTTCAGCATTTTATCTGGAAATCTCTTCAGATAAATCATTCAGTTCATTAGGTTTTTTGTTTGTTGCAAATTACGGGGGTGCTTCATGTTACCAAATCTTCTACCACTACACAATAGAGGGGACCTTTTTCTCCAGCCTCTGGTCATGATTTCCTTACAGTCCTTCAAGCCCAGTGAACCCTTTCCATTTTTTTGCTCACTGCTGGGTCCACAAGCCAGTGTTATATCTTTTAGGTTTTTGTTTATAATGACATCCCAATTCAGGTACCAAATTCTGTTCTATTTTATTTATTGCTACAAAACTACATCAACACGTGGTTGCTTCTTCGAACAACCATTTCATTTTCCTAGGATTTTCTGATCTAGGAATCCAAACAAGGCTCAGGGGCCAGCTTGTTTCTGATCCATTTGGGGCATCAGCTGAGGCATTTAGAGCCAGAGAATCCACTTGATAAGGTAGCTTCTTCACTCACATATTTGATTGTTTCTTGGTCTCTTGCTCTTTCCATGTGGTGTCTCCAGGACCTCTTCGTGTGGCTTGATCTTCTATCATGATGGTCTCAAAGTAGTCTGACTTCTAACATGGTAGCTTAGTGTTCCCACATAGTCTTCTAAGAGGTATGGGAAGAAGTTGCAAGGTTTCTGATCACCTGGTCTCCAAAGTGCCGAAACAGCCCATCTGCAGCATTCTACTGATCAATCAACATACTAAGCCCAGCTCAGATTCAAAGAGAGGGGAATTAGACTGGAGCTCTCAATGGGGAGAAAAACAGAGAATTTACTGCCCTATTAAAGACCTCAAGAATTCAGGAATTGAGAAGTTTTGGTGGTAGATTAGATTTTAGAATTTTATTCATGCTAAAGGTATTCAGGCATTATTTACCTTTTATCACCTGTCCTTGAATACATTATTATGTTGTGTTGAAAAACCTACTTTCAGGAATTCGAGGGGTCAATGAGGGACTAGAGACTGCTGTAGAGTACTTAAAGCTATCAAAATGTATGTATGTATTCATTAGTTTTGCTCTGATACTAAATTTAAAGGAAAGGAAATTGGGTCACCGAAATATCCAAATCAATTACCACATTTGTTGAATATTCCTAGGCACGGAGACACTGCATATTTGCTTAGCTGACTGATGAATCTTATGGAGTGTCTGGCTTTTCTTGAATTTCAGAGAAATATAGCATTTATATCTTAACCTACGAAAACTGTGTATGTGAGGAAATGAAGCCAAAAAGAGCAGAAACTACCACAGTCTTCTATGGCTCTGGCTTAACAGAGAAAAATGCATGGGGAGCTCACACTTTGGTGTTTGTTCCCACAGTCTGGCTAGTGTCATTTCTGCAACTCCCTGCTGATATGGGAGGAAATAGGATCTAAGACCCCTGATAATGAAGACCCTTTGGGAAAGCAAGAAAACTCCTATTCAAAATCCCCATTCTACATATTCCTGACATTGTTTTGATCTTAAAAATTTTCCTAAAATAAAAAGGATATAAGATAAAGTTACTTTCCCAGAACTTCAAGACACATTTAAATTATATACTTAAAGGGGACTTCAAGACACATATCTAATTATAATGGGAACTTTGAGATACATTTCTGTCATCAATAATTAGAACTACATAAAATTTTTTTTTCTAGTAGGCTTGTGAGATGTCAGATCTTTCTGAAAAAAACTGGTATACTTGTGTATGTGTATTAAAACTTCTAAACATGCTAAAGGAGCATAAAAGCAACTTGTTCACCAGGCCAATTTTTTTTCCCAAACTTTCTTAACATTCTTGCATAGCCAGTTGGATCTTAATCTTACCACGGTCTAGCTTTTGCCATTTCCCCAGAAGCTTGATAACTATTGGCATTAAGGTTTGGTTCTCAGGCTCAGAGTAGACAGACACAGTGCTGCCCAGCACACACACAGAACTGATGGAGTAATGAGACAAAGACTTGATAACATGCATATGCTCCTCACTCTCTGGATACGAGCTCGGGCAAGTATCATTTATGACAGATTTGGCCCCTTATCCAAGTTAGGCTAAATCAAGCCAAATATCGCTGGCAATTTTATCCTATGAGTAAGATAGTTCTCATGAAGCAGCTAGCTTCTGACTTAGAAATAATGATTTTAGAAACCAACGTATTTCTGTTTACATATTCAGTGGTAACTATCAGCAAAATGGCAAAACCTTTGAAGATGCTCTTGTTAATTTGGAAGCTGGACAATAATCAGACAAAAATCATAAAAATATAGTTTAGGGGTGCCTGGGTAGCTCAGTTGGTCAAGCGGTTGCCTTTGGCTCAGGTCATGATCCCGGGGTCCTGGGATCCAGCCCCACTTTGGGCTCCTGGCTCAGCAGGGAGCCTGCTTCTCCCTCTCCTCCCTGCTCATGTTCTTTCTTGCTATCTCTGTCTCAAATAAATAAAATATTAAAATATACATATATATAGTTTACAGAGGGCAATCAAAAAGTTTATTTTTATTTATTTATTTTTAAAGATTTTATTTATTTATTCATGAGAGACAGAGCGAGAGAGAAAGGCAGAGGGAGAAGCAGGCTCCCAAGGAGCAGGGAGCCCGATGCGGGACTCGATCCCAGGACCCCGAGATCATGACCTGAGCCAAAGGCAGACGCTTAACCATCCGAGCCACCCAGGTGCCCCCAAAAGTTTATTTTACTAGGGATAAAAGATGATAGTTGATAAAATTCTGATTAATAAAGTATTGCTACTAATGTGTGAGAAAGTAAGGTGGTTACAGATCTTACCAAGCTCTAAAGTTCTGTGTGGAATCTGGTGTTGTCCATGATAAACTGTTCTATGTGCTCCCATCTCCCACCACTTCTGATATGGGACAAATATATCTGTGTGATATCTAGAATTTGGAGTTGTAGAATCCTTATTGATCAAATGAGTCCATGTTCTAGGGAGTTTAAGATGCCTTGCTCATTGCTCTTTGAAATAGTTACCGAGTTACGTCTTTTGACCCAGCTTTGTGTGTTTTTGACTAATCCATGTTGCCAAGCTGAATCCTGTTTTTGTTCTTCCTCAACTACATTTTGGGTGTCAGTGATGTTATGGGTTTGCTCAAGAAACACCTGCCTTATACTAGGAATCAGGGCTACATGAATAAAAATTTCTGCCCTCAGTGATCTTACTCTCTAGAGATGAACAGTAAACAAAATGTTAAAATACAATGAAATTAGTAATAAAATAGGGCTATAGATAGATGCTATGGGAGTATGGCAAAGAAAAGGTAAAACTCCACTTTGAGGATCAAGGACAATTTTACAGAGGCGGTAATATCTGAATTGGTATTTAAAGATGACTTGGAATCTCCAGGCAAAATAGGAGAGCATACGCTAAGTGAAGTAAGTATGGACACTGGAATGGAGGTTTAAAGAAGCCTGTGTTAGTCTTGTTTTCAACCCCAGGTAAGGCTTCCATTGGGTGGTGGGGAATAGGAGAAACTGGAGGCTTGATTATCCTAGGAAGTAGCAGAGAGAGTAGATGCTAGTTGGTGGAGGGAATTATCCTGAAAGAGGTCAGTGGGAATGTAAAATTGAAGGATGAGGTCAAGTGGAGTCAGACTAGCATGAGGGCAAAATAGGATTAGTCCCTATTCTAAATATAAGTGTCAAGTTAGACATTAACAGAAAATGGATGAAGGAAGAGGGCCAAGGATTCAGCAATGAACAGAGAGAAGTTGGGGTACTGGATGAAGAGTGAGGACTAAGAGGTGAGGAATAAGGGTACCAGTGGCTAAAGCTTGAGTGTTTCAGAGTAACACAGTGAGAGCAGGAATCTGTTTTCTGTTCACACCCTAAGCAGGCAACCAGGCTCTTGGTAGTTACCTAGGGGAGCTACATAATTGGAAGACCTAGAGGATATTTCTGTATGGAAGAAATTTGAGAGCATGTGGTGGAGTGCGGTGGGGAGATGTGGCCAGAGAGGTAGATGGTGATAAAATTGTGAAGTCCTTCTAGTCTGTGATAAGGAATTTGGAATTTCTCTGAAGTTATTTAGAAGACACTGAAAGATTTTAAGTAGGGAGATTTGCATTTAAGAAAATTTTCTGGAAGCAGTGTCCAGGATGAATTAGGGTATAGGCAGTGAACTGGAATGTAAGGGGATTAAGTAGAAGACTCTATCAATAATTCTGATGCAAGATTATGAGGACCTGAAGGCAGTGGCAATAGGGACAGTGAGAAAGAGGAGTATTTGAAAGATATTTAGGTACCACAATAGACCTATTATTTAAGTGATCTTATGTAAGAAGGGAGAGAAAAATGGAAGATTGACACTAATTTTCAGTATTCAGTCTGAAAGCCATTTTAGCCAAAGTAGATTAACTGCTATAACAACTTCAAAATCTCAGTGTGGGTAACCTAATAAGCATTTATTTTTTGCAGTGCATTTTGGTAATGGTGGGGGTGTCACCGCTCCATACGGTCATTCAGGGAACCAAACTACTTCCATTTCATGGCTACACACTCCCACAGGGCCTCAAACTCCTCCTCTGATCCTTGATCCAGCTTGTTGATACAGAAAGAGTGTGGAGGATTGTGAGGAGATTTTTAGTGTCTAGTCATGGAAATTATATGTGTAATTTCTCTCCTATTCCTGTTGGTCCAAACAGATTCATATGTCCACACTTAAGTGCAAAAAGGATCCTGGGAAACAGTCTCTGGGCATCCATAAGAAAATGAACTTTACTGAAGATACCAGCACAGTCTGCCTTTCTAACCACCAAGTATATTTTTCACTATTCCTTTCTTGCACAGAAGACATGCTTTTTGCAAGCAAGACAGCCTAAAGTCCCATCTAGTAATTCATCCTGCTCAAAGTGCAGAATCTCTCAGATGATTCTCAGTGAGAGATGAAACGCCTCATTGTTTGGTGATTTATGGGCTAAAGTAGTAAATTTTCGACCTCCCCCCTCCCATACACTGGTGTAACAGAGACTGAATAAACACCATAAACACTTGCATTAAGAAATAGAATGGTTAATACAGTCACTGGTGTATAGCAACGCAAATTCACTGGATAGATATTATGAAATGTTCCCTATTCTGGAGATAGAGGAAGTTCCTTAATTAGTCCCAGTTCTGCTCTCTTGGAGAAACTCCCTGGTTCATGGCCCCTGGTTCTATCCTCTGGGAGGTGGTTGCCTGTCCATATCTTCCTTGACCACATCTGAAGTAGAAGTTGGGACGTATGCCTTGAAGGAGGCACAGCTTTCACAGATCATTCTTGCTTGAGGGATGTCTTAGACCAGGTCTGTAATTTCTTTGTCAATATAACTCCCTCAAAAAAGTAATAGGCTACTGATCTTACTGTTTCCAATCAGTTTCATGTGCCAATAAACATACTCTTTCCTAGTTCTTTTCTACACTGGTTCTCATCTTTGCTTTTATTTTTCCTTTTAAAATGATTTTCTGGGTGCCTGGGTGGCTCACTTGGTTAAGTGACTGTCTTCGGCTCAGATCATGATCCTGGAGGATCATGTCCCGCATTGGGTTCCTTCCTCAGCAGGGAGCCTGCTTCTCCCTCTCCCTCTGCCTGCTGCTCCCCCTGCTTGTACTCTCTCTCTGTTAAATCAATCAATCAATCAATCAATCAATCTTTAAAAAAAGATTTTCTCCCATATTCCTCCCTGAACATAACAGAGGCAACCTGAGGCTATCTGAGACATTAAGCGTGGTTTGGAGGTTTGGACCCTTAATCAATCTTTGTTACAAGGTTAAGTTACTTTGTTTAACTGGGAAGTCTTACTGGACTTTTTTTTTTTTTCTTGAAGCTTTTCTCAAACTTTTTTTTAAAGGTTTAGTAGCAGTAGACTTTTCTAAACTTCTATGCTCTCTTCTATTTCTGTTTGAAACAAGCCAATTCTTCTTAAAGTGCATCCCTTTCTTGTAATACCTTGCCTAAAGAAGCCAGCAGCAGGTAACTCACAACATTCTGATTATTTCTTGCTACTTTTAGATCTTGAGATTTTGTTGTCATGTGGAAAACAGGCAACAGTTTTATTATTTTGCCATTGTGTAATCCAATATGTTACTATCTTTTTTTTTTGAACCTATGTCAGCTGTTTCTTTATTGCTTGGTTTCTAACTGGTAAGCCAATGCCAGGCCTTTTTGGTATCTATCAGAATCTATCTATCTATCCTCACTTCAAGAAAACAATTTAATTGGGCAGGCAAGCCTGAGTAATTAAGATCTCTGAAATCTCAATGCCTCAAAACAAAAGTTTAGTTCTTGCTTATGTGTCAGATTAGTAAGAGCCTACCATAAGGAAAGACTCTATTTTAAGCAGTCATTCAGGGATCCACACTTCTTCTTTTAGTGCCTCTGCCACCCTAGAGCTTGAGTCTTCCACTGGGTTCTGTGTATCTGGCTGTCAGACTAAGGAAGAGAGAATATGAAAGATTAAAATTTGGAAATGGCATATATCATTTTAGTTCACATTCTATTGGTAGAGTCAGTCACATGTCCATATCTAACTGCAAGGAGAAAAAGAGAAGGTTGCTTCTAAACCTCCAACCTTTTTTAGACTACTTCTCTGCCCCCAATACTTTCTTTCTCCATTTTATTCTTTCTTTTCATTTTTCTTCCACATTTTTACTCTTCCTCTTTTATCTCACCTTCCCCTTTACCTTTACTCCTTTACATTTGGCTAATACTCTTTATCTGAAGTATCTAAAGGTCTATATTTTAAGTTAGAATTTTAAACAAAAGTTTTAAGTTACACCAATAAAAATAAATGCATTATTTTTAGAATGAGTATTTAATAGTAATCTAGAAAAGCCACAGGCATTGATTATTACCACATGTATTTATATTTGAATTGGCAAAACATTTTCTCAGAGAAGCTGGGTAGCAACTCAGGATTTCATTTTTCTAAACATATCATACTGATATTTTTCCAAGTTGGTGTCCAATATGGTTAATCTCTAGAGGTTTTCCAGTTTGCTCTAACTGTAACAGATGTTTGTGTATTTTCCTTCTCTCTCATTGCAAAAGACACACAAGAAGCTTTGCATTTGATTTTGTCTACTTAGTAAGCAGTTATAGAAGTTATTCTAGCTAGACTTAGTTGGTTTTTAGAAGTGACTTATGTTAAGCTATATGTAGTTATAGGTAGTGCACTATTGGGTCTATGAAAGGAACAAAAAAGGACAATTGGAATGGGGGAAAAATGATATTTAAAGGGTCATTGGTAATGCCAAGAATTTGTATCTAAATGAGCTATGGTATGGATATTTAATCATCATGTGGAGTCTATAATAACAGTGAGGAAAGAACAATTTGGCCAGCAAATGGAAAGAAATTCCTTCAGTCAGAAATTTCACTCATGAAGTTGATAGGAGTAATCTGTGTGTATTTTGTACCATCTGAAGAACCTGAGATGGGAGCCCTAGAAATAGTCTGGTGTGGGGGCATTTAGGAGGATTATGAGTCTCTTCACATGAAAATCATTTTAGGGTACTTTTTGTTCCCCCTCACTTTGTTAGGGCCTTTATGGTATCACTTGGAAGAGTTGAAGCTGGATTCCTTTCCTAGTGTTCTAAGTCTAACCTAAAGGACAGAAGGACTTTCCTTTATTGCTTTTCTGAAGCATCAGTAAAAAGAGATGAATCAAGTTAAAACTTGTGTCGTTTAATGGAATGTTAAGAAAGTTACTCAATACTTTATATGTGACTCCTTTTAGCAGTATGGATGGATTACATATTCTAAAAAATCCTCACACTGAGAAGTATGTAAGTTCTAGATAAGCAACACCAACAGCAAAAATACTTTTACATCTATTGCCTACATCATAAGAGAAATCCCCAAGGCACACAAAAAAGGAAAGCAAATATAGTAAGCATAAATTAGCTGAAATAAGAGTGGTAGGTAGAAGAAGCTTCAGCTGTCTTGGAAGAAAATGTCAAAATCAGGGGCTTAGAGTTTGGATATTAATGGATGTGAGAGATAACGGGAGAAACCATGTGGATCTGGAAGGAGATCCGCTGAATTTAAGACCTTAACATAATCTTGGGCCTCTTGAAGGGACTACATCCTCAGTGAAAATATAGCCATTTAAAAAAATCGTCTTGCTCAAAACAAAAATTAAATTTATTTGTCTCTACTTAGGCTGTCAAGAGAATTATGAGAACTTGTTACATTTATTCTCAAATGGTTCTGGAGTCCAAATTTATATTTCCAGTGTAATTCATAAACCCCAAGCTCTAATACACTAAGTAAAGATCATTCCAGATAGAAAGGGTAATCTGGTATCCAATAGAAGCAAACACAAGCCTCTTTACAGGAAAGCTTTGTAGACCCAGACTTCTATAAATTTCTACAAATTAAAATTTAAAAAACTCAATTACCAAAACAGGAGGAAACAAGTGACAAGAGTTAGGAAAAACAATATATTTATGCCCTCAAGGACTTTAGATGCTGGAATGATCTGAAAGACCTTATAACACAATTATGTATAACATTAAATAAAAGATGAAATTGAAAAAAATAAGCAAGAAATAAAAAACTATGATACTATTAAAATAGAAATAAGATCATTGAAATTATGATAAATTTCTACTACTGGAAATGACTGATGAGATAATTTTACCAACTCTCACTGAGTGCAAAGGAGCAAAATAACACTTCAGTGTTCTTATGACTTAATGGAAGTAATGGAAGCCAGATAACAATAGAATGACATATTGTGTGCTGAAAGAAAATATAATGCCATCTAGAAGTCTATATTTAGTGGAAATATTCTGTAAAAACAAAAGTGGACTAAAGAAATTTTCAGACAAAATCTGAGGGAATTCTTCACAATAACATGAACACTGAAGGAAATAATAAAGGGTGTTCTTCAGGCAGGAAAAAAATAGGGGTGTATACAAGTAAAAAGGTTAAACATTTGATAAATGCAAACAAATTACTGTAAAAGAACAAATACTATATTAGGGGTTCAGAACATATCTAGAATTATAATGAAAAAGCACAGAAGTCACAAGAAAGTGAATACAATGAATCTTAAGGTTCTTATGTCATAAAAATACTAATTTATAGACATTAATAAGGGAAGTTTGAATCTTGTAATCTCTAGGGCAACTGGAAACAAAGATTCATAAAAGTGTGTAAAGTATAAAGGTGATAGAAGAAAAAAATGGGATAAAAAAAATGAATTTACCACCCAGCAGGCACTGGGGGTTGGGGAGGAGGGAAGGGGGAAGGGAATCTCAATATACCTCTTGTCCACCAGGGGGCACCTGACAGTCTGATTTATAGAATCCTTTTTTGCTCCATCAGGCAGTACCACCAGAGCCTAGTGCATGCTCTATTAGCACCAGACAAACCAAGAAAACCAAAATAACACTGAATGGCCCTTAAAATTAAACTGGTGTTGGAATTACAGTACACAAAAGTTGGCCAAGACCCATATGCTAGACCTAAATGGGGTGACTACCTTCTAAAGTAAATGCTGTAAGCAGTATTCAGAGTCTCCTAATGCATTAGACAAAATGTCCATTATACAATAAAAAAATTACCTGTCGTTGCAAGAACCAAAAAAAAAAAAAAAAAAAAAACCCACCCAACATCCACAACTTGAAAAAAAAAATCAATTGATGCCAACACTGAGATGAATTAGAGACCTGCCAGACAATGACAAAGACCCAGTATTTGTATCCTTGCAATCTCTGAAAAGGAGACAGAGGGACTGAAAGAGCATTTGAAGAAATAAAGCTACAGTTTTCAAAATTTGGTGAAAGACACAAATTTGTAGATCCAAGAAGCTGAGCAAATCCCAAACAGTATAATCCCAAAGAAATTTATGCCAAGATATTTCATACTTCAACTTTTGAAAACTAAAAAAATTTTTTAAGACAGCCAGAAGGAAACAATGCATTACCTATAAGATAATACCAATTTGAACGATGGCCAATTTCTCATTTGCAACCGTGAAGGGGCATGACCTTTTTTTTCTTTTATATTTTATATTTAAATTGTCACAAATAAGTTTAACTGAAGGTTTGAAATCCATTATTCCCTGTCCTTCAAGACCAGGGTCCAAACCAGTTTATTGGATACCTGCTAAGTTCCATGTCTTCAGACACAAGCCAGGAGGGAAAGGAGGCTCCAACAGAAGTGACTTGCCCAAGGTCACCCAACTGGGAGTTAGGGACTGTCCCAGTCAGGACTGACCCTGGGTTTTCTGGATTCTAGAGGTGGCTCTGCTCCTGAGTGCTGTCCTGGGAGGAATTGAGGTATGGAGTCAGGGGTCCAATCTCCCTCCCAGTTCCACACAGCATCAATAGTGACCCAGTCGAGGTCTCCTCTCCTGGAGCCCATTTCCCTATCTGTACAATGAGGATGGGACTGGCCAGGTCTTGAGGGTGTTGCAGTTCAGTTGCTCCAGTCCCAATCCCCATATCTGGCACATACCTGCCTGAGGGGGCTGTCTCACCACCTGCTGGACTTCAGAAATGTCTCTGGGCTTGGCTCCCAGACCCACAACATTTTTCAAGTGCTGAAAGAAAAGAACTGTCAATTAAGGATTCTATATCTAGTAAAACTATCCTTGAGGAATGAAAAAGAAATATATTTTCAGAAGGAAAGCTAAACAAATCTGTTGCTACAGACCTACCCTTAAAGATTAGTTAAAGGAAGTTCTTCAAACAGAAAGGAAATGATAAAAGAAGAAATCTTGGAACACCATGAAGGAAGAAGGAATAACGAAAACAGAAACGTATAATATAGACTGTCCTTTCTCTCGTGGATTTTACAAATTCCACTTGATCATTAAATCAAAAATTCTAATTTCATCTGCTACCAAAGATAATGATATTTAAAAGCAACTAAACAGAGCCCTTAATGGAAGTCAAGTTTCCACACTTCACACAAAGTAGTAAAATGTTGGTATCAGCAGACTGTCACATATGAATATTACAGTATCCAGAGCAACCACTTCAAAAGCAAAATACACTTAAAAGCACCAAAAATAAAGATGAAAGCCTAAAATATGTTCAAGTGATCCACAGGAAGTCAAAGGGGGTGGAAGGGCCAAGAATCAGAAAATAGTGGGTTAGCACCTATGTCTTTTTTTTTTTTTTTTAAAGATTTTATTTATTTATTTGAGAGAGAGAATGACACAGAGATAGCATGAGAGGGGGGAGGGTCAGAGGGAGAAGCAGACTCCCTGCCGAGCAGGGAGCCCGACGTGGGACTCGATCCCGGGACTCCAGGACCACAACCCGAGCCGAAGGCAGTCGCTTAACCAACTGAGCCACCCAGGCGCCCCTATCTTTTTGTTTTCTATCAATAATTACCCTAACCTATCACTGATTGCCCTTAAAGCTAAGTAGTCTAAATACATAAATGATGATAAATCTGTCCCTTTGATTTAACAGTATCCAGATGAAAGACCTAACTGGCAAAGATCAAATGGTAAAGTTAATAGAAGGTAATGTAGGAGAACATGCTTGTAACTTAGGAGTGCAGGACTACTTAAATAAGTTCTTAAAAGTACAAGCCATACAATTAAAAAGCCAATGGCTATGAACACAGATATTAAGGGTTTCTGTCCCGTGAAGAATGAAGTTAACCAATCCATTGCAGAAAGATATATACAGTGTCTAAAAATGACAGGATACTCTGATTGAAAATGTATAGAAATGCCTGCTTATGAACAGGAAAAGATAGGAAATCAATAAATAATCAAAGAAAAGATATGTATATGAGGGATGCTCAAAATCATCAGTATTTACAGAAAAGTTGAATAAGATTGCATCTTTTCCAACTGAAGTAAAAATATTTATGAATTACAAATTTATTAAAAGGCAAACTGCTTAAATATAGATTATTTACCAGAAAAAAAAAAATTGGCAGGGGCGCCTGGGTGGCTCAGTCGTTAAGCGTCTGCCTTCGGCTCAGGTCATGATCCCAGGGTCCTGGGATCGAGCCCTGCATTGGGCTCCCTGCTCAGCGAGAAGCCTGCTTCTCCCTCTACCACTCCCCCTGCTTGTGTTCCTGCTCTCACTATCTCTCTCTCTGTCGAATAAAATCCTAAAAAAAAAAAATTGGCAGAGTGAATAAAGAAAACATGACCCAACTAAACAGAAGTGGCTATGTTAATATAAATTAGACTTTAGAGCAAAGAAAATTACTAGGAACAAAGAAGACATAATGACAAAAGAATCTATCAGGAAGACATAATGGTTCTGTACCAAACAACAGAACCTCAAAATACATGAATCAGAAACTAACAGACCTGAATGAGAAATAAATCTACAATTATGGTGGTTCACCTTGATTGGTTTCCAACTATATCAACAAGCTAAAGAATAAAAATTATTTTTCAGTTGATGCAGAAAACGAATTTGACAAAATCACATAATCGTGGCAATACTTTCTACAGGAACAGAGGGGAATTATCCAAAGTTGATAAAAAGCCTTTACAAAAAACCTACAGCTAACCTCATTCTTACTGATGAAAGGTTTAGTCTCCCCGCCTCCCCAGGAGTGGAAATAAGACAAGGATGTCTGCTCTTGCCATTCTTATTAAACTAGAACAAGTCAAGAGAAAGAAATAAAAAGCATACAGATTAGAAAAAAAAAAATCAAACTATCTTTCTTTACAGATAGCATGATTGTCTTTGCAGGAAATACCAAGGAATTTAAATCCCCAGGAACTAGTGAGTTCAGTAAGGTCTTAGGATTGATTTCTATGCAAATTTCATATTCTTTTTTTTTTTTTTTTTTTAAATATCTCCTGTTTCTATATACTATCACTGAACATGCAGGGACTGAAATAGAAAAATATAGTATTTACAATCACTACAAATGAAATACTTAGGTATACACTTAACAAAGCAAGTATAGTATTTATTGAAAAATCACAAAATTCTGAAGAACTCAAAGATCTAAATAAATGGGGAGTCCTATCATGTTTATTGAGTAGAAGACTTAACATAGTAAAGATGCCAATTCTTCCCATATTGATCTATAGGTTTAGTGTAGTTCCTATTGAAACTCCATCAAGTGTTTTGTATAGATACACACTTATTCCAAAGTTCCTACGGAAAGGAACAGACCCTAGAATAGGTAAAGCAGTTTTGTTTGTTTTACAAGTAAGAATAAAGTGTGTGTGTGTGTGTGTGTGTGTGTGTGTGTGTGTGTGTAGGGGTTTCCCAATATTAAGGCTTATTACATGGTTACCACGGTCAAAGACTGTGATGTTGGTGGAAGGATCTGATCCACAGATCATTGGAACAGAGTAGAAAATCCAGAAATAAAGCCATGCAAAGGTGCAAAATGAAGCAATAGAGGGAGGATAGCCCTTTTATTTAAAAATGACAGAAGTTTAGAAATGGAGAGCAGATTAATAGTTGCTAGGAATTAAGGATGGAGGTGGGAGCAACATGGATGATCTTTGTGGTGTTGGAACTATTCATTATCTTGATTATGGTGAATATATGAACTGACATGGGTGATAAAATAGTATAAAACTTAATACACATACACACAAATGAGCACAAATGTGGAAATTTGAATAAAATTGGATTGTATCAATGTCGATATGCTGGTCATGATATTTATGCTATAGTTTTTCAGTATGTTGTGTTTAGAGAAAACTGGACAAAGTATAGGACCTTCTACATTTTTACATTTCTCAAAACTGCATGTGAATGTATGATTATCTCAATAAATATCTGAATCTGAAAAAAATCAAAAAGGAAGAATAAGAAAAATCTAGAAGATACAGGTCAAATAAAAAGTCTAACAATGTAGATGCAACCTCAAAGATGTTAGTGATTATGTTAAATGTAAATAGACAAAATACTTCAATAAGAAGACAAAGATTGTCATACTATATTTTAAAAATCTATGGCTAAATGGAGACACACTTTAGAAAATGAAAAATTGAAAGTACAAAAAAAATTATATATCATTAGAAGAAAACATATTCAAAAAAACTAATATACATACACTATTATCCAAAACAGATGTTAGGTGAAAAGTGTTCTCAGAGCCAAAGAGGGGAATTTTATAAAATTTATTGGAAGTTACAAAAATTTCAAATTAGTATTAGATTCTTTCAAATTTACTCAAAAAAGCCAGAAATAAGATTACCTTGAACAAAGTGAGATGATTTCCTTTGTCAAGACTATAATGAAGACAGTGTATCATTGGCCCAAGTACACAGACAGATGAATGGAATAGACAGAGTTGAGAATCAGACCCAAACATATAGATAACTTGATTTATAAGGATGGCATCCCTATAGGGATATTCCCTCTAGGGAAGGATGGGCTTTTTAATAAATGGTACTGGGCTTACTGATGTCCATATAAAAACATACTTGGCACTCACAGGGCATAAAAATCAGTCCTGAATGGATTACAAACCTAAATATATATAAGGCATATAATTTTTATTAGCTAATTTGGAAAATCTCTTCAAGTCATTTAAGTTGTGTTGCTGCAGCTTAATACCCTAAATAACAAATAGAAAAAGTTGCCAAGTTTAGTATATGTGAAATCACCATAGAAAAATGAATTCCATTTCTGTGCACTAGCAACATATAGAAGGGTTTAACTTAAAATCATCTACACAAATTGAATTGTAGAATCAAAATTCAGTAGCCAATAGGATTTATCATAGACCTTGAGAAATTAATCTAAAACATGAAAGAAGAAAAAGCCAAGGATAGCCAACACTGAACAATGGGAGATGATTTACTTTAAAGCTATCAAAGTTATTATGAAGCTATAACAATTTATAAATGTAATATTAGTACAGATATTAGAAAATGACCCATCTATATCTAGAAATTTGTTATATAATGAGCGAAACACTAGAGCAGTGGAGTAAGATGAACTCTTGAATAAACTGTCCTGGGAGTTTTGGTTACCCATATGGAAAAAAATGAAATTATTTCACACTACTAAAAACTTTATTCCAGATGTTTTAAATACATTAATGTAAAAAACAAAACTAAAAAATTTTAGAAGGAAATATAGAATAGTTTTATGACCTCACGATAGGGAAATATTTCTTAAACAAGACACAGAAAGGAAAAACCATAAAGGAAAAGATCCGTAATTCACCTCTGCTTAAATTAAAAACATCTGTTCATCAAAGGGTATCATTAAAAAAGGACAAGAAATACCATGATCTGGGGAACGTATTTGCAAGCATAAAGCCAACAAAGGATTTGGGTCCAGAAAAGATAATCACCTGTAAGTCAATACAAGAAACAACTCAATAGAAAATGTGGGCAAGACACAGATAAACTTTTCTTACAAGAAGAAACATAAGTGACCAACAAATACATGAATATATGCCTCATTGGTAATATGAAATGCAAAATTAAAACCACAATGAAGTAGCATTTTCCATCCTCTAGACTGGCAAACATTAAGACATTGGACAATATCATGTTTGTTAATCTCTTATATGCAACAGATGGATGTGTAAATTGGTGCAATCACTTTGGAAAACAATTTGGTATTGTCTTGTGAAGTTGCATGTCTATTGACTCATGGCCTGGGAATTGAGCTTCTATAAAACATTCTCAAAACTCTTGCAGATTTTCACTGTTATAGGGGCATTAATTGTAGCATTCACACACTGGAAGCAACACAAGTAATTCCTCTGAGGAGAAGGGATAAGGTGCAATAACATAAAATAACTTATGGCAGTAAATATTAGTGAGCTATAACTCCCATGTCAACATGAGTTCAATTCAAGAACATAATATTGGGTAAAAGAGAGCAAATTATAGAAGATAATACCAATTAAGTGCAGAAACATAATCTCCAATATATTGCTTAAGATGCATACTATGTTATAGAACTATCAGGTACATCAAAGGGATGGTAAACACACAATTCAGTGTTTACTTTGGAATAATGAGGGAAATATCATGGGAAGGAGAGCCCAGGGGCTTCACCAGCAAAATATTGTTTGATTTCTTAAGCTGAGTAGTAGGTAATGGGTGTTCATTTTTTATTCATAATACATGTATACATTTTATATAGTATGTATTATACATAAAAAATGAATAAAAAGCGATTGGTAATTTCATATCTGAGATGTGTAGTGAGGTAGAAGGTTACACAGTATCACTTGCCTCCATATCACTTCATCTTCTGTTTGCTCTACAACTTGTCTATTATAACGTACTGTGAAGAAAAACTCAACGTGTGGTTAATGCCTCTTATGTTGACTTAATGATATTTATATTGCAAGATCATATAAAGGCACCATCTCAGATTCTGTAGACCAGAAATATAGCATTTGATGATATAAGAGTTGAAGATGGTGAATGGGCTGGGACTACCATTCATCACTCCTCCCTCCTTGCCTGGTAGATAATGTTAAACATTCAAAGCCATTAATCTCAAATCCCTCATAGGGATTGGACACAGGCTCCGGGTTTTTCTTTAGGTAGCCATTGCCAATGGACCCAAGTTAGCTCTCAAGTTGAAACTCACTTACCTTCACATTACTAGACCACTGAATCTGGTACATCATTTTACCGGACCATGTTCATATGAAAGAAGGAGTAGTTTTGCTTTAGGTATTTCAAGTTCAGGACCAGAAAAAAAGAAGTTACAGGAAGGAAAAATCTGAAAGGAAAAAACTTTATATGTAAAAAAAATATAAACCATGAAATTGTATAAAAACATATTTGTGGTTTTGACAAATACATAAATGGATGCATCACCCATAACACACCAGGTTACAACTTTTCCATCACCCCAGAGCACTCCATTGTGCCACTTCAGTCAGTTTATGCACTTTTCTGATTTTTTTTTTCATAGAATAGCTTTATCTGTGGGAGAACTTCATGTATATAAAATCATATAGGACATATTCCTTTGTGACTGGCTTCTTTCACTTAGGATATTGGATGTGAGATCCATCCATGCTGTTGCTTATCACAACTCCTTTTTCTTTCAGAGTAATATTCATAAAAATACCACGTATAGTTTATTATTTTGTTGATAGACACTTGAGTCAATTCCATTTTGAGCTTTTATAAATAAAACTATTATGTTCACTCATACAAAGAAAACTAGTACTGAATGTTCATGCTTTCACTCTAAGGTAATTATCTAGAATGGGGATGGCTGGATCAAAGGCAAATGTGTGCTTAACATTATGGGAAACTGACACTTTTCCAAACTGGTTCTATTTTATGGCCCCTCCACCTGCCCCCCCACCACCACACACAGACACACATACACATACACACACATACACACACACACACAGTATGAAAATTCTCATGTTTCACATTCTCATTAACATTTGATACTGTCATGTTTTCTAATTTAACCATTTTAGTTGGTGTGTAATGATAGCTCCTCATTCAATTTAATATTTAGTAGCTCATTTAATATGCATTTCCCTGATGAGAAATTATGTTGAATACTTTTTCATGTGCCTGTTGGTCAATTGTATATCTTCCTTTGTGAAGAGTCTAAGTCCTTTGACAATTTTTATTGACAAGTCTTTTGTCTAGATATGTTCTGTGAATATTTTCTCTCGGTGGTTGGCTATTTATTTTCTTGATGACTTTTGATAAGTAGTTTTTTTTTTTTTTAAGATTTTTATTTATTTAACAGAGATAGAGAGAGAGCACAAGTAGGCAGAGCAGCAGACAGAGGGAGAGGGAGAAGCAGGCTCTCTGCCGAGCAGGGAGCCCGATGCGGGGGGCTCGATCCCAGGACCCTGGGATCATGACCTGAGCCGAAGGCAGCCGCTTAACCGACAGAGTCACCCAGGCGCCCCTGATAAGTAGTTTTTAACTTCGAGGTTTAATGTATTCATATTTTCTTTTATGGTTATTTTACTCTAGGAAAAGTGGCCTATGACAATGTTATGAAAAATCAAATATTTTCTTCTAGAAGATTTACAGTTTTTTGTCTTTATGTCTGTTGTCCATCTAAATTAATTTTTGCAGTGTGAAGTGATGGTCAAGATTTACTTTTTCCCATATGGGTAGTCCGTTGTGAAGATTCTTTTCCCCCATGAATTACCTTGACCTCTTATTGAAAATCACTTGACTATGTAATTGAGTCTATTTCAAAACCCTCCATTCTGCTTCAGTGAGATCTATGTATCTTATCCCCAAACCAACATTTTTATTATTGTAGCTGTTCTTGAGGTTGGGTAGCATAAGTCCTTCAGCTTTGTTCTATACTTGAAAATTATTTTTGATATTTTAAGGTCATTGCATTCCCACTTAAATTTTGAATTATCTTGTAAATTTCTATTTAAAAGGTTATCAGAATTTTTATTTGAATAGGCATAAATGTATAGATCAATTTAGGGAAACTGACACCATGGCAGTATTGAATTTTGTAATCCATGAACATGGTTTATCTCTGCATGTATATACATTTTTTTCTGATTTCTCTGAGAAATGTTTGTTTTTAGTGTATGAAGTTTATATCTTCCAATTGTTTTTAGAATAGAAAAATGCAATTGATTTTTTTTAAAAAAGTCCTTGTATCCTGTGACCTTGCTAAATTTAATTATGGGGTATGGTATATGTTATGTAGACTTCTTAGGATTTCTACGTACATAATTATTGTCAATAAATACAAGGTTTTTGTTCTTGTTTTTGTTTTGACTTATTACATTTCGACCTTTCATGTCGAAAAGAAGTGGTGAGGACAGATATCCTTTCATTCTTTTTTCCATACCTTAGGGAGAAGGCATTTAATATTTCATTGCTAACTGTGATGTTAACTGTAGGTTTTCTGTAAAGGCCCTTTATCATATTGAGAAAGTTTCCATCTAAGGTTGCTGAGAGTTTTTGTTAAGAATGGATTTTGAATTGTCAAATGTTTTCTCTGTATATTTCAGATCATATGGTTCTTCATGTCTAGTCTGTTGATATAATAAAATACAGTGATTATATATTGAATGTTGAACCAACCTTGTATTACTGTAATGAATCCCATTTGCTCATGATGTATTATCCATTTTATATATTCATGGATTTCATTTACTAATATTATTTGAAGGATATTTTTATCTATATATTAGGGATGAAGGATATCGGTCTACAGTTTTCTTGTAATGTCTTGAAGTATAAGGCTTCATTCAGGATGGCCTAAACAAGTTGTGAAGTGTTTTCTTTTCTGAAGGAGTTTGTATAGGATTAGTGTTACTGTGTCCTCTGATGTTTGATAGAATTCACCAGTAAATCCATGGAGATCTTTCTATTCCCTTTCTGTTGTTTGATTATTTCAGAGATTTTTCTCCTTCCCTTTCCACCCTCTCTGACAACACCAGACTTTGAGCTTCTCAAGCTAATAAAATTATGGCGTTCTACTTGAGTTCTAGCCTCTCCATGCCAAATGAGCAGGAGACAACTTAAGTGAAAAGCCATATAAAGGTAAATTTTACCTTCTGTACTTCTCCTTTTTGAGTTTCCAATCTTCTCCCATTAGTTTTGTCTGTTTTTTGTCACCCTCCAGTGCCTCCAAATAGTGTTTTTTATATTTATATATTTTTGAGAGTTTACAATTATCTGGGAAAAGTTTAGTCCATTATAAACTACTCCCTTTTCGAAAGTCAAATCAATGTGTATCATAAAAATCTTTCTAACTCCTAAAGCTGACGTATCATTAAGAGTAGCTTGTTTCATGAACTAGTGAGTAACTGAATCTGGAATATTCAAACCTATCACATGGTTATTTAGCACATAGAGTATACAGCACATAGTGCTAATAGAAATGAGTTTTGGATTAGATGGAAACTGGACGAGATATACTATGTATTTATCACTTTGAATTGTGTCTGAAGGTCTGAATATTTCATTCTTATAATCAGCAAGATATTTTAAGTACTTGTCAGAGGATTTATCCTTGACTTCACTGCTACAAAGTTATGAAAAATTTTACTGAGAAGTTGTATTTATGTATTTTTTAAAATGGTGTCCAGTCCACACATACCTCCATGGGTCATCTGAAAGTAAACCAGGGACAGTATAGTGTTTGAGTACAACTGATGGGATTACATTGCCTAGGTTTAAATATGAACTCTGCTGCTTTCTGCCTAGGTAATCTGGGGCAAAATACTTAAACTTTCTGTACTTCGGTTCCCAAATTTATAAAATAAGGATGAGAATAATAATCCTCAGAGTTATTATATTCAATGTGTAGTGCGTGATAAATGCTGGGAAAATTTCTGGCACATAGAAATTATTTAAAATGTTACCTGTTACACCCAGAGACTTCAATTCCCGAACCCAATAATGGTCTTGTTTCATAGACCTGCTTTCCATTATGCTATTGCTTTGCAGTAAGGCTCACTAAAGAAAGTCTTATAAACTTCTTACGAGCAGGTAGTGACATTATCTCCATTTTATAGATGAAGAAACAGATGCTTAGAGAGGTTTGTGCTTTGTCCAGGGCTGTTTTATCAGTAAAAAGCCCTCATACCCAGAACTGCATACCCAGACCTGTTAACCACTCAGCCGTGTTTTATTTGGCCTGATCAACCTCGAGCATGAACGAGCATAGACTGGCTTGTTCTGCAACTACAAGTAATCATTATACTCCATTTTAGTGGTTCACATTTATGTCCTTATGACTTTGGGAGATGTGCTTAGCTCTTCTGCTCAGGGTTAAAACACATTTAATGGGGTTTTGGTAAGCTAGTGTTAGCACAAACTCACTTTGACAGGTAGAAAATAAAATCATTACTATTTTATCACAGTCATTATTGCCCCTGATAAGTAGTAGCTGTAGTGATTGTGACACTGGTAGAAGCCTATGACTGGAAAGCCCCATGAAAGGACACTTAATTTTCCTCTTCCGTTCAGGTGGGATTTATCTAACTTCTCCCAGTCTGATAAGAATGTCTCCTGTGTTGGGGCGCCTGGGTGGCTCAGTCGGTTAAGCATCTGCCTTCGGCTCAGGTCATGATCCCAGGGTCCCGGGATCGAGCCCCACATCGGGCTCCCTGCTCTGTGGGGAGCCTGCTTCTCCCTCTTCCGCTCCCCCTGCTTGTGTTCCCTCTCTCGCTGTGTCTCTCGCTGTCAAATAAATAAATAAAATCTTTAAAAAAAAAAAAAAAAAAAGAATGTCTCCTGTCTTAAGCATCCACAATATCAGAATGACCCACTGCCCTGGTTTGTCCAGGAGTCATGAGTTTCTCCAGATGGGATTTTCATTGCTAAACCTGGGGAAAGTCCTAGGCAAATTGGAACAAGTTGGTTACCCGACAGATGAACCCTAACCTATCCTGATTAGCTTTTGCTCTATCTACTGGGTGGAGACAGACAGTTAGTTACCATTTTTAAAAATAACAACCCTTGGGGTGGCCTGGGTGGCTTAGTCAGTTAAGCGTCCAACTCTTAATTTTGACTCAGGTTGTGATCTCAGGGTCGTGGGATCAGAGCCCAGCGTTGGCTCTGTGCTGGGTGTGGAGCCTGCTTAAGATTCTCTCTCCCTCTCCCTCTGCCCTCCCCTGCTCTCTCTTTCTGTCTCTCAATAAATAAATACATAAATAAAAGTAAAAATAATAAAATAACAACCCTTCCCTTATCTGAAGACTGTTACTATATCCATTTTTCTCACTCTTTTCCCCTTTGGCCAACCAACAGATTTTTACTGAGGACTCACTTCACCTGACGTATTGTACTCACTTCTCTGAGTGATGTAAATGAAACAGGGTGCAAAATCTCTGCCCTGGGGGAACTAAATAAGGTTGTTCCAGTTTCTTTTACCTCTGCCCATAGGCTTTGTCTTCCACCTCTTTAATTATCTGTACTGGTTCGCTTTGAACATTGTGCAAATTGACCATGCCTCTTGTAATTGGTGGAAACCAGAAATGTGCACAATACTCAACTTTTAGGTGACTGTTCCTGGATGCGTAGAATAAGGTCCCGTGGGAGCTGTGAGGACCCTACTTCTACATTCATATTCATGTGTCATTTCTGCTTTGAAACCATTTTAAATCATCACCACGCCATAGCAGATTCTGGCTTGGCTGGAAGCTCTTTATGCCACTGCCAGTGGAGTTGATCAGTGCCTAAGGTGGAGTTTTTCATCACAAGGAGCAGGATTGCCCATCAACTCCTCTGCTTTGTCTTAATCTCAGTGGTTTGAAATACAAAAATTATACTTGACCTCGTGTTTACAAATAGATTTCACAATAAAAATGAACTGCATATCTTCCATGATTCTAACCATCAAATCTCTCCAATATGCCATTTGCGTTTTATTAAATTGCATTTGGACTACTTTCTCTAGGAAAAAAAAAAAATTCGCCCCTTGCCAATTACCCTCCTACACATATTAGTGGAGGAATTCAAGCTCATGTCATAGTGACCTTATTTCTTGATTTGAATCTTTTCACATTTAAACAGAGAAAATATTTCCTTAAAACAGGTGTTTAGAAATTTCTGGGGAACTCTAATAGCTTACAAAGGAAGGAGTTCACTTTGTGCTTCTTTCTTAGGCCCTGGAAATACTTAACCATTTAGCATTTTGTTTTTGAAAGACAGTATCATTTATGGTCTAGACAACACAGACAGCTGTTCAAATTCAATTCAAATGGGCCCTGTTTCTGCCATATTTTTTTTTTTTTTTTTAGCACATCTAGCTAAACCTGAGTAATCTTGGCTTGAGTCCTTAAACAGGGATTAGAAACTACCGATTGTTGGTTTTCCTTTCTTTTAAGGTACATACTCGTGAGAAATTTTCTACAAAAGTTTGATTATGTGCTTTAAGCCAATAATTTTCTATTGTTTGTTGCTAATATGGTAGCCAGTCAGCATGCCAATATTTAGGGAAAATTAATAAGTGAGTTAAATGGAAGTATACCTTGACATATAATCACTTTTAAAAATAAAGATTTTTAATTGTTGACCACATTGTGTATGCCACATCAGAAACTCTAGCTGCTTTCATGTTTGAGGAAACTGGGTCATTTGAACTATAAACATATATAAACACTTCTTTCCTGTTCTCATTCATACATATTTGTGTAAATTTCATTAAGCTTGTCAGTACTATTAAAGTCTAAAAGTTCTTCCAAATTGTGGGTCACTAGTTAATTCATTAAAGGAATAGTAAAAATTTGGATGTGTTTCTTTAGCATATAACCATGAACGTTTGAGTGACATTACATTTGAGAACTATTTTCAGATGAATTTACATTTGCTTCCAAAGCATTAGGGACTGTAAGATTATACATGTATTTGATATATTTGGATCAAGGCTTGTAACTGCCACCTATCCCTAGTCTAAGAGATGAGAGAGGCAGTCCATTGCTTTGCAATGCTAGCACATGTTTTGTTTTGAAATAGCTGTTTGTACCTGGAATAAGGCAAGCATAGCCATTTGGTATCTTCTATGCACTGAGGGGGAAATTCCCTAATTCTGAGGTCATTAGGTTTTTCCCTCATGGTTCTTGCTCCTCAGTGTGGGGAGGCAAGTAATTAATTCTAACTATTATGATTAGCTTCACACATTTGCACTAATATTTCCCTTTTTGTTTTGAAATGGCAAAACTTACAGTGAAACTTACCCTTTTCTTTGTATATTCTGAGTTTTGACAAATGCATCCAGTAATGTAACCACCACCATAATAAAAACATAGAACGGTTCTATTATCCTATCATTTATTTTAAAAGTGTAAACTGAAAGTTTAGTGCCTCATGCGTTCAGTTCAGGTGTATTTGGGCTGACTGGGTGAAGTACATAAACAAAGACAAAGAAACCCAAAGGATTAACCTATTTTCTTACTGTACTAATCATGTTGTTATAATGATATGTAATCATGGTTACAAATCTCTATGTGCCATGCACTATGTTAAACACTTGATAAGCATACTGCATTCAACGCAATTGATAATCCAAGAGCTATCACATATTTTTCTGTATGTGATACAGAAAACAGGGAGATTGAGTAACATTCCCTCCATAATGTGGCCAGAAGGTGGTGGACGTGGTGTTGCCACCCATCTGATTCCTAAGCGTATGTTCTCAAGCCAGGATGTTATCTTCATGATTTCAACAGTGTCCGTGGCATTTAAAGGACCTGATCTTTCCTTGCTGTTTCTGATCTCTCCTCCTGAACAACTGATAAAATACTGAATTATACTGAAATTAATACTCACTGATTCATTGATTCAGCCTATATTTATTGGATGCTTACAATATGGTAAGCACTGAGAATATAGCAGTGAGTAAAAGATAAAAATCTCTGCCCACTTGGAACTTTATTCCAGACAAGCAAAATGAGTACGGTATCTGGTATGTATGTGGGATATATACTGCTATGGAGAAGAGGGGAGAAGGGGGAGAAGGAATTTTGAGGGGATGGGTCCATTTTTATTATGTTCATCACCGAAAAGCCTATATCAGAGTAAATACTCGGAGGAAGATGGGGGTAGTAAACCATTTGGACATCTGGGGCAAGAAAATTTCAGAGAGTGGGATTGGCAAGTGTAAAGGCCCGGAGTCATGTTTGTGTTTGACTTGCCTAAAGAACAGAATGCGGAGTATTTAGGGGAAAAGTGGGTTTTTTTTTTTTTTTTATCACAATTGCTCTAGCTGTTCTTCTGAAAATTGATTAAAATGGGACAGTATGGGAGCAGGCCGACCAGTTAGAAGGCTTTTGCAACTAGTGAGAGACAGTGGTGGCTCAGATGAGGTGTTGACAGAGGAGGTGGTGAGAAGTGTCAGGATTTGGGATATATTTTGAAAGTAGAATCCTTCTGCAGATGGATTGGATGTGCAATAAATTGAGAAATTAATGATGAATCCAAGGGTTTTGGTCTAAGTCAAATTCAACAGATTGTGAGTTTGAATTCTAGGAAAAATGCACAGTTCATGTTTTAGAAGCACTTACATGGAATGAAAAATTTGAAATTCTATTTTATTGGCATGGTTTTAAAATATTTAAAATTTTAAACAATCCTCATAACACAAATCTATAATAAACATGTCATTTGACATCACCTTTCTGGGTGTTATGGACAAGCATATTATAAAAAACTTCTTCCAATTTAAGTCGTTTAGATTGCAAGCTGGAAACAAACCTTTTGGTCCTTGAAAATTTTACCTCTAGACTCTCTAACACAGTACATGTTTTTCTTGGTCAAGCCTGACTACTTATTCAGTGGTTTAATTTCTCAAATATATGGAGTTTTTGTATCTGAAAGCATGAAAAGTTTATACTTTTGACTTCTTAAGCACTCGGAAATGATAATACATATGGATGACACTCTGGTTTGAAATCAAATTAAATAATGGAAATTGAGTCATCATTTAATGTTTAAAGTAATGAGGTATTTTATATCTGGACTCTATCTCAACACATCAGTGTCCTTATCCTGCTTTAGAATTACTTCAATAGCGTGGTCCTGACCTCTCTTACTTCTGTGGCTCCTTTACCAAGTTGCCCTATGATTCGCTAAAATCTTCCTAATACCTCACTCTTCATTCCCTCCCCTTCTTTTAAGAACCAAGATTCAAGTCCAAACTCATTTGTTTGGCATTCATGATCATGAATTTTTTTTCCTTCAATTTTTTTTTTTAAATTCTAGTTGGTGCATTATTTTGATTCCTCTATTTTCTCTATCCCACTTACTTTCTCTACTTTCCAGTACTTTCCATCTGCTCCAGTCAAGACAAGCTCACTCTAGTCTGCCTCATACACACATACGCCATGCCTCTTGCATTTCTCAATGTTCTTTCTCATGGCTTGTGTACTCTAAGCTATTCAACTAATGTGTACTTGTTTATTCAGTCAACAGATACTTATTAAACATTCACCAGGTGCATGGAGCAATATGAGCTTCTACATGACATGTGTGTCTCTTGGCAGGTTTTGTTGCTGGAACCATTCTCACCGAGTCCTCTGCCCCGTAGCAATTCCCTCAGTAATGCCACCTCCCCTTCAGGCTGAATGATTCTGTGGTTAGGGAACTGCATCTGTGGTACCTACAAAATTTATTATGATCTTTTACAGCCACCTACACTTGGGAATGTAAAGCCAGGTTAGCTAGGTCTAACAAACAATAAAAATTTAGTAGATAGCATTTATCAAACACTGTGCACCAAGCCCTATTCTAATCACTTTATATATATTAACCTGGTGGATGCTCATGACATAATAAATATATTAGCCCCAATACAGTGATGAAGGATTGAAAAAGCTATTATAAAATTATAACCTCTGAACTCTGTTAGCATAGCCCATTGGGGCAATCTACTTGCTTAACCCAGTGTATAGCTGGATGCCGTGGGTACTGGCTGGTTTGTAAGCATTATGGCTATAGTGATCTTAGCTCTCTTCTGTGCGTCGTCGGAAGTTTCATCAGCAGGCCTTCGGTGTCTCAGCTACATCAGCTAAAACTCTTGAAAGACCAGCAATGGAGTAAAGCCTAGTAGTAAACCTCCAGAGACTTCTCTTCAGTTGCAATCAGTGTATTGATTAAGCCTTTGTGGAATTAATCTTTTAGTTAGTAAAGATTTTCTTAGCGCCCTGTATTAGGGTTCTCTAGAGAAATATAGATCTACACACATACACACACACACATATACACTTGTGTACATGCACGCACACACATATACACCTGTGTATACACATACATATACACACTTGTGTATATGCACACCCACACACACGCACACATACATATAAATGGAGACTTATTATAGGAGGTGGCTTATGTGACTATGGAGGCTGAGTAGGCCCTCAGTTGCTGTCTGCAAGCTGGGGAACCAGGGAAGACCGTGGTATAATTCAGTCCAAATCCGAAGGCCTGGATCTAGACACCTGTCCAAGGGCCTGAGAAGATGATGGCTGTCCCAGTTTAGGCAGAGAGCAAATTCTCTCTTCCTCTGCCTTCTTGTTTTATTCAGGCTCTCTGGGGAGTGGATCATGTGCATCTGCATTGGTGAAGGTGCTCTTCTTCACTCAGGCCAGTGACTGAAATGCTAATCCCTTCCAGAAACACCCTCACAGACACACCCAGAAATGGTTTCCTACCTATCCGGGTATCCCTTCCCCCAGTCAAGCTGACACATAAAATTAATCACAAGTCCATCCCTCCTCAAGTTGGCCCCTGTACCCACCTTAAACCACACTTAATCTCCAAGAAAAGACAATAAGGGGGTCATAGTTCCACCTAACATAACTATTCTGTGCACAACCCAAAACACACTAATTCCTTCCTCAGAAGAGGAAGGACAGTCCCTGAATGATGCTTACTCCTTTCCTGAACTTTAGCAGGGTCCATTTTTCTGTAATTTCTGAAGACCCTCTTTCCTAGCTTCTGCATCGTTCGCCAGACTCTGGCCTTTCTGTACCTCTCCAATTCCCCGTGACTGCTAGTGATCCTAATCACAAGTCTACAATCACAGTTGCACATTCTTGTCACAGAGAACCATATTTCTTCTGGACATCTTCTGGACATAGATTGGGGTTGGGCAGGATTCAGGAGGCTGGGAGAGATACCAATAATATTAGGAAATGACACTGCACAGCATACCAGTCAGGTTCTTAGTTGTAAGCAAGGAGATATTGGTGAGCTCACAAAGTCCCGGGAAGGGCTCCCGAGCCGTTCGTGAGTAGGTGGCTGTTCGTACTCCCTCTGATCACCAGAAGTGACAGTTTGCAGTGCAGCTGCTTCTGCATCAGGAATTTGAGCTTGCTTACAGTCTTTGCTACTATAGGCATTGTCAGGGAGAGAGAATGTGAACTCCCCAGACCTTTGCTCTCCTGTGTCCCAGTTCGGAATCTAAGTCTGCTGCTTTGATGGGCAGAGTCAAGGTTACATGCTTCACCCTGGGGGCAAGGGAGGAGGAGGCTGGGGAAATAAGTATCCAACATATTCAGCTTCTTGTGCTCTTGGATCTCAGCCAAGGCTGAAGAAGCAGGGCATTCATTCCCCAAATATATAAAAGCGTTCAGATTCATCTATTTTACGTGACAGATGTCCACTACAGACAGTAAAAAGACAGAAAAAAGAAATCCCAGCTACAACATCTCCTTTGTTTGGGATCATCTATGTAAGTGAAAGCAGCCAGCCCATAAACCTTGATATCCTCTGCAGTTATCACTGAGCTAGAACACCACCAGCCGTATTCAAAGGTAGAACGTGAGAAGTGGAAAGTCTATTACCTGTCTGAAGTCACACACTCACAGGATAGCAGAACCAAGTCTCTGAACTCAAGTCTCTGTTTAAAAAATCTGTGGTCTCTCCGTTGTATTCTGTTGAGAGGGTTCTTTCGTATATAGACAGGTATGATATAGACATGGCCACTAATAATCTAGTAATTCTGAACATCTACAAAGGGCTAGTAATTTCACTGAAATCATTTAATTTTGCCAACAACCTTTACAGAGATCATTAGGCTCATTTATAGAATTTTGAGAAAACTGAGATTCAGTGGTAAATAAATCACTTATGGGCACACAGTAAGTGAAAGATGCAGAATTTTATGCTTCTGTGCTTTTTAAAATTAAAATAATACTTTTACAACTTTTTCTATCTGATCAATTATAGTTATATCTTGAAGTGTTATTTTGTCTTAAAAGGCATATATGTCATAATTCTCAAATTTAAAAATTTTTTCCAAACATTTTAACATGTGGTTGTATATGAAATATGAAAAATATCTAGGTGCATACCTAAAAGCCAATCAGTTGGAACTGGTTTGCCTACAGGGCACTTTCCAGGACTGTTTACACTGAAGATAGTTATATACTTTACGAACATTAATCATGTCTCCAACATTTCTGAGCAGGAAAAGGGAATTAACTTTGAGCATAGTGAGAGGAATAGAATAAAGATAATCTCTACTTTTGTCTAAAGGTATGTTTATTATTGGATACATATATTTAATTGCAAAGAGAATAAATGCATGGAATAAAAAACCACAAATATATAGAGAGTAAAAATTCCTGCTCTCTCTAGAGATGACATAAAATCATTCCGGGGATTATTTGATTTATTTAATAATATGTTTATAAAGGCTCTATTTCTTGGTATGTCAGCTTTAGGCATTAAATCCCTTTATAAAATAGGAAGAATTTAGCTAGTTTCTCCTACCTTTCCCTCTTCACCATGTTTTTGTTATATTTGCTGTACTGAATATTCTATTAAATATCCTTTATAACTTAGCATAATAATCTCTGAAACTTCTACTTCTCAATCTTTTAATTTCAATTTGCTTGTTCTCTTATATTTTATCCTGCCTTTCCAGATCTTTGTCTCTTAGCTGTATCTTTTTACATTGCTAATGTTTACAAACCTGCATTTTGCTCTGCTTTATTTACTCATTCATTCATTCATTTATTTATTTAAAATTCTTATTTATTTAAGTAATCCCTACTCCTACGGTGGGGCTTGAACTCATGCCCAAGATCAAAAGTCACAGGCTCCTCCAACTGAGCCAGCCAGGCTCAGTATTATTTAGTGTTCTGTGCCTTGACAGGTTTATTTCTAAAATTGAAAAACAATAAATATTTGCTATTGTTATTAATAGAATATAAAGAAAGGGATGGATTGTTATAGAACTTGTACTGCTCAAGGGAGAACCAAAGTCGGTGTTGAATGGATTCTTTCCTACTTCACTAAATGCTCAAAATCATTTCACAGTTAAGTTTGCCTTGGATATAGATCATGATTTTCTTGTTTTAGCTGGGCTTCCCCCCCACCTTGTGGAGCCTCTAATTATTTTTCCTGTATTAAGAAACAACGAGTTTTACCTCATTACCACTTACACATATCAGTTATTTCAATGAATTTACTTTCCTTCTGAAAACCTGCCTCTTGGCTTTACCTGACTTGCTGTGAGGGAGAAAGCAACAAGATACAGCTTCTCTCCACCCTAAATATCAAACAGAGAGGAATTTTACCCCTGGGGATGACCTGTCCTCTAGCACACCCCTGGGGATGATACAATTTCTGTAGTAAACTCATCTCTGGTTGAGAGCCAGTGCGAACAGGCCTGCTCCCAGGTTTCTGCAGGCGTGGAGGAGAGGTGGGTGCAGAGGTGATCTGGCCCAGCTGTTTCCAGACTGCCCTGTTACCGGAATGTTGATTCTGCCTCCCATTCCTGCTTTCTAAATCGGCCACATCTGCACTAACAGTCAAGAGGAAAGCTTCCCACATCTGCTTGGTCTTTTCCTGGCCCTCAGCTTCTTCCACTCTGGCTAACTGGAAATAAGATTCCTATATATGTTATCTCTCTCCTGGTAATTTGTGATTTCTCTGGTATGACGATGGGATTCCGCACCCTCTCTCAGCACTGTGATGAATATATTCTCTTTTATACATCTTTACGGACATTTCACCAGGATTTTTGAGAAAATAGTCAACTTATCTACCAGGTTTGTTATCTTGAACCAAAATCTCCCCTACTTCTGCTTGGTTTTGTTTTCGTTTTTTAATTAGGGCACACTACTCGAGACTTCAAGAAAAAGTTATAGTAATTATGCTTTGAATATGGATTCAGGAATGGGTATGATGTATTTTATAAAGGGTTTCATTTATTGTTTAGCCAAAATGTAAACCTAAAGGGATAATTTCAATAACTTGAATGTTTGCTCAATTCAACTACCTCATTCTTCAAAGATTCCAACTATATGTAGCATCATTGACTTTTATTATGATTTATTTTGTCTTAGAACTTGGAAGGTATTTTGTCTTTCTGGATTTTAATTGTATCTGTGTAATCATCTGTCTGTCTTTCTTGGGTGGTTTTTAAATCTCTTTCCCTCTGGTCTTTAGTGATTTCACTGTAGTATGCCTGGGGTGGATTTATTTATATGTATCCTGCTTGGGATTAAACATGATCTTGGAATCTTATGATTCATGTCTTTTCATAAATCCTGGAAAATTCTATCTCATTATTGCCTCTCTGACATTATCTCTATTCTCTTGTTTTTAAAATAATATAGGACATATTTTGGATTTTCTCATTCTGTGTCTAGGTCTCCTATTTTTTATCTATTTTTTTGTGCCAAGTAAGAGTAATATCTTCAGCTGTATCTGTCATTGCCCATGTTCACTTTAGCTGGGTCACATCTAAGGTAAACCCATTCATCTTGTTTTACATTTCAATAGGGTTTTCTTTTTTTTTTTTTTAATTTGTGCAACTTCCATTTGGCTCTTTTTCAAAGTTGCTCTGTCTTAATGTCATTTTTTATGTTTTTGAGTCTTTCTATTATGTTTTTAATCAACTTCAACATACTCATTTCCTAGTTTCTATCAGAGTTCTATCTGGATTTTATGAGAGTGGTGATCCTAGGAATGCTGCTGGGTCTGTGGTCTCTTGTTCACGTGGATTGTTCTGCATTCTGTAATTCTGGATTGTGACTTCATCATAAGCACAGCTTCATCTGTGAGAAGTCCTGTATGAAGGCTTGTCCATCTAGAGGAGTTTTGAGTTTGCTTTTGCAGGGGATCCCAAGTTTATTACTGACTTTCTGTTAATTTTTAATGTTAATTTTTCACTCTAAGATTCCCAGACCCCATGAAGATTATAATTTCAAATCCCCAACCCATGGGAGTTATTGCCCCATAATGAGGAATTCTCAAGGGAGATTACTTTTCTCCTCCAGAGTCTAGATGGAGATAGCCATAGTTTCTTGTGGTTGTCTTGTGTCATTGGGTGGATTATTATTTTCTAACTGCTAGTGGGATTATAGTCTTTTGGGTGTCCTGATGTTATATGAGGTTCTTACAATTTCTTGCTCCTTGCAAGCCCAGGCCATATTTTCTTTCCGCAAAGTAGGTATTAGAATTCAGACTCTTAAAAATGGAGATGAGCACACACAACCCCATAGAGGTTGTTTCAGTTTGAAAAGTTAGCACTTTGGTTTTCAATTCTTTCTCCAGGCATTTTTGGTGTGCAAAGCTCTACCCATTTCCTCACAAATTTGCCTTGTGTTTTAAAGGATGCAGGTAGTTTTTAGCCAGAACTTCTAGGTGTTTTGCAATTGGAGGTTGGTCATTTCTATCTTTTTTGCAGATTGTCTTTTCTGGCATTTTTCAGGAAAAGGAAGTTATTTTAAAGTTATTTACTTTTAAAAATTATATAAAGGGGCGCCTGAGTGGCTCAGTTGTTAAGTGTCTGCCTTTGGCTCAGGTCACGATCCCAGTGTCCTGGGATCGAGCCCCGCATCGGGCTCCCTGCTCAGTGGGGAGCCTGCTTCTCCCTCTCCCACACCCTCTGCTTGTGTTCCCTCTTTCACTGTGTCTCTCTCTGTCAAATAAATAAATAAAATCTTCAAAAAATATTATATAAAAACCATAGTTTCAAAGGGTAGTTTTCCTTCTAAAATTGTTTTAATCTTGTAATTTTCATATCCTCTCTTTTTTGAATGGAAATTGTATTCTGAAGAAGAAATGAACAAAATATCAAATTTGAAATCATGACAATTTCAGCAGTTTTAATGGTGATGAATTCTTGGCAACATATCCGTAGTTATTTCAATTGTGAATTACTTTAATAAATACCTTCCCATATGGAAGAAGACAGCCTCATTTTTTAAAAACAAGGCATGTGGGGCGCCTGGGTGGCTTAGTCGGTTAAGCGGCTGCCTTCGGCTCGGGTCATGATCCTGGGGTCCTGGGATCGAGCCCCATGTCCGGCTCCCTGCTCAGTGGAGAGCCTGCTTCTCCCTCTCCCTCTGCCTGCCACTCTGCCTACTTGTGTTCTTTCTCGATCTGTCAAATAAATAAATAAAATCTTTAAAAAAAAAAACAAAAACAAGGCATATTTTCTTAATTCCAATAATGTTTTTAACAGCTTTATTAAGCTATAACCAACACGCCATAAGCTGCACATACCTAAAGTATATATAATTTAATATGTTTTTGACATATACATGCACTGCAAAACCATCATAATAATCAAGATAGTGTACATATTCATCACGCCCAAAGTTTTCTTGTCCCCCTTAGTAATCTCTCCTTCCAGCCCCTACCAATGACCCACCTCTGTGTCCAGGTAACTACTGATCGGCTTATTGGTACTATAGATTAGTATGGATTTTCTAAAATTAAATAAGTGGATGTAATAAATAGTCTTTTATATCTGGCTGTCTTTCCCTCAGCATAGTTATTTTGAGATTTATCTGTGTTCTGTGTCAGTAGTTTATTCTTTTTACTGACGAGTAGTATAATATACTAATATATCACAATTTGTTATCCATTCACCTGTTGATGAGCATTTAAGGTGTTTCCAGTTGGGGGCTCCAAAATTAAAGCTGCTATAAGCATTTATGTATAAATCTTTGTAAGAATATACAGAGATAGCAAGCATGTCCATTGGTTGTAAAATGTGAGAAAAAGGAGTCAAGAATGGCTTCAAGATTTTGGTCTGAACAACAGCAATACTGTACTTGCCATGGATTGAGAAGCAGAAAGCTGTAGGAAGGACAGGTTTTCCTGTGGGTAGGTGGGGTTTTTGTTGTTGTTATAGAATCCAGTAGTTTGGTTTTTGACATACTGAGTTCAAGATGTCAATTAGAAATCTAGATAGAGATAAGGCATAAATTCTTGGATGACTAAATCTGATTAGTGTTAGAGTGGTATATTTTTCTTTACTTTTAATCTCTATGTGTTTTTATAGTTAAGGAGGACTTTTTTTTTTTTTAAGATTTTATTTATTTATTTGACAGAGAGACAGTGAGAGAGGGAACACAAGCAGGGGGAGGGGGAGAGGGAGAAGCAGGCTTCCCGCCGAGCAGGGAGCCCGATGCGGGGCTCGATTCCAGGACCCTGAGATCATGACCTGAGCCGAAGGCAGACGCTCAACGACTGAGCCACCCAGGCGCCCCTAAGGAGGACTTCTTGTAGACAACATACAGTTGTATCTTGTTTTGTTTTTTTATGATCCACTTTGACAATCTGTCTTGTAATTGGTGCATTTAGAGCATTGATGTTCAAAGTGGGTATTAATATCGTCGGGTTAATATCTACCATATTCACTACTGTTTTCTATTTGTTGCCCTTGTTCATTTTTTCTGTTTTTGTCTTGCATTATTTTTCTGCTTTTTGTGTTTTATTTTTTTAAAGATTTTATTTATTTATTTGACAGAGATTGAGCACAAGCAGGGGGAGAGGGAGAGGGAGAAGCAGACTTCCCACTCAGCAGGGAGCCTGATGTGGGGCTCCAACCCAGGACCCTGGGATCATGATCTGAGCTGAAGGCACATGCCCAATGGACTGAACCACCAAGGTGCCCCACTTTTTGTGGTTTTAATTGTGCATTTTATGATTCCATTTTCTCTCCCTTCTTCACATATCAATTATACTTCTTTTTTTAAGTGGTCACCCTTAGAGTTTGCAATACATATTAGAGCTAACCTAAGTTTACTTTTAAATAACTTTGAGTAGTGTGACTACTTTATAATTACAAAATAATCCTAATTCCTCCCTCTTAGTCCTTGCACCGTTGCTGTTACTTCACTTACATATAAGCACACGTAAGTTTGTACACACATGAGACATATACATCAGCATATATAATCAAATACATGTTGGTATTGTAGCAGACTGTTCTCTGTTAGATCAATTAATAACAGTAAGTTTTTATCTTCTCTCACTTATTCCTTCATTGATGCTTTTCATTACTTTATGTAGATCTGAGTTTCTGACCTAGATTATTTTCTTTCTCTCTAAAGAACTTTAACATTTCTTGCAAGGTAGGTCTACTGGTAACAAATTACCTCAATTTTTGTCTGAAAAGTCTTTATTTTTCCTTCACATTTGAAGAAAAATTTCACAGGGTACAGAATTTTAGGTTGGTGGCTTTTTTTTCCTCTCTCAATACTTTAACATTTTCATCCCACTCTCTTGCTTACATAGTTTATGAGGAGAAGTTGGGTATAATTCTTTGTTCCTCTACACGTGTTTTTTAAACTCTGGCTTCTTTCAGGATTTCTTCTTTTTTAACTTGGATTTTTCTGTAGTTTGAAAATGAGATGGCCAGGTGTGGAGTTGTTTTTGTTGTTATTTTTGTTTGTTGTGGGCTTTTTGCAAATACTGTCTGGAGCTTCCTGGATTTATGATTTGCTGTCCATTAACTTGAGGGAATTCTCAGTCATTATTGTTTTAAATATTGCTTCTCTTCTTTTCTTGCTTCCCCTTCTGGCATTCCCTTTATATAACAGCTTTTGTAGTTGTCCCTTAGGTTTGCATATTCTTTTTTTTTTTTTTTTTCCAGTTTTTACTATCATTTCAGTTTTTGAGAATTCTGTTGATATATCCTCAAGCTCAGATTCCTTTCTCAGTGTACTATTAAGCCCACCAAAGGCACTCTTCATTTCTTTTACAGTGCTTATCTCTAACATTTCTTTTGGGTTCTTAGGATTTCCTCCTCTCTGCTTACATTGCCCATCTGTCCTTTCGTGCTGTTTACTTTATTGATACATTAAAGCCTTTAGCATATTAATCACAGTTATTTTAAATTCCTGTTCTGATAATTCCAACATCCCTGCCATGTCTGGTTCTGATGCTTGCTCTGTCTCTTCAGATTGTGTTGTTTTCTGGTGTTTGTTTGTTTGTTTGTTTTGTCTTTTGGTATGCTTTGTAATTTCTTCTTGATAGCCAGACATGTAGTGGGTAAAAGCAACTGCTGTAAATAGGCTTTAGAAATGTGATGAGGTGTAGGGGTCAGGGAAGCATTTCTAGAATCCCGTGATTAGTTCTCAGTGTTTTGTAAGTCTATGTCTCTGCATGGTGAGCTTCACAAGTGTTTCTCACTTTTTTTATCTCCTCTCTTGGGCAGGAAAGAATGGCTGCAGTGGGTTAAAGTTTGGTATTTCCCTTTCCCCAGCTCACCTAGATTCTTGATAATACCCCAGCTGATTAGGCTCTGATTAAATAGTTTCCCCTGCAGGCAGGCCTTGTTAAGAACAAAGTATTCTAGCATAGTTCAACATGGTTTCTCCCCCTCCCCCTGCTAGAAGCTGAGGGGATTTTTCTCTGATATTTACTGTAGCAGCCTGGTTGAGCTCCTGTGAGAAAATCTCACAATGCTGTAGCCCACCTCCCCCCGCCCCACCCCCCGCTCCTCATGATTGGGTCATCTTCCAATTTTTAACACTCACTGTTGTCCACACTGAGGCTCTAGCAGTTCGCCAATTACAGTTCAGGTGTCCATACCCTGATCCAGGTCCTGCAGAGGAACCCTGCTCTAGTAAGAAGTAACTTCCTGTATTCACCTGTCTCTCCAATCTTGGGAGTGCTCTGCCTTATATTCTCTCCTCTCTTACAGATTTAACAGAGTTGATTTTTCAGTCTGTCCAGCAACTTTTTATTTGTTAGGATGCAGTGATGACTTCCAAGCTCCTTACATGCAGACCCAGAAAATGGAAGTCAGAGGACTGAGTCTGAAGTTCAGGGGTGAGGTCTGAGCTTGAAATAGGAAGTGGAGAGTTGTCAGAATGTTGTTTAAAGTGGTGATAGGTGGAATAATGACACCCCCAAGATGTCCATATCCTAGCCCCCGAAACATATGAATATGTTAGCTTGCATGGACAAAGGGACTTGGCAGGTGTTATTAAGTTAGGGATCTGGAGATTGGCAGATTGCCCTGAATTGTCCTTGTGAGCCCAATGTAACCACAGTGATCCTTATAAAAGGGCCAGAGTCAGAGGGAGGGAGAGGGAGAAAAAAATAGAGAAAGACTGGGAGATGCCCATGCTGCCAGCTTTGGGGATGGTAGAAGGGAACATGAGGCAAGGAATGCAGGCAGCCTCTGGGAGATAGGAAAGGCAAGGAAACAGATTTTTGCCTGGAGCCTCCAGAAGAACACAGCTCTGCCGACACCTTGATTTTAGCCCAGTGAGCCTTCTGATCTCCATAACGGTTAAGATACCATGTGTTGATTTATGCTAGTAAATTTGTGGTACTTTGTTACAATGGCCCCAGGAGAAAGACTGGATGGCATCACCTCGAGAGTGAGTGACAGCTGATAAATATTGTTAGAATATTCCTCTTCTTACCCTTCATCTAGACTGCTTAGTTCCTTTTGGTCTCACTGGTTACAGAAACTACATAGGCTCAATTCCATCTTCACTTCAAATCACTTTCTGCCCTGTCGGGATGGAGTGGATGCCAGGTTTGCTCCTTGTGACCTTCTGGCCTTGGGTCTGAAGGATTTTCTTTACTTGATCTCCAGGATTTTGAAGTGTGTGTCTTGATCACTAAAACTACCACTTGATCTCCAGCTGCCTGGGTACTTTTAAGGCTTCTAGCAACTTCGACCTTGTTCTTTGTCACTGGGGTTCCTCAACTTCTTGACTGTTAGTTTTTGAGCTGTTTTGGAGCCTGGATACGCTCCTCTTTGCTTCACCCTCGCGGTTTTGAGACTCTTGCCTCTATTCAACAATGTATGACTTTCAGGGATCCACTCTTTAGTCAGCAGGGCATGCCCACAGATAGTTTAAAATGCAAGAAATAAAATGTAGAGAGTGGAGACAACATGCTCAGGGTCCCCAGTGGCAGACCTAGGTGTGAAGGCAGATTGGTCTGCAGGAAGAGTCCACGCTCTTTGTTAGGACACTACCTGGACTTTTGATTTCTCAGTCTTCTGAAAGTTGATTTTCCTCCTGTGAAAGTTGACATCCACTCTCCCCAGCTAAACTGAGGAAGATTTAATGCCTCACCTGCCAGTCCTAGCCCAAACCACTTGCTGCCCCTGTTCTAGCAGGCGAACATGCTTTAGCTGCTCCCCGTGTCTATCTACCTTTGGAAACCTTCGATCGATATTTAAATACTTTAGCTAAATACATTTCAGAACATTTGCATTTGTATGATCATTTTGACTTCAGTTCTTTCTCTTGCCAATGGAATTGGGGGTGTACGCCATGATATTAAAATAAGCAACACCCTTCAATCCCTTGCTTGAAAGCTCTATCCTCTCCCTTCAAACCAGACAGTGAATAAAAATATGCCATTAGGAATGCAGTCGTTTCGAAATGTTGCCATTATGCCTAAGAAAATTATTTCTACAAACTGCTCCATTCGTTAGTTCTTATTTCACTCCAGATCAAAGACCTGGCTCTCTGCTGAAGACAGAAACCCAAGAGCAGCCTGAGTGAATCAGCAATGCAGCCTCCTCACTTCCCCAGGAGTGTAGTTGCACCAGCCTAAATGGGAAACTTCTATAAGGAAAAGTAGCGGCAGAATTGTTATTTGCATTCAAACTTTACATCACTGGAGAATTCTCAGTCTCCAAATCTGGGCTGTTTCTGAGTATGGCAAGCCTCCAAAGAGAGCTTTCCCATAGTCCGTATAGTTCTGGTGGGGCTGAACAGTGTCCCTAGAGGTTGGCTCCGGTTTCCTCAATGGGCCACTGCTGACCTCACTGTGAGTCCTGGGGAGAAGCCAGGCTCTGTATAGGGCAGGTAAATGCTCAGAGCTGTTGGGGACAGGCTGGCGTGATTGAGGTCCATACAGCAGGTTGGAGGTGCTCTCTGAGCCCTTTCCGGCGTCAGCAGAGTTCCTCCAACACCGCTGGTGTGGTGCGGGAGAGCGCAGAGACCCCAGAAGCACAGCACTCGTGCTCTAGGGGGGTGTGGACTGCTCCTCAGACTACCTCTTCCCTGAGGACACACAAAGATGAATGGCCAGCCCGAGTGACAGGGCCACTTCTCTCTGCAGGCTGCATACAGAGCGCGTTGTGTTCCTGACGGTTGCAATACTTGGCCTCGGGCAGCGGCAAGCTGGCTTCTCTGGGGCTGCGGAAAGGAACGCTTGTTTCTCAGTTGGTTGGAGTTCGATCTCAATTATGTCTGGGAACGACACACGTTCCTTTCCCCCTTCTCTGTGATTGCAGTGTTAATTTTCAAGTAGACTTGTGCAGGTTACTTTCAAGCTGAGATCGCCACACAGCATTGACATTTACCGGGCCCTCCCTTCGGAGCCTTCCTGGCAGCCGAGCCGCAGGGGTGCTGCCTCTGACCCCCGGGGGTGGGGTGGGGGGCGGGGGGGCTCGGAGGCTCACTCTTGCCGGTCTTCGCGTACCACCCGTACCACCCGAGAGTGAGGCTGCGAGACGTTGTTTGAACAGGATCGCATTCAAATCTGCCTCTCCTCCTCCCACAGCAAGCTTAATTTCAACTTTTCCCTAAGTGGTAGAAAGCCGGAACCCCAGACCCACTCCAAGAAGGAGGAGAAAGAGGATCTACTTTAATTTGTTTGCCATTTAAAAGTAACTTTTACTACGCACACAGCTGGCTCCGTACATTTCCATTAGGGAGCATGCCCACCAAGAGTAAAGTGAAAGTCCTCTCTCTCGTGCAATGTTAAATTCTGCCTTTATTGCTTTTTTGAAGCCTTGGCATTTCAGTGGACCCTGTTTCTGAATTCCTTTATGTGGCTCCATTGCTGTATGTGGACCTTGATGAAGAAATGAATGTCATGCTCCTCCCCACCCCCCAACGTCAGTGGCAGACACACAGCAGCTTGGTGGTGAGGTGCACCTGTTTTTAGTATCTGCACACAGGCTGCCCATGCAGCTGTTGTTTTGTCATTAAAAAATACAACTGTATTCATGTAGGTTTCAGCCTTGTGAACTCTGTCACTTGGACTTGTTAAAGGGAAGCAATCAGACTCTGTCTGGACTGCTGATAATAGGTTAGATAAAGATCCCACACTGACCCTGGCGCAGCAGTGTTTATAATAAGGGAAGGAAGTCTCTCCAACAGTATGTATATCCAGCAGACAGCAGATGTGGACCATGCAAAATTAATGATTAACTGCACGCCAGTGTGTTTGTCAGGGAACAGTACTGCTCTTTAAGGGGCTTATATAGTCTATGAAAGAAATTAGCTCATGAGAGGGACTCATAAGGATAAAAGAAAAAACTTAAGTAGAGGCTTGACATATCCTGCTTTTCTCACAGGGCAAAAAGTTAAACATATTGGTCTCCTTTTTACAGAAGTTCTGACTCTGAAGTCAGAGCAGATCATCCACTTGTTAAAACAAGACATGAACATTCCTGTTACTCCTTCAAGGGGGAGAGGGATGGTGTGCACTCAAATTGAACTCTAAGTGTACCAGAAAGAAGGGGGAAATTATCCAACAATTATCTCAGACATAGAAGACCGTGAAACCAAAAATATTAGGAAAGTGACAGCAAAGTAGTAAATAAGACTTGATGTTCAAATTCATTATCCCTTTGGATTTAAAGGGGCTTTAAAATGCCCAGAATCTCATCAAAATTTACAGGTAAAAGTAAAGGTAAATATTTGGTAAGTATTAGCAGCCTTGTAATTCGTCGAAGACGTGTTGTAAGGAGTATAATCTCCCAAAATATCTAGTTAAAATAAATTTAATCATGTTACTTTCTTCACATGACTTAAATTTTCATATTGAATCCCAGTGATGGTTCAGCAGGTTAAAAAGATAATAGGAATCCAAGAATTTCCGTGACCAATATAAATCTTGTAATGTTCATTTGGCTGAAGAACCCTTGGGGTCCCTGTGCCTCAGCCAGTCCTGTGGCCCCTCCAGAATGTCTCTGCTCCGCTCAAGCAGCACATCTTTGCAAAGACAAAGTTTAATCCCTAAGTTTTGAATGACTGCTCACAGAAGTTAGTGTCTGGTACATTGTGCTTCCTTTTGAGGAAGGGGTAAGGTCAGTGGAATTATCTATAGAGAAATTGGGAATGGGAGTAGGAGAACATGTTAAAAGGAGCTAGTAAAAGAGGAGGAGGAAACTCTTCCGTTTTCTATCTTACATCTAAGTCCTCCTGTAGCCTGATTTGGAGCTCCTTATTGAACTTTGTTTCCTGCTGCTTGCACCCCCATCCTGCCTCTTCCATCTAGAAAGGCTGGTTTATTTGCTATTACATTTGCTGTTTCTTCACATGTTCTCTCCTCTACTTTGTGAAGTTCCTGAAATTAATCATTCCAACATACACACTTCTTTTTCTTTTTTTGAGTTTGATTCATTTTCTGTCTTTATTATGTCATTTAATTAGTTCATTCTCATATAGTATTTTTTGTTTTTTGTTTTTTTTAAAGATTTTATTTATTTATTTGACAGAGAGAGACACAGCGAGAGAGGGAACACAAGCAGGGGGAGTGCGAGAGGGAGAAGCAGGCTTCCCGCGGAGCAGGGAGCCCGATGTGGGGCTTGATCCCAGGACCTGGAATCATGACCTGAGCCGAAGGCAGACGCTTAACGACTGAGCCACCCAGGCGCCCCTAGTATTTTTTGTTTTTATAACATTTTAAGTTCCTTGAGGATAGGAAATATATATCTATAAATTATATATATGTATGCTTAATATATATGCTCAAATTGTTCCCTAATACACCAATTGTATTTCAACAAATTTGTGTTATGTATGTTTATAAGACAACTCTGTTGCAAATTATTTTTTACACACACACACACACACACACATACCGGGCACAGAGCTAGACATGATGAAACAGGTGATTGCTTAAACCTGAAGAACGCGTGTTTTATTACTTTTAATCCAGTTTGTTACTTCCTCTTTGCATTTTAGATGGTATAGTCCTCTTCATATAAGGATGAAATAGCCACATTGTGGCTTCTGAGACCACTTCCCTTCTTACCAAGTCTCATTTGCTCTGGCTGACCCACTTTGGTCCTCAGATTTTTTTTCCTCCCAGGTTTGGTGCATTCCCTCACTGTCTGTGCCAGTGTGGAAGGACACGGAACTAGACATTGTTTTTAAATGTTAGTATATCGAATCTCCTTTCTTTGTGTCTACAACTGATAGCTGTCCTCCTACTATTTGAATGTGGAAAGTGGCAGCTCAGTTTTAGATGTATACATTTTTTAAAATTTATTTTAGAGAGCAAGAGAGTGCGAGCAGAGGGAGAGGCAGGGGGAAAGGGAGAGAATCTCCCAAGCAGACTCCCTGCTGAGCTGGGAGCCCAGTGACTCTTGGGGCTCCATCCCAGGACCCTGAGATCATGACCTGAGCCGAAATCGAGTTGGACGCTTAACCGACTGAGCCATTCAGGTGCCCCAATATGTAAAATTTTTATTCTGAGCATTTTAGTAGAGTACCTAAGAGGGTCTGGGTTGTCTCTTCAGGGGCAGTTATGGAATTGGGACCTTGAGAGTATATATGCCAAAGTGCCACAATCAGGAAGATAGTGGCAGGCCAGGACGCCCGCTGAGGGATTGGCAAACCAGAATTGTATATCCGGAGAAATGAGTCCTAGATGTTGGAGCTTTATGTAATCCAGTAAACTTTTTAGAAGCTGGGGTACAAACTTTAAAACTGTAAGTAAGGATGTTAAAAAATAGAAAATAATGACCATTTCACATATAATGACCAAAATAAAGGATAATCCTCACTGTTCAATACATCTCACTTTATGAAAAAATAATCACATTATTTTTTCTTATTTTCCTAAGGCCTATAGGAACTTCACAATTGGCCATCACTAGTTGATGGTTTGGCATTGGGAATCTCTAGCCTAGACCAAGCGGAAGAGGTTTAAAACCAAGTTTCCTCTCATCACCTCTCTGGTTGGGAGAGTGGGCTCAGTTTTCTTTTGATAGTCTCTTTCATGACCTACTAAACATTTGGGGAGAAAAGCCCTCAGGATAGATTTGGGAAGAGGAGGGGCTCAAACACATGCAAGGAACAGTAGGAGAATCTTTAAGAGTGCCATAGTATAGCTTGAATGTACTCAGTTTTGCTACAAAATAATATATGATTTCTTAGGCGTTTCTGTGCTATGCAAACTCATGCATTTTCATGGAAAGTTATCAGATTTGCATGGGTATGCCTGATAATACACACAATGAACAGAGATACTTGGTAGATGTTTAAAGTGTGTATTTGTGTATTCCTATACAGCTTTGTTCAGATTTCTTTATTTGCTATAATGTTTTTATTGGACAAAATTGTGTATGTGCAAACATAAGATTTGTGTTATGCTCAAATTGTTCCCTAATATATCAATAATGTGGCAAAAAATTTGTGTTTTCACAATATAGTGTAGCAGAACTGTATACGTATATTTCAGAACAATGACAAGTTCAACAAACATTGGATATAACTTTAAATCTAAGTGAACTCTATCTCTTTGCAAACCAGATTTCAAATGGAGTGTCTCTAACTTTTTTTTTTTTTTAAAGATTTTATTTATTAGAGAGAGAGTGAGCAAGTGAGAGAGAGAGAGAGGGAGAGAGTGCAGGAAGAGGGCAAGTCCGATGTGGGACTCGATCCCAGAACCCTGGGATCATGACCTAAGCTGACGGCAGATGCTTAACCGACCGAGCTACCCAGGGGCCCCTGAGTGTCTCCAACTCTTGACTTCTATACATAATAATGGTCTTAAACACCTGATTGTATAACTTGGGGGAAGTCTAAGCCTCCTTGAGATTTCCATGTCTTTGTTGTCTTGTGGGCCTCTTCCTTTCTGGTGTTTTGAATTCTCAATTTCTGTGCTGTACTCATTCACTCAGGTGCAAGACTCAAAAAGCCCCCAACAATCTGGTCACAAAAAGTATTGGCTTGATATTGAGTCAGTGTGTGTGGGGGGGTACCAGCAGAAAGAGGGATGGGTGTGTGGTCAGGGTACTAAACCCGTTAGCTCCCTCTCTGCAGTCACCATGGCTGGCTATGTCCTTGGAAGAAGTCCTAGTTCCTGTAAGACAGTCCTCTTTCCACACAGTGTGCTGATAAGTACCACCTCCTCTGCACTTTGAGCCGGAGATAGTAATGGCCATGCTAGGACTCGCCCTGAGTACTTCCTTGGTTTCCTAAACCTTCGTCGTTCAGTTATTAAGCGCTCCAGATGTCAATTTGCATATGTGCCATCTATTTCTTACTGCAACCATGACTTGTATACCTGGATACAAATTCTGCTTGTTTAATTTTAAGCAATTTCTTTAATCTGCCTGGCTTCCGTTACCACTTACAGTTGCTGCGAGAATGAGATTGGAATAGAATGATGGAGAGATGGGGACAGTGAAAAGACTGTAATAAATAGTCAGTGATTGAAAACTATTATTGTTATTGTTATTGTTTTTTTTATTATCTCTCCTTTCTCATTCCTCTACACTGAATCTGAGTAACAGCTAACCTCAGTTGGGCAACAATCTGAAGGTTGAATTTAAGATAATGAAACTTTTTTTTTTTTCTATCAGGTTAAATAGCTTCACAAAGTTTACTCAATGCCACCAGTTCATTAACGAAAGTTAAGCACTGATTGTGAAGAATTAAATAGAATACCCTCCCACCAAGAGATTCGTCATTGGCCCACCTCTCATGAATGTGGCAGATTAGGTCATTTCCCTCAACAAAGGAGGCCTTTGTTATTCGGGAGGGCAAATGTTACTACAGTTTTATAGGAGAGACCTTGGAATTAATATTTACCTTGAGCATCTCATGTAGAACACCTTTTAAACTTGAATGAGACCTGTCTGTTCCGTAAGGCCTTTTTTTAGGCCACTTCTTTGAATTTGTTAGTTTTTTTCACTCTGGATTTTTCCTCTCAGAATCTAGCTTCCTTATTTCCTCTGTTTTTTTTCTACTCAGAGTCTCTTTGTTTCCCTGACTTCCTAATTTCAACTCTTTTCCTCTTTATATTTCTGGACCTGACTCCTAAACTTACAAACAAAAACACAGTCAATACCCAAGGCAGATGACCCATCTCTGTTGAGCAGCAGTTTCGGGGGGGCAAGCTGTTTCTCTGACATAAATTCCTCTCGCTACCTCCTGGAGACTTGAATCACTTTTCACCTCCGCCCATTCGCCTGTGAGGGATCATTGCCCAGGGCAGGTAGTGGAGTCTGTAGTTTTGGGCATACTCTCTCGCTGGTTAGCATTTGAGATAATCTCAGGCAGCTACAGGAGCTGGTGAAGATCAAAGGTATTCTGCCCCGCTCGCTTGAGGTCAAGATCACTCTTGCTTTGCAAGTCTGTGTGTTCTAAAGTTATGTCTGCAGATATTGCTTTCTCTCCCAAAAAGTTTTAACAAAAGACACGGAGTGGAAATAAAATCTTAAAGGCAGCTTCTAAGTCACACAAATTCAGTTCCGTGTACTCTTCTCCTGAGATGATTTGTATGTCATAAGCTTGAGGCTTACGGTACATCTGGACCAGTCCTTCCTTTCTGCCCACAAGCCACTTTGTACCTTTCTGGATAGAGGAAATGAACAAGTCACCCTCTAATTAATTCTATACCTGACTCCTCATTTTAACCCACCCAACCTTTACCCACAGGTTGCATGAATTAGCCCAGACTCTCTTTGAAGATTTAAAATTAAAAATCAATACCTCCTGCTCAGTAAATTCTTAGACTTTTCACCACAGGTGGATGTAAAAAACCATCCTCTTGTTGACAAAAACTAAGGGAGAAATAGTACTAACTGTCCATGTAGTTCAGTGCTACAGTGTGTTGGAAAAGAAGATGGGGAGAGCTAAAATGATTCAGGTTGTCTTAAGCATCTTTGAATCGCAAGTAAAATATTCTAAACAAACTAGCTTAAATGAGAAAGGAGAATTACAGAGATAAAGACACACATATAATGGAGTTTCAAGGCAGGGGAAAGTTGAGTCCTACTGGAGACTAGAACAAGGACTAAGGAAAGAGAGGCAATGAAGTTCCTACCTTTTGTTTCTTGGTCCTACTTCTGTGTACACATCTACTCCCTCTCCTGTCTCTGCACACAGGCTTTCTCTGCTTCTCCAAGATGTGGTAAATTAATGTTATTCAACGAATTACTGCAGTGACGAAAATATCCTATATTTTCATTATGGTAGCCACTAGCCAGAGGTGGCTGATGAGCGCTTGAAATATGACTGGGGTGAAAAAGAATCTGAATTTTTAATCTTAAGGAATTTAAATTTTAATGGTTTACATGTGTCTAGTCTCTACCATGTTAGGCAGCAAGATGGTAAAAGATAACTCTCCAGTAGCGCCTGCATTTGCATATCCTCAATATGAGCAACTAGCAGAGACTGACTAGCAATCTTGAATCCCAGTTCCAGCTTCCTAAGAGAGAAACATTGGCCCAACTTATATTAGGTACCCTCCCTGGTTCAACCAGCTTTGCCAGAGGGATAGGAATATATACCATCAGTATGGCAGCCAGGGCCAACCCTGATATATAGAGAGGGAGATGTAATTCTTAGAGGAAGACGGTCATGTTCTGCATAGTTACTCCAAAAGATATCGACTCTTCATGTTAACTTCCTACACGGATCAATTTCACTGATTAATTTTCAAATCACCTTCACTTGCCAATGCAAAATAGACTTAAGATTCTTGTTTATGCCAAAATAGCATTTATGCTTTTGGTAACATCAGGGAGATAAGTCAGTGGGATCACATAAAAATTTGGGAATAACTCAGAAATCCATTTCTCGAGGCATTGGCCTCATTTTAGTTTTCTCTTTTACAGGCAATTTAGTTTGAGAGGGTAATAGATCACTTGACTAGCACTCTAGGAACACAGCAGGAATATTACTCTCCTGTCTCTTATTTTTCTCTGCTGTCAAAATTTATCTCTAGTTTCTAACCAGTGGAACAGATAGAAGAGGCCGCATAGCTTTGCAACACTTGACCCTGGGGTGGAGCCTTTTGCCCTGATGTTAAGCAACCTTTCCCGTATGGGTAGACAGGAGTGTCAAGTACAGTCTATAAGGTCAAATCTCTCACATTTCTTAGGTGGCGCCCTTGATTTATTCTAAGTGCTTGGGCCCTGTCTATCTGACCACCCCATCCGTCCTGACCTTTGAGACCTATTGGCTCATTAAGATCTTGGTTATTGACATCTGACTTATTCTAGCCTCAGGCTTTGCTTTATCGCTTCCCCAACCTTGCATGCTCCTTGATCCCAGTTTTTAAATCCATCTCCCAACCTCTAGCTTGCCGTGATCCATAGCAGGCATGGTTCCCGATTACTCAGATTTTCTGTCTTCACCATCTGCCCTGAGGGCACCAGTCTGATGAGTTCCACTGTCTGGATGACAGATGTGTTCTTTAGCAAATGTTTTTGGTTGAATGTGTTTCCTACCTTTTAGTTAAAAAGTACATGAATGTGGTACACTTGTACCTCAACTGATGAAAACCTACGTTCTAACAACATTTCTTAAATGTTGCCAGAAACTTTATACACTGGAGTGGAATAATCATTAAGCAATAGGACTTGCATTCCTATTTTCAAGAAAAATCATCCAAAATAAGGCCCAGAGGATGGCTGCATTATCTTTTAATGCCTATTTTAGACCCATCCTCTAATTATTTTTATTTCATAGGCCAATGTACTATCTGACTTTGAAATTATTATTGCTTGGTGCCCAGACATGTGGAGCTACACGTTTGCATGTAGTTTATATTCTATAGAGATGCAACTGATTTTGGTCTGGTAAAAAGATATATAATGGTTTATTGCCTTGCAGGACATTAATCAGGTTTGTGTCAAACTAGTTTACTCTGATATTCATTTCTGTATTTCATATCTCCTGGAAATAGTTCCTTAAAATGTTTTTGGAAACAACTTTACCACCTACTTGTGTTCTCATTAATAATGAGTTGAATAAATTGTGCACATGTTCATGGCATATTTGAGTCGTTTCTTAAGTTACGAAAATTTTGCCAAGGCACATGAGATAAAAAGTTTCATAGGCCTAAAATAGTATTAGAAGCAAAATCAAATGCGAATCTTGCGGGGGAAGGAGGAGGAGCTGCACTGAAAATAGTGAGGTTGAAAGGAGAGAGGGAATAGATAGGCACCGAGTCAGGGAAGAACATACCAGAAAGAAAATTTTAGACAGAACATGGAGCTCCAGTGAGTACACAGGAGTTATCCTGGGCTAATTCTGTCCCTCACCCTGCCACCACGAAGTCATGGAGAAAGAGCCTTATGATTTGAAAAAAATAGATATCTGTTTACGTATGTCTGAAGTTTTCTTCACGGGAAGCAAAAACTTCAGTACATTAAAAAACACAATTTTTGGGGCGCCTGGGTGGCTCAGTTGGTTAAGCGACTGCCTTCGGCTCAGGTCATGATCCTGGAGTCCCGGGATCGAGTCCCGCATCGGGCTCCCTGCTCGGCAGGGAGTCTGCTTCTCCCTCTGACCCTCCTCCCTCTCATGCTCTCTGTCTCTCATTCTCTCTGTCTCAAATAAATAAATAAAATCTTTAAAAAA
>NC_138371.1:150374960-150394494 GCF_054177405.1 Leptonychotes weddellii
CAATTTTTGGGTGCCTGGGTGGCTCAGTCGTTAAGCGTCTGCCTTCAGCTCAGGTCATGATCCTGAGGTCCTGGGATAGAGTCCCACATCAGGCTCCCTGCTCCGCAGGGAGCCTGCTTCTCCCTCTCCCTCGCTCCCCCTGCTTGTGTTCCTGCTCTCGCTATCTCTCTGTCAAATAAGTAAATAAAATCTTAAAAAAAAAACAATTTTTTTCCCCTCCATTGTGACTTAGGGCGATGCCCTGAAACTTGGGACACTAAGGTTTTCTTTGATTAGCTGATATTAAGTGATACATTTTAATAGAGAAGAAAGTGATAGCTTTAGAGGGTAGTAGAGTGGGATGGGGAGGGGTTGGCTTTGAGGAAGACAAGAGGGAGAAGTGTGAGAAACAGAAGGCAGTCCGTGTAATGCTTTATCTTCAAATATTTGTTATTTTCAGAAGTATTTTCATTTCTTTTTCAAATAGAGACTTCCTTATTGGAAGTTTATTCCCAAATAATTCATTAAATGAGGCATTGTTACAACTTCTTCCCTTCCCTCAGAGGTAATAACGTTAGTGCCAGGGGATCCAACTTCTAGTCAAATCAACTGTTAGCAAACTGTGTGCTTGGCCAGAGTCAGAGTCAGTATATTATTTCTTCATCCAGCTATTTTTAAAAAAATTTTTTTTTAAAAGATTTTATTTATTTGCGAGAGAGACAATGAGAGACAGAGAGCATGAGAGGGAAGAGGGTCAGAGGGAGAAGCAGACCCCCCGCTGAGCAGGGAGCCTGATGTGGGACTCGATCCCGGGACTCCAGGATCATGACCTGAGCCAAAGGCAGTCGCTTAACCAACTGAGCCACCCAGGCGCCCTTCATCCAGCTATTTTTAAGAATGAGTAGAACTATCTGTTTTAACTTCTGAGTCAGGTTCTATTTAAACATAACACTTTTAATTCTGGTTTTTATCTAACTCGTGAAGGAGAATGCCACATTAATAAAACAAGATAAAATAAGTTATTTCATTTTGAAAAAGAGTTTTCACTTTTTAAATTCCTAATGTGACTTCTCTAAGTAGGGAATTTTCCCAGTATATTTAAAATACAAATTTATCAAAGGAGGAGAAGGGATTTCTAGAAACACATCTGCCATGTAATGTGAAGTACTACTGAAACCTTTCTACCTCTGTCAAGATAATTAGATGAAGAGTCCCTATTTCACATAAGCTGGCATCTTCAGTTTCTAGAATGACACCAAGAAATAGATATAATGAAAGCAGTAGACTTCTTGCTTTTTTCCTCCCCTTCCTTTCTCTTTTTTTCGTTCTTTTCTTTCCAGGCTGTGTTGTTGCAGAGATAGGTCCAGTGCTCTCTATAGGGGCTAAAATGATTGATTCCTGTCTGGGAGAGGACTCTTCTGGGGATTGAGTACTCACCCCCAGCCAAGGTAGAAATTAGTAGAGTAATATCTATCTTGTGTAGGTCCAGGTGTTGAGAGAATGGCCAGCAGTCTGTCACTTAAATTATTATTCAGATTTATGTTCCTAAGAGGCTCTGGGCAGATATCCTAGAAGGCCAGTCTGTGAACTTTGGATGGCAGCTACTTTGAGAGTGTTCTGAAGGACTCTAGAGCACACATGGGAAGACCACTCTGCTTGGGTCTGCCCCTCAGAACTGTGAGAGTCGGGAGCCCCAGATGCCTGGAGAAGCTGCTTAGAAACACCATTAAAGACTCTGTTCATGTGGAGTATGGAGATTCTTGGCCGTTGTTATATCCCTCAATGAAGAGAAGCAATAAATTTCTCGTCCAGAAATCTCCTTGCACGGGGTCTCCAAATTACAACGAAGATTTTTCCTACTCCCAGTGTAACTGGAAACTCAGCCATCAGATTCTTGGCAGGAAAGAAGTCGAGTTAAATGTGACGACAGACTGAGAAGCTTCAAGCTCTGTTGGTAAAGCAAGTAGGGAGAAAGGCAAGAAAAGCACCTCCTTAACCTCCACCCAGATTGTAAATTTATTTTTGTGTCTTTGGGGAAATAGGTTGTAACGTTCAAGCTTTTTGGCAAAATGACAAAATGAGATTTTTCAAATCTTCCTTTACATTTCACAGATCTGAATGGTACCAGACTTACCATTGAAAACAAAAGAAAACAAAAAAACAAAAAAACCCCAAACACTGTTAAGCTTCTGGCCTGTACTGGTTTTTTTTTTTTTTTTTCATTAATGGGTTCTTTCCAAGACAGGAAATCAACAAGATAGAAAATTTATAGCTAGTCTAAGTTAAAGAATGCTGTTCTGAAGCACTGGATTTTCTTTTCTGCTTTTAAATATCCCCATTTGTCTTCACATTTTCTTTTCCAAACTCCTCCCCATCCCATTCCATGTGGTAGATGCTTAATATGCTAACACTTAGGAGAACAGAAGGCTTTCTCCGGAGAGAGTTACAGAGCTGTTCTGTGTGGCTGTCAGAACGCCGACCTGAACCCTCCCGGCCCTGCCAGCATGCAATCTGTCTCTGGTCCCTCGGCAGACGAGAGCCCCGGGGGCACCTTGGACTAGCTCTCTCTTGCCAGAATTGGAAGATGGCTTCGAAGATTGAGGGAACTCTCCAGAAAGATTTTTTTTAATAAGGTTATCTATGGAGGTGACCAGTGGAAGAAGACTCTGGCTAGGGACGTGCATTTTTGTCAGCAATTTCTCTCTTCATGCCATACCCTCGTTCTGTTAAAGGAGTTTTCTTCGAAAAAGTTAGGTTTCTTCCAATATGCCTTTTAGTAGCATGCACTGAGATGATTAAGATAGGGCGCTGATCTTATACGAGTCCTGATGCATCATTATGTCAGACAAACCTTTAAAAAGAGAAGGAAAGATATAATACATGTTTGTCTAGGAGTATCTTGGAATTGTGAGAGGTCACAGAGACAGAGGGGATGTTACCATAGACCCCAATTTTTTTATTCATTCTTTTTAATTTAAAAATAAAAGAATTGAGACTTTTCCAGCAATAAAAATTGGCAAAGATTATTTTTATATGATCATATCTGCTAGTATGAGCAGGAGATGAGGAAATTGGCATTTTAAACATTACTCATAGTATAAATTTTTGGAAGACAATTAAAATACACAATTTACAGATGAAATGACAGGACATCTGAGGTTTGTTTTAAAACTGTCTAGTAGGATGTGGTTGGAGGGAAGTCGAGTAGGAAGAATAAAACAAGGTCAACTGTATATTAATAATTGTTGAAGCTCACTAATGAATAAATGTGGATGCATTACACTATTTCCTCTAATTTGTATATATTTAAATTTTCATAATCATTTAAAAAGAAAAACACACATGTCTTCTCATTCATCCGTTTATTCATTAAATGCATTTCTCTGTGCCAGGCATAGTTCTAAGTGCTGGAGATATGGTAAGGAACAAATTTATCTCTGCTCTCAATGAGCTTAATTCTAGGGGCAAGAAAAGGGCTATAAAGACATAAAAAATGAACATAAAATATAGCAAGTGGTGATCGCTGTTATAAAAGCAGGAGCAAGTTAAGGAAGTGTTGAGATGAGACTAGTAGTGCTTTTCAAGACAGGGTCCTTATGGGAAGCCTCAAGCAGAGAAATAAAGAAACCCAGGAAACAATCTCTGTGAATATCTGGCAGAAGAATATTTCAGCAATGTTCCAGGAAGAGGAAACAATAAATGCAAAGGCCATGAGGTGAGAACATGCTTGGTGTGCTTAAAACTACCAAAGACAATCTGTAATGGCGAGAGGGGTGTGAGATTAGAGAGATACCCAGAGACAAAATGATTTAGGGCCTTGCAAATCATTGGAAAGACACTGGCATTATTCTGAACGAGATGGGAAACCATTCGAGTTTTGAACAGCTGGATGACAGAATCTAGCTGTTCTAGGAGTCTGTTGGAGATGGGGCGAGCAAGAGTGGAAATAGCCCAGAGGCAATCTCTCATCAAGGTCAGAAATTACACTGAAGAGATCTGTTCAGAAGCCATTGGATTTCTGGATATTTTGATGGCAGAGTCAACAGGATTTCCTGATAGATTGGATATGTCATATGGGAGAGTTAAAGATGACTCCAAAGTTTTTTGCCTGAGAAACCAGACGGATGGAGTTGTCATCTATACCCGTGCAGGTAAAAAACAAAAACAAGTGTTGGGTTTTATATATGTGAAAGTAGAGGTAACTTTTGATTGAGATGTCCAGTTGTTGGTTATATAGTCTGGAGCTCAGAGGAGAGGTGCAGATTAGACTTAGAGTTGATCTCTGCAGAACGCAAGGGCTAGGGATGCTGACCCCCACCCCCACCCCACACTCCTGCTAAGAAGTCAAAAATCTGTGGATATAACTTTTGACTCCCCTGAAACCTTTAATAACCTACTGTTGAATGAAAGCCTTACCGATGACAATTGATTAACACATATTTTGTATATGTATTATATATTTATTATTATAATAATGCAAGCTAGATAAAATGTTGAGAAAATACCTTTACCGTACTGTATTTATGGAAAGAAATCTGCATGTGAGTGGACCACAATTCAAACTCATGGTGTTCAAGAGTGAACTGATTGAGTGTGGAAGTAGTTGGGATAGAAATGATAGCTAAGGCTATGGAACTAAAGGAAATCACCAAGAGCAAGTGTCAATAGAGAAGAGAAAAGTTCCAAAGACTGGGATACTTACATTTTTGGGGTTAGATGTTAAGGAAGGTAAGGAAGAACCAGCAAAGGAGGGTGGAGAACCACAAATAATGCGCCTAAAGTGAAGTGACCAGAGTGTTTCAAGAAGTAAGAACAGATTCACTGGGCCAAGTGCTGCTGCTGGGCCAAGAACGAAGAGGACCCAAGTCTGCTTCAGCTTTGGCGCTGGGGGGCGCTGGGGGGCATTGGGGGGCACTGTTCAGAATAGTGGTGTGACAGCAGCATGATTGGAGTTTCTCAAGATAGAAAAGGGAGACAGCAGTGACAATAAGTAAAGATAACACATATAAGGGATTTTTCTGTAAAGGGGATGACTCCGCAGTGTGTCAGGGAACTAATAGCAAGCTCAGTTTAGGGAATTTGGGCTTTTAGTAAGTGGACGGCTTCCAACAGTTTGGACAGGGAGTAGGGAAACCACAAAGGATAGTGTTTTACTGCAGGGCTATTACTTCCCCATCACATCCAATGAGGTGAGAGAAGAGAGCCATTACCAGAATCAGAGAGAAGGGAGAAGAACTCTGTGGGGTGGGCTGCCTGACTGGAGCTGTGATGTTCCATCAAGGGATGCAATTAGTCCCAGGCCGACCTTCCAGGTGAAGGAGGAGTCAAGGGAGTAAGTCGGCCAACTTCACTCTCCTCTCTTCATGCCTCCACTCGTTCTCTTGCTCCATGCCTCATTGCTTGAACCCAACCCAAAACAAGAGGACCTGGGAATTTGTCAAGGAAGTCCATGCAGATCCAGTTCCTGAGACAAGAGAGGTGGGCAGCAGGTCTGGAGAGTTAAAGGAAGATACTTAGCACAAAGAAGATCAGAAATGGACCAGTAATGTGAATGCACTGCCCTCCTCAAGAAACACTTAGTTTGTATCCCAGGTTGACCTACTCATGCTTCTTGCTCCTATGAATTCTACAGGTGTGTTCTATTATTTGAAGTTGAGCTCCAAGGCATCTATGTGGGACCCTAATATGTTCTGCTTTGGCTCTGTTTCTTATAGTAAAAAATTCACATACTCAAATGTCTGGTTGCCACATATCCTTCGGACAAGAACTGTGAAGTTCCAATCCTGTCCTGAGGAACTAGAAACATGCTTTAGTTGCATTATTGCTGATGCTGAGATAGTAGTTAGATATTAATGATAGGTCAAAGGTCCAGCTTGAGAGAGCCCAGCACCGGACAGAATATTGCCACCGTTGAAGCCCCATTTGTGGACACTGTGTAGGTGGTGGATGTAAAGGTAGATAGGTGGTACTTGTGATGAAACTGCATCAATGATTAATAATTATCAATTCACTAGAAAGCATTTATTGAGCACCTACTCTGAGCTGAAAGCTAGGTTGGCAATTGTGCAGGGAAAGAATACAGGAAATAGTCTTTGTGCTCAGAGAACTTACTTAGCTGGAGGTACAATGAATCCACGAACCAATAAGAAGAATAAGATGTAATTAAATGTAAAATTGCTTCTTACAGTCCATAAATTCTATGCATTTCAGAGGAAATGAAGAGGGTGATATTGATTAGGAGTGTGATACAATGATCTTGATCTGAACTTGGAGAGAGGAGTAGGGCTTGAAAAAAAAAGCCTGGAAGGATTCTGTGGGGGAACTAAATAACCAAGGGCTTTGGGGGCTGAATTGAAGGGCTCAAGGAGCAAGCAAGGGCAGGGATGATGGCAGATAAAACCTTTTTTTTTTTTTTTAAATAAACTTTCCCAAGTTAAGGAAAAAAAAAAACAAACCTTTACATTCTTGAGCCAATTGACTGTAACATGACATGAGGATTAACTTCTTTAAAAATCTTTGGAGAAAGGCAACCACTTGATAGGGAGGTGATTTAGTTTAACAGGTCATTAAACAGGTTAGGAAACATGAATTTTCATCTCCGTAATGACTCTCTTTTGATATCAAGTCCTTCAGCCACTCTGACCTTACATCAGGGAAGGCGTACTTACCGACTGCTTCTTTGCTGCTGGGCCTCTTGTATACCTTATTTCATTTTGTTCTCATCACCACCCTAGGAGTTGTTTGGGTTTTTTTTTTTTTTTTTGATGTACATTATGCAAGTGAGGAAACTGAGACTCAGAGAAGTCAAGAAACTTACCCAAGGTGCTCAACTAGAAGCAGTAGTATTGTGATTCAAACTTAAGCCATCTGACTCCACGACACCACAGTGTCGCAGAATGTCCTGGTTTCAGAACGTAAAAGCGTTCCCTAGCCATGCAGTGAAAACACGTCCGGGGAGGTTTGCGTAAATTCCACTCTTCTAACCCTTGTCGATTTCTGTTTTTCCATCTTGTGATACGGCATGAATTAAATCGTAATATCGTTGCATGTTTCGCAAGAGAACGCCTTGAAAACTGAAGTATCTGTTTTCAAATAGCACGGAAATTCTAGAGGCCAATATGTTTTCTAAGTGAAAAGTTCTTGGCCCAGTACCCAGCACAAGAGTCTCCTGCTATGTGCCTCCATGGCAACGGGCCAGGGATGTCCTCAGCTAGCAGCGGAGGAATGTAGCCCTTGGAGAGATAGTCAGGGAGGGTGCTCAGCAACAGGCGGAAATGGCTACATTTCAGTAACCTGCAGGACTTGGAATTCACAGGAAATGATTTCTTCCCTGGTGGGAGCTGAGGCATCCAGTAAATCTGAGTGCCTGTCAGAGAAGCAGCCACCACTAGGCTTGCTGATTACATTTGCAGTTAAAACCAAAAAACACCCCCCTCGTGATAGTTCTGACTTTGAAAATTATAGCTTAGAGGGATCTTTGCTAATGCCTCCTCTATAAAACAGGTTTATTCTTCACTGAAAATCCCTGTAGCCCACAGAGATAAGCTGCCTGTGTAGATGCAAAGCAGAGCCTTTTTCCCCCAAATGTGGGTAGAATGGGACTTTGGTGTGTTAATCAATTTCTACATAGTCCAATCTGCCTGGAAGCTTGGGTAATTCCTAACAATGTCACCCTTTACCTCCGATTCACAGAAAACTATTCACGTTACTCTTGAGGTTTTAAGCCTGGTGTCTGATTGGTTTCCCCAGTGGGGCCATGGTTTGGTTAAGAGCACTGCATTCTTAAGTCAACTGAAAGGCTGACTATTTAGCAACCCAGAAGATGTCGGTGTAGATTCTTGAAAGTTCTTCATGAACCAGTGCTGGTTCCTCAGGAGGCGCATTCAGCTGGGAAGTCACTGTAGCCCTTTCTTTTTCCTTTGCCAGACCTGGAATTTTAGAAGTCTCTGATGTGTGGAGCAGGGGGGAATAAGCACTTGGTAAAAGTCTTTAAAAAAAAAACATATATGTCTGTTGCACACACCAGTCTCCGAAGAGGCCCCCGCAAAAAAGTCAGACTAGAAATGATGATTTAATGCGGCTCCTTTAGTCTGCGGACCCATCCTCTTCTATTCCACAATGGGAATCTCCATCAAATAAGAACAGTAATATAATTGAATATTTGGCCAGATTTCAGCTTCAGAGTGAAACCCTCTTTAGGTTATTCCTGTGCCTCCGGTTAACATTTAATAGGAAAGGTAAGCAGGCTGCACATTTGGACTTAGAGGGGAGCTTTCTCTGCAGCTTTGGAACCATGATAGGCTTCACTCTTTTTATCGCCTCTTCACCCAACCCTGTGCAGGGCACCTTTCTCTCCATTGTCCTGTCTGTCTGTCTTTGTCTGCTCTCACCTTCTGCTTTCTTCCTCCTTCCCTTCCTTCTTTCTTCCTTTATATCTCTTTGTACTTCTTCTTTTCTCTCCATCCTTCCCTCCTCCTTCTCTCAAAAACAAATGACAAAGACAGGTACACTCAAAACCCTTGAATATTCGTTGTATTGAGGAACACGGTGACTTCCAACCAGTCTGACGTCAAGTTCAGTTCAACCTTTTTTGGGTGTTGTGCCTTCTGAGCAGGGCAGGGCCCAGCCCATTTCCAGTATATTCTTGCTTTTAAACTGCTCTTCTAAAATTATTTAAATAGTGATGGAATTAGAAACAATTTGAACTACTATCGTGGATCATTATCTCCATACAGCGTTTTTGTTTTTTTTTTTTAAACTGAAGTATAGTTGACACACAATATTACATGAGTTTCAGGTGTATAGCATAGTGATTGGACGAGTCTATACATTATGCTATGCTCCCAAGTGTAGTCACCATCCGTCACCACACAATGCTCTTACGATAGTATTAACTATATTCTCTACATTGTACCTTTTATCCTCATGATCTATTCATTCTATAACTGGAAGCCTGTGCCTCCCACTCCTCTTCACCCATTTTGCTTATCCCTCTACCTTTTTCCCCTCTGGCAACCATTCGTTTGTTCTCTGTATTTATGGGCCTATTTCTGCTTTTTGTTTTGTTTTAGATTTCACATATAAGTGAAATCATACGGTATTTGTCTTTCTCAGTCTGACTTCTTTCACTTAGCATAAAACCCTCTAGGTCCATCCATGTTGTTGCAAATGGCAAAAATCTCATTCTTTTTTAATGGCTGAGTAATATTCCATTGTGGTGTGTGTGTGTGTGTGTGTGTGTGTGTGTGAGAGAGAGAGAGATATGTGTGTGTATATATACACACATACCACGTCTACTTTATCCATTCATCTCTTGATGGACACTTGCATTACTTCCATATCTTGGCTATTGTAAATGATGCTACAATAAACACAGGAGTGTGCATATCTTTTCGAATTAGTGTTTTTGTTTTCTTTGATAAATACTTGGTAGTAGAATTACTGGACATGTGATATTTCTATTTGTAAGTTTTTGAGGAACCTATATACTGTTTTCCACAGTGGCTGCCCCAATTTACATTCCTACTGACAGTGCATGAGGGTTCCTTTTTCTCCACACCCTGAGCAATACTTGCCCTTTCTTTTTCGATTCTAGCCATTCTGACAGGTGTAAGGTGATAGCTCATTGGGTTTTGGTTTGCATTTCCCTTGCATTTGCATCGCGTGATTAATGATGTTGAGCATCTTTTCACGTGTCTATTGGCTATCTGTGACTTCTTTGAAAAAATGTCTATTGAGGTCTTCTCATTTTTAAATCAGATTTTTTTTGGTATTGAGTTCTATAAGTTCTTTATATATTTTGGATATTAACCCTTTATTGGATATATCATTTGTGAATATCTTCATCCAGTGGGTTACTTTATTGTTTTGTTGATGGTTTCCTTCACTGTACAAAATCTTTTTATTTTGGTGCAATCCCAATAGCTTATTTTTACTTCTGTTTCCCTTGCCTAAGGAGAACTATCTAGGAAAATGTTTCTAGACCTAGCTAGAAAAATGCCAATATCAAATTGTTGCCTATGTTTTTTTCTAGGAGTTTTATGGTTTCGAATCTTACATTTAGATCTTTAATCCATTTTGAGTTTATTTTTGTGTGTGGTGTAAGGAAGTGGTCCCATTTCATTCTTTTGTGTGTAGCTGTCCAGTTTTCCTAACACCAAGAGATTGTCTTTCCCCATTGCATATTATTGCCTCCTTTGATGTAGATGGGTTTGTTTCTGGGTCTTTATCGATTTCATTGTCTGTTTTTGTGCCAGGACCGTACTGTTTTGATTACTATGGCTATGTAGTATATCTTGAAATCTGGGCTTGTGATACCTCTAGCTTTCTTCTTTCTCCAGATTGCTTTGAAGTCTTTTGTGATTCTATACAAATTTTAGTATCATTTTGTTCTAGTTTTGTGAAAAATGCTGTTGGTATTTTGATAGGAATTGTGTTGAATCTCTAGATTGCTTTGGGTGGTATGGACCTCTTAATATTAATTCTTCCTACCCATGAGCGTGGAATATATTTCCATTTGTGACATCTTCAGTTTCTTTCATCAGTGTTTTATAGTTTTCAGAGTACAGATCTTTCACCTCCTTGGTTAAATTTATTCCTAGGTATTTTATTCTTTTTGCTACGATTATAAAGGGATTTACTCTTAATTTCTTTTTCTGCTACTTCGTTATTATTGTATAGAAGCACAACCAATTTCTGGACATTAATTTTATATCCTGCAACTTTACTGAATTCTTCTAATAATTTTTTGGTAGACTTCACATGGTTTTAAGTGTTGAAGTGGCAAAATTCATATCTTTATATACAGAAAGCCTCAAGACAGGGTAGTTAATGACTGAAAATCAGACACAAAGTCATAACTATCAAGAAATCAACAAAACACTGTTGAATTCCTATTTTTAGGCCATTAGACTAAGCAAGATGGACATACAAACATCAGGCATTCTCAGTCTCAAGTAGCTTACGATCATGGTTGGGATGGCAGGGAACTTACACATGAAAAAATAGCTAGCAGTAGCTCTAGCTAAAATTGATTGAGCACTTACTGTTAACTACTGTGGTGAGCTCTCACGTGTGTTCTGTCCTGAAATCCCTGAAACATCTCTACAGTATATACTGCATCCATCGCAATTAGCATTTTATGGATGAGGAATCTGAAGCTTAGGGATTGTATAACTTGCTCAGAGTCTCCCGGCTAGCATGTGGTAAAGCTGGGACTTGAGCTCACGTAATCAGTAAATGTTGTGTACAGATGAACAGGACAGAAGAATATTCTTGAAGTTCAGAGCTGGAAAGTCACTGTGTACTGGGGAGGTTACAAAGAGACAGCATTTCAGGACTAGGGGAGACCTTTGAAAGCTGAATCTTTTCTGTTAATGTCCCAGTTGGGGAAATTGGGGCACAAAGATAGGGATAACCTGCTGAAAGCGGTGGCCTCTGAAGGGCAATTGTAGGAGGGATGAGTAGGGTTTTGACTACCTCGAGGAAGGGAGCCGGAATGCATTCTGTGGGGGAGGGAACAGGAACGATGGTCTCCCAAATCACATTCCAATTGCTTTTGGTGGTGTTTTCTTTTCACGAAGAATTTTTATCAATATCTGGTATGTGTAAAAATGGTTCCAGAGAGAGGATTTGGGAAAGGAGGAGAAAGGGAACCTCTGGACATGCTATCACTTGCTGCAGTCTGAGGGTTCTTACCCCCATGGGACTCCCAGTCAAAGTTGCATATTGCTCCTGTCTGTCTGATGAAGCTTCATGGATGTCAAAAGGTATAGCCAAGGACAGGCGAGCAAGGCTGAAATAAGGCTGTAGCAGAGACAGAAATGCAGTAGAAAACATGTCCACATACAATCTAAAGCTTTGAAGCTGAAAGAGTCAAGCTTGCAGGGAAGCCTGCTGGAGTCTCTTTACTCTGTGTTATCCTCGAACAGAGCACAGTTTTATATAGAATGTTTGCTGCAAAACTAGACACAAATAGTTCCGAGGATTAACTTTGAATTTCCTGGATTTGGTGGGCATAAATCAGGGCCTTCATGCTATTTTAACACTTTTTGAAAACAAGGTCCTTATGAATAAATGGCAAAACTGGGTCAAGAAATGCTTTATTCATTAATAAATAAAATCTAGAACTTGGAGTAATGCTCCCTAATTATGAAATGGGCAGTGCTCTGTACTGTTTTCTGATAGGCTGACATCAGTTTGAATGCAAACTTTATTTCACTGCAGAGTCCTGGCATACTTCACACATTAAAATTCTAAGCTGTCTAAGTAGGTGTGAAACTAATTTTGTGTTTATTTTTTAAAACCCACCTATGATCATTTAGGACCATCCACTTCACTTTGGGAGGGCAGCACCCGGTTGTAGGTGGGCCCTGGGAGACAATAAAGGAGAGGATAATTTCTTAAATGGCTTAAACCAGAATATTTATAGTTTCCTGGAATAGTTGTAACTACTTATCCATTTTTCCAGCCACAACTTTTCTTAATAAGAAGGGCTTTGAAAAACCTGCTAAATCTGGGCATAAAAGGAAACAGAAGTTTTCCTAGAGCAGTGGAATTTTTTAAAGTCACATAGTAACCTTATTGATGAAATCAGGAAGAGAGCACTTTCAGATCAGACTTGAGGGAGGTTATTTACAAAACATGGGATTTTCTCAGCACACCAAGCACATTCTGCAGGGTTTCCTGCAGTATGAAGACACATACTGTCACTGGTTTCTAATCAAGTCAGACCAGTTTGCAGACTTGTCTTCAATGGGGAATGCTAAATGGCATTACCAGCCACTGATTCATTCAGAATCAGCAGGAAGACTCTTCGCAGAGGTCATTTAGCACTTAAAACAAAAACAAACAAAAAAACTCAGATTCATTAGCAGTTAAAGTGGGAAAAAAAGTATATTTTCTGCTTGGATAGAATGTATCTATCTTGGATTAGTCTTCTCATAAAAGCACTTTCTTGTTTATGGATATCCTAATAAAATTCCATTTAAAAATTTAGTGCCTTTTTGAACCATGGGCAGTCTGATCCAATGTACATTTTGGAAAACCCCAATTCACACTGACCATCATTAAAAAACAGTTGGTTTGGTACCTTCACCCCTGGAGATTTAAACTGTTCTGTTGCAAAGGAAGGATCGCTAACTCAAAATATGCTCCTTGGAAGATCTACGATCGAGAATTTTTTTCCCCTCTTCTTTTTTTATTGATCCTCTTCCTCCTCCTCTTCCTCTAAAAAATGAAGTACTGAGTAAAAGAATTCTGACCATTGTGAGATGTTGATAGAATAAAGTCTCCCTCTCAGACTGGTGGCCTTCTACCCCCGAGGTCACCATCCCCTCTCAGTTGGGTCCCTTGAACAGAACGCTGACAAGGGGAAGGCAGAGCAAGCCCCATGTCTTGCCACCATGTCGTCCTCAGATTGCTCATCCTGACCACGGTTCTGCAGCTTTGTTTCTTTAGTTCTGAAGCATAGCAGTGAAGCTGGGAGACCCTCACCGTTCCACGTTCTGTGGAATATACCGTCTGTTACAGACCGGTCAGAGGCATCAACTTTGAATGTGAAGGGCAGGTATCATGGCTAAATGATGAGATCAGTCTTACAGTGAGGACATGGTATGAAAGGCAAATCCCTTGTATCTTTCAACGAATTTTATGGGGTCTTTATGAAAATTGCAGAGTATTAGGAAAAATGCAAAGGTATATGAGATGAAAGTTCTTCCTTTAAGAAGTTTTGAGGACAGTAGATGAGATGGCACGTGAACACCCATAACTGAGATAAATGGCTATAAAATTGTTTTGCTTATGCTAAAAAAGGCTATGTTTTTCCTTTTTAAACACCTATTATCAGACATTGTGGAATCATTTTACATGTATTATTTCATTTAATCTCATAGCAATGAGGGGGAGAGGGATAGGCTTTTTTTTTTTTTTTTTTTTTTTTTTGGCTAGTCAAGTAAAGCAGTGGGAATGGAAAAGGAACAAAGCAATCTGTAACTGGCTGTGATCAATGAATTGTAAACACCACTGCACTCAGACCAGCCGGAAGCAGGCACTGTTATTCCCATTATTGACAAATGAGCAAGCTGATGCTTAGCCAATTTAAGAGATATAGGCAAAGTATGTGTGGCAGGGCTGGGATTTGAATATTTGAACATCCGTATATCTGTCTCCAGAGGCTATGCTCTTAATCACAAATTAACCCTGTTTCACATCCCAGTTATTAACCAATCCCTCCTGTCTAGATAGTGGTCTAGTTCCTCTTGTCTCTCATAGAATCCTCTCCTTAAAGAATCCTCCCAAAAAGCAGCCTATAAGAGTACCCAAGTAAAAAGCCAGATCACTCAGAGCCCAGGAGAATTGAGAAGAAAGGAGATGGCTTCTAGCTTAGACATGAAAGGAGAAAAGAAGGAGGAGTTTTGGATGAAGTGGCCTGAGAGACTGATAAAGACATGAGGATGTTTAATAACAAAGGAACCAAGTGGGAATTTAGACAAATATACAGGTAACAAAAAGCATATTAAAGGGTGGCTCCATTATAGTGGGACCTGATCTCCCAATTACCCTCACAGACCTTTGGGACATATATCCTGCTTCTCATAACCAAAGAGACATTAATGATAGTTCAGTATTATTGGGTTAGTCAGGAATTAGTTAATTTAGTTTTTTTCCTCTGGTGCTCATCTGTGGAAATTAAAGCATCAGTACTCTACCTATTCTAACATCGACTTCTATGTATTTTGGTTAAGTTAGGTCTCCACTTTGTATTGACAGTCAAGGTCACAGCAGTGATGGGGATGATAGAAGGAAGGCAATACTATTTATGTAAGTATCAGGGGAAAAGGGACTCCCTAAAGGGCGGCCACTTAAAACACTTTCCTGGAAGGATGTCAGGTTCTCATCAGATCGTGATCTCTGACTGGACTGTAGGGGCACATACCACCCTCAGGGGACTGACCCTTGGCTTCGTATTTATTGGGATAAGGAAATGTAAACAACAATGCATTTGGAGTCCAGTGATGTGCATGGAAACCTTGGCCTTGCACTTTAGCTGCCACCTACGCCTGAACATTTTTCATACATAAATAACAATAATACTTGACCTAGGGCACCTGGGTGGCTCAGTTGGTTGGGCGACTGCCTTCGGCTCAGGTCATGATCCTGGAGTCCCTGGATCGAGTCCCGCATCGGGCTCCCTGCTCGGCAGGGAGTCTGCTTCGTCCTCTGACCCAATCCCCTCTCATGTGCTCTCTGTCTCTCTCATTCTCTCTGTCTCAAATAAATAAATAAAAATCTTTAAAAAAAAAACAACAAAAAACAATAATACTTGACCTAAATTTCAGGGTGATTGCCAAGAGTGAAGGAAACAATAGATGTGAAAATACTTTGCAAATTGCAAAGGCTATTCTAGGGGTTCCTACTGCAGTTCTGGATTCTCAGGTATGTGCTCATCTACCCTCCTGGGTTCTAACTAATGAAGAAGAAACACTGAAGTTGAGGCTGATGTGGAGGTGGGGATCAACAATATTAATGGAGGTCCAATTCTTAAAGTTGTGGCTCCCAAATTAACCCAAATTAAAGTTGAATCAAAGAATGTGGCAAGACCCTAAGGCCAAACCAGGGAGCCTTCTAATATGGGTCCTCAAAACATGACCTTGCAACCCTTCTGCAGAGAGAGTTGGATCTGTGAATCAGACCCCGGCCTGTGGCATGTGGCGTCCTGGCCTCTCTCTCCAACCCCATAGAAGGCAAACACAGGGCCCTAAGAGGCCATACTTATCCATTATTTGTTCCATGTGGCTGGCAGTCATGAGAGAGAGACAGGGTGGCATCTCTCCCTGCTTTTGAGACAAAGAAGTGCCCCCGCACTGGGGAAAGGAAGACCACCTGATGGGAATGGCTGGTTCTTTCCTGCAGAAGATAGCAGAGAGGGTCTCCAGCATGGTCTATTCCAATATAGTAGGAGTGGCTTCCTCTGGGGACTGCTGCTGGATTTTAATCATTTTGGTGATATTGGATTCCTTTTGAGAATCTGATAAATTTGTGAATATTCTCACGGGAAAAAAATCATTAAAATGCATTTAAGGCTAATATTTTTATATAGTTCCAGAAAGTTCATAGACACCATCCATGGACTCTCACTGGAAGCTAGAGTTCGAATTCCAAGGCTGTACAAAAGTTACTTGTTAAGAATTTTCCTTATCTTGAAGCAATACCAAAGCCTACTATTAAAAATACTGTTTCTCAGAAAGTGAAGGTGAAAAAAAGTTTGTATGTATGTATGTATGAATTTGAGAGAGAGCGCGTGCATTTGAGAGAGAGTGCATGCACGTGCGAGTAGAGTGAAGGGCAGAGGGGGAGGGAGAGAGAATCCTCAAGCAGACTCCCCACTGAGCATGGAGCCTGATGTGGGGCTCGATCCCAAAACATCCAGATCATGACCTGAGCCAAAACCAAGTCGGCTGCTTACCTGACTAAGTCACCCAGGTGCTCCCAAAAGGTTGTTTTTAAAATGATTCCTAATGTATCAATTAATTTCTATTTCTCTTTGATTATTCAGGGGTTTGTTTTGTATATCCTAGCAAACTTTGGCCTACACAGAAGAACACTAGGTTTATTCATTTTGAAGTTATTTATTATCTTATTTGAATTGTGGAATATAATACCTTAGGAAACAAATAGCTGTCCACTTCAGTTAATTGAACATTGCAACAGAAATTTATTTTGGAGACATGTTTTAATCTGAGTTCTTATTTTCTTCAAACTGAGTGGTATACAGCAACTAACTTGATGGAACTTTGGAAGATAATGGTCATGCTCTCCCCTTCAGCTCGTCTCCATTTTTTCCTACTCTACCCTGGGGCTGTCTGTATCCAGAAGGTAGCCTGTAGCAATGGCTACGTGTGTGGCCCTTAATAAAAAATGATGAAACAAAGTTAGTCTTCCCTATCCCAGCCAATTCTCTGTCAATTTCCCCCCTAAAGGTGCTTCTCCATCCCCATTTCCACCCCAGGTTGTTCTTGGCTTTACTCACTTCCACTTCCTTCTTAGAACCCATTCACCTGAACTTTGGGCCCTCTAAGTCCACTTTCCAGCCACAAGAAAACAGTTGCCTTCATGGCCGAGCTCCTCCATCTTTTAAGATCTTGCAATTCCAGAAAAGATCTTGATTTTCACATTGAATAATCCAAAGGTCCATGTCTCAAAAAAAGAATGGGGGAAAAAAAGCTTTTCAATACAGAATTTAAGGCTTTACTTCTATAGAAATATTTTGCTTGCCCTTTAAAATAAGAGCTTGGGGCACCTGGGTGTCTCAGTTAGCTAAGCGTCTGCCTTCGGCTCAGGTCATGATCCCAGGGTCCTGGGATTGAGCCCTGCATCGGCCTCCCTGCTCAGCAGAGAGCCTTCTTCTCTCTCTCCTCCCCACTCATGGTCTCTCTCACTACCTCTGTCTCACTTTCTCTCAAACAGATAAATAAAATCTTTAAAAAAAATAAGAGCTTATTCAGTAATTCTAGAGAATAAGATTTTATAAGGAAGCAAAAATTTGGGAGCACAGTCTCAGCCAATACTCCCCATTACAAAAGGCATTTCTAGGGGAGCCTGGCTGGCTCGGTTGGTAGAGCATGTGACTCTTGATCTTGGGGTCATGAGTTCAGCCCCACATTGGGCGTAGAGCTCACACTAAAAACAAAAACAAAAACAAAATGCATTTCTGTGCACATCAATTTCTAAGTCATTAAAGAACAATAGGATTCATAGATGAATCCTAGGATATAAATTAAAAGTTAAAATATCAATAATACGTTTCTCTTCTTTTTTAATACAATTTTTATTGTTCATTTAGATTGAAGACCAGTTTCATGTTGGATTATTTTCCATATAAAATTCTTGAAATTAAGATAGGCAAGCCACTCTGGGGTCTAGTTCAGGTTAGTGGCTGGCTGTGCCTCATTTAGACATCCATCCATCATAGTTTTAATGACGTCCGATAACCTATTTAAGCTGCATAGGCACCAAACTCACGAACTGTGAGGAATTTCCAAGGTAATGTATAATCATGTTCAACATTTTAAATAAGTACAAAATTGACTTTATAAACTGTTGTCAGCTTTGGAGTCAAAACCAATGACAAATTTTAAAATAATTTTCTTTGGCAACCATCTAAAACAAATTCATATTGTTTAGGGTTACAAAATGTTTAGTGAATATGATTTTTATATTCTAGCATTACTTTATTATATTTTACACATATATTTTCACCTGAGGTATTAGGTTTTAATATCAATGTCATTTAGTAGATAAAAATTATATATGCATACTAATGTGAAGAGATTTTTCCGAAGCTGAAAAATCAGAGGCTTTTTCCCTATCTCTCTAGCTTTGGATCAATAAAATATTTCCTATTAGATCAGAAGACATTCTTCTTTTAGAAAATAGTGACATATTCTCAATGGAATAAAGAGTTGATATTAGTGAAAATTAGTAAATACAGACTGTATTTCCTGCACTGGCTTAAATTTATTTGGAAGAGCAAATCTTCTGTCTACATTGGCAATTTTTTTTTCTCATTTTCTCTTTCTCTTTCTGGCTGTGCTCATAGAACAACAACACATCTAGTGGAAAGATGAAAATTTGGACTATCTTTATATCATGTTTTTTTACATCTTTATATCATCCATATTTGTTTGATTACTCCTCACATGGATCTTCTAAATATTAGAGGAGAATAAAATGATTTTTTTTTAAAGATTTTTTATTTATTTATTTGACAGAGAGATAGCGACAGCAGGAACACAAGCAGGGGTAGTGGGAGAGGGAGAAGCAGGCCTCCCGCTGAGCAGGGAGCCCGATGCGGGGCTCGATCTCAGGACCCTGGGATCATGACCTGAACCGAAGGCAGATGCTTAATGACTGAGCCACCCAGGCACCCGAGAATAAAATGATATTAATTGCTTCATTTTATGTTTCATTTTAAAAATTTTTTTAATTTAACTCAGGGTAGATATTATTATCATATTTTATAGGTAAGGAAACAGAATATTTATGTCTTTTACCCTTTTTAGATATTAGTTTGTCATTTTTTAAAAATTTTTCTTCTTGGGGCGCCTGAGTGGCTCAGTTGGTTAAGCGACTGCCTTCAGCTCAGGTCATGATCCTGGAGTCCCTGGATCGGGTCCCGCATCGGGCTCCCTGCTCGGCGAGGAGCCTGCTTCTCCTTCTAACCCTCCCCCCTCTCATGTACTCTCTCTCTCTCTCTCATTCTCACGCTCTCAAATAAATAAATAAATCTTTAAAAAAAAAAAAAAATTTCTTTTTTCAACCAACTTCTTATCAATTCTTTTTATAAAATCTTTTATAATTTTCATCTTTACAGTCATAATTCCATCCATTCATTGTATTTACCCTTATTTTTGTACATATATAAGTTTTTCTTTCTTTAAGATTTCGGGAGGCAGTTTCTTCTAACAAACCAAAATACGCCCCAAATCTAGTGTGTGGCACTAATCTATTCACAAGCCTGATCATATTTGATCATATTCTTTTTTTTTTTTTTGTT